>NC_052344.1:6251613-6619113 GCF_016432855.1 Salvelinus namaycush | reverse complement strand
AGAGAGAGAGAGAGAGAGAGAGAGAGAGATTAGGGTATAGGAAAGAGAGAGAGAGAGAGAGAGAGAGAGATTAGGGTATAGGAAAGAGAGAGAGAGAGAGAGAGAGAGATTAGGGTATAGGAAAGAGAGAGAGAGAGAGAGAGAGATTAGGGTATAGGAAAGAGAGAGAGAGAGAGAGAGAGAGAGATTAGGGTATAGGAAAGAGAGAGAGAGAGAGAGAGAGAGATTAGGGTATAGGAAAGAGAGAGTTTTCAACCCAGAAAGGTTCCATGCTGAACTCTTCCCTCCCCATACTGGTGTTGGTCACACGGTCCAAATAATGGTTTGGAGGCTACTATGACGCCAACAGCTCTTTAGAAAGAGCAGCAGGACTTTATCAACAACATGCCTGGTATCGATCCTATATTCTCACTGCATTGACATTTCAACAGGTGACATTTGTAACCAATCTTGTATTTTCCATGTGTTGTTTACCAACTCATAAATAGAAAGTCTACCATTCTGGACAGATGGTGGAGATGTAATGGAGAGACTCTGACATTTGGGTAAGCGACTTAGATACTAAGGTGCAGCACTGTGGAAATGGACTAGCACATATTACTGTGACCAGAGTGAGAGATGACCTAAGTCTCTAGTGTTGTCACACTCCACTCTGACCACATTCAATTTAGTAGCGTAAACTGCATTTACATGTGTTTCTGTGTGTGTGTGCTTGTGCGGACATGCACGTGTGTGTGTTTGTGTGTTCAGTATGTGTGTATGTGTGTGTGTGTGTGTGTGTGCATGTGCGTACGTGCATTCGTGCATATGTACACATACATGTGTGCACTCTCCATGACTATGTGCAGTGGTGGGAAAAGTACCCAAAAGTACCCAACATACTTAAGAATGAGTAAAGATACCTTCTGTCACAAACGCCGGGAGTGGTGGGTGCAGAGTCAGATGCAGAGAGCAGAGGATACTGGGGAAACCGACTTTATTAGGAATCCCAAAACGAAACAAAAATCGACAGAAAATAGTCCAACCCAACACAGGGCACAAACGGACAAATACGCACAACCTGACGAACAGAAAACAATCCCGCACAAAAATAGGCCAAACAGGCTTAAATAGACATGAATCACGAAACAAAATAAGAGACAGGTGCAACCAATGAGACCAAACAAACAGAAAAGGAAAGGAAAAAGGGATTGGTGGCGGCTAGTAGACCGGCGACGACGACCGCCGAGCACCGCCCGAACAGGCAGGGGGAAGTCGTGACACCTTCATAGAAAAATACTCACGTAAAAGTGAAAGTCCCCCCATAAAATACTACTTGAGTTAAAGTCAAAAAGTATCTGGCTTAAAATATACTTAAGTATCAAAATAAATATTATATGCTAAAATATATTTAAATATCAAAAGAAAAATCATTTAACATTTCTAATATTAAGCAAAGCAAATGTAACCTTACACCATAGAACTATAAAGGGTTATTTGGTTGTCCCCATAGTTGGTTGTCCCCTTTGAAGAACCCCTTTTGGTTCTAGGTAGAATCCTTTTGGGTTCCATGTAGAACCCTTTCCACAGAGGGTTCTACATGGAACCCAAAAGAGTTCTACTCTGAACCAAGAAGAGTTCTACCTTGAACCAAAAAGGTTTCTACCTGGAACCAAAAAGGGTTCTCCTTTTGGGACAGCTGCAGAAGCCTTTTTGGCTTCTGCAGTGTATTTTAAGTAAACCAGATAGCACAAATGTATCGTTTTTAAAAATGTATTTACGGATAGCCTGGGGCACACTCCAACAGACATCATATACAAAGGAAGTATTTGTGTTAATGAGTTCGCCAGATCAGATGCAGTAGGGATGGCCACGTGTTCTCTTGGTAAGTGTGTTAATTGGATCATTTTCCTTTCCTGCTAAGCATTCGGAATGTAACAAATACTTTTGGGTGTTAGGGAAAATGTATGGAGTAAAATGTATATATTTTCTTTAGGAATTTAGCGGAGTAAAAGTAAAAGTTGTTAATAAATATAAATAGTTAAGTACATGTACCCCCAAAAATACGATCTACATGAACTAACTAAACTACAAACTACACTATGTGTAGTCTTTCAAAGTATTTTTACTCAGTTACTTTACTAAACCTCACTTTTTACTTGCAAAAGTGTGTTTATTCTCTAAAATCCTCTCAAAGTGTCAGACAGAGAGGTGACAGAGCTGTTAGTGTTGCTCCCAATTCCTGTGTTCTCCTCCCACCAGATATACTGTACATCACTGATAATAACACTCTTCACTCAGCAGGGAATAACGGACACGGAAACCCTCTTCACCCCTTGAACCAGTAAAGTGTGTCTCCATACTTACTGTGTGTTACTATATGGAGACTGAGCTCTGTAATATACCAACCTCAACCTGTGACCATTGACATCAGTGAGAGCTTTCAAAAGGAGGGATAACAGAACATCTTAACCCTTTGAACCACTACATTATGTTGCCTGTGACTGCCTGTAGTTAAAAGGCAGCGAAAAAGAGAGGGAGAGAAAAAAAAGGGGGAGTGAGGCGAACACACAGCTGACACTTCCACTTTCTCCTCACAGTTTGATGGCTGCCTGCCTAACTGCCTGCCTGTGGCTCGAGGAGTAGGGGATGGAAAGAAGAGGGGGGGGAGAGGAGAGGCAGCTTGCTTGTAACCATCGTCGGTGTGGTGCTCCTCGCTCGCTCGTACAGCGTTTCCATGGCAACGGCAGCCCATTAGTCAGTGGGCGCACGCAGGAAGGCAGGGAGCACCCCCGGGGACCTGCAGGCGGCTCCGCTCTCTCCCTCCACCGGCTCTCTACTCACCTTGTTTCCCACTTTATTAATTAACTTTACTCACTGCCTTCACTGCCTTCACACAGGTATCAACCAGTTAAGCTTTTAGCCCTCCCCCCTATCCGTACCTCCCTTCACACTCTCTTTATGAATATTTTATATTCGTGCTCAGGAATGTACAATATACAGTACAGGACAGGATACTGGTTGAAAATTGTAGTGTACCGCTTTTGACTAGGGCTCTGCTCAAAAGTAGTGCAATGTAGGGAATAGGGTGCCATTTGGGATGCTTGCTCTGTGTTTTCTGATATAATATTCTCTCTCTTTCTCTCCTCTCCTTTTCTTTCTCCTCTCATATCTGGATGGCAAGGTAGTGTTCCTATTAAAGGAGCCTGGGAGGCAGGAGTATAATTAGTGGTGTGAAGAGAGAGGAGGAACAGCCAGAATGTGACAGGAAACTCCTTAACACAGCCAGCCAGCTACACACACACACACACACACACACACACACACAAATGTGCACACACACTCGAGAACTTGCGTGCATACACACGTGCGCATACACAAACGGCCATTCATATCGTTATGACTGACTCCCTCCGTTAGTCAATTTAGATGCGTCCACTCCACCTCCAGGCACAACCCTCTGCCACCAAGACCTCAAATGGAATGTTGGGCGAAGGCCAAATCACAGCATTCTACCGCCAAATCCTCATGTCAAGCCATAAGAAAATATAACTTCATTATCTAGGCCACAGCAGATATGTTCTTATTTAGATATAGATGTTACAAGTGAACTTTGTGGAGACCTGCACAGAAAAATATTGACTTTGTTTAATGTTTAAGGGGTTATCAACGTGCCCTGGAACAATATTAAAGATTGTGCACTTGTCCACTTAAGTGTTGGGTCAGATCATCTGCATAATCAGATGTGAGCAGATTGATAATATGACAGAGCATGCAGGCTCTACTCATAAGTCAGTTGTGTGCAGCTATCTAATGCAGCTCAGCTCAGCTACATCACAGAGACCCTCCAGACATCCTCATTTTAATAAAGTGGAGCATGAAAATAAGCCTTTACAATGCTGCCTGAATGCTAAATACAGCCTCCTCTGTTCTTCCTCGTCTCCGACTTTAATCAACTTCCTCCTCTTATCTCCACCAAGCATCCTCCTCTGTTCTCTTTTATAACAGAGAAATCTGTAAGCCGTCTTCTTTTTAACTCTCGTTCTCATCTCTTGTTCTTGCTTCCTTTCCTTTCCCCTCCACCAGCTCCCTCTTTTACCTTCTCTCTCTTCCCTTTTCCTTCTCGCTACCCCACTCTCTCTTTCCATCGCACTCTCTTCCCCCTCTCCCTCTTCCCTGTTCTCTCCTACTCCCCCATCTCTCGTCCTCCCTCGCTGGCTTTGCTTCTCCGCAGGATTGACAGTTTTGCCAAAGTTTTGCCCTGAAACCCGGCTTGTGTTTCCTCCTGTACTTCAAACACTCCTGAGTCTAATCCAGCCCCCAAAAACTTCTGTTATCTCTCTGCACACTCTCCTCTTCTTCCTCTACACCATTTTAGACCTCATGGAAAAGTTGGTTGGTTTAGGAAAATAGTTACTTTGAGTAATGTGTTGTGTCGTGTTAGGTTTCTGCAACATAAAACATTTTTTGTTTGTTTTTGGTGCCAAAGAGAGGCAAAGATTTAATGGCAAACTCCTTTTGAATCTCCTCCGCAAAAAAAGGTAAAAGGACAATACCTTGCTCCATTACTTTAAGTCTTGAAGAGCTATGGCTTTTGCCACAGTATTCACACAAGTCTGTCTGCTGCATAGGTCCAGTCCACAGAAGAAACAGCATGGTGTCTTGAACCGCGTACGCAGGAGCCATTTTTCCAGAGAGCAAAACGTTGCCTAGAAACCAGAGAGTTAAAGCCACTTTGTCACTCCACAGTCACTCCACAATGCACCCACAGTTCTCTGCTACTCTCTTCAAGGCTGTTCCAGTATTCACACAACACCGTCGAGAGGGGGAGGCTGCGGAGGCAAGAGGCCAGCTTCATCCAAGCCAAGTACAAGAGTTCTATGAACTTCAGAATTAATGTCAGAGTAGAAGAGGCCAGGCATTGAGTAGTGATGCAGGCTACTGGCTCCATAGCTCAGAGAAGGTATTAGATTGTGATGCTGGTTACAGTGTTGAGTTGTTTCTGCAGAGCTTAGAACAACTCAATCAATCAATCAATTTTATTTTATATAGCCCTTCGTACATCAGATAATATCTCGAAGTGCTGTACAGAAACCCAGCCTAAAACCCCAAACAGCTAGAATGCAGGTGTAGAAGCACGGTGGCTAGGAAAAACTCCCTAGAAAGGCCAAAACCTAGGAAGAAACCTAGAGAGGAACCAGGCTATGAGGGGTGGCCAGTCCTCTTCTGGCTGTGCCGGGTGGAGATTATAACAGAACTATGCCAAGATGTTCAAAAATGTTCATAAGTGACAAGCATGGTCAAATAATAATCATGAATAATTTTCAGTTGGCTTTTCATAGCTGATCATTAAGAGTTGAAAAACAACAGGTCTGGGACAGGTGGCGGTTCCATAACCGCAGGCAGAACAGCTGAAACTGGAATAGCAGCAAGGCCAGGCGGACTGGGGACAGCAAGGAGTCACCACGGGCGGCAGTCCCGACGCATGGTCCTAGGGCCCAGGTCCTCCGAGAGAAAGAAAGAGAGAAGGAGAAAATTAGAGAGAGCCAAGATTTTCAAAATGTTCATAAATGACAAGCATGGTCAAATAATAATCAGGAATAAATCTCAGTTGGCTTTTCATAGCCGATCATTAAGAGTTGAAAACAGCAGGTCTGGGACAGGTAGGGGTTCCATAACCGCAGGCAGAAGAGTTGAAACTGGAATAGCAGCAAGGCCAGGCGGACTGGGGGCAGCAAGGAGTCACCACGGCCGGTAGTCCCGACGTATGGTCCTAGGGCTCAGGTCCTCCGAGAGAAAGAGAGAAGGAGAAAATTAGAGAGAGCCAAGATTTTCAAAATGTTCATAAATGACAAGCATGGTCAAATAATAATCAGGAATAAATCTCAGTTGGCTTTTCATAGCCGATCATTAAGAGTTGAAAACAGCAGGTCTGGGACAGGTAGGGGTTTCGTAACCGCAGGCAGAAACAGTTGAAACTGGAATAGCAGCAAGGCCGGGCGGACTGGGGACAGCAAGGTGTCAGCATGCCCGGTAGTCCTGACGTATGGTCCTAGGGCTCAGGTTCTCAGAGAGAAAGAGAGAACGAGAGAATTAGAGAGAGCATACTTAAATTCACACAGGACACTGGATAAGACAGGAGAAGTACTCCAGGTATAACCAACTGACCCTAGCCCCCCGACACATAAACTACTGCAGCATAAATACTGGAGGCTGAGACAGGAGCGGTCAGGAGACACTGTGGCCCCATCCGAAGAAACCCCCGGACAGGGCCAAACAGGAAGGATATAACCCCACCCACTCTGCCAAAGCACAGCCCCCACACCACTAGAGGGATATCCTCAACCACCAACTTACAATCCTGAGACAAGGCCGAGTATAGCCCACAAAGGTCTCCACCACAGCACAACCAAGGGGGGGCGCCAACCCAGACAGGAAGTTCACGTCAGTAACTCAACCCACTCAAGTGACGCACCCCTCCTAGGGACGGCATGAAAGAGCACCAGCAAGCCAGTGACTCAGCCCCAGTAACAGGGTTAGAGGCAGAGAATCCCAGTGGAGAGAGGGGAACCGGCCCTGGAGAGACAGCAAGGGCGGTTCGTTGCTCCAGAGCCTTTCCGTTCACCTTCACACTCCTGGGCCAGACTACACTCAATCATATGACCTACTGAAGAGATAAGTCTTCAGTAAAGACTTAAAGGTTGAGACCGAGTCTGCGTCTCTCACATGGGTAGGCAGACTGTTCCATAAAAATGGAGATCTATAGGAGAAAGCCCTGCCTCCAGCTGTTTGCTTAGAAATTTTAGGGACAATTAGGAGGCCTGCGTCTTGTGACCGTAGCGTACGTGTAGGTATGTACGGCAGGACCAACTCGGAAAGATAGGTAGGAGCAAGCCCATGTAACGCTTTATAGGTTAACAGTAAAACCTTGAAATCAGCCCTTGCCTTAACGGGAAGCCAGTGTAGGGAAGCTAGCACTGGAGTAATATGATCAAATTTCTTGGTTCTAGTCAGGATTCTAGCAGCCGTATTTAGCACTAACTGAAGTTTATTTAGTGCTTTATCCGGGTAGCCGGAAAGTAGAGCATTGCAGTAGTCTAACCTAGAAGTAACAAATGCATGGATTAATTTTTCTGCATCATTTTTGGACAGAAAATTTCTGATTTTTGCAATGTTACGTAGATGGAAAAAAGCTGTCCTTGAAACAGTCTTGATATGTTCGTCAAAAGAGAGATCAGGGTCAAGAGTAACGCCGAGGTCCTTCACAGTTTTATTTGAGACGACTTTACAACCATCAAGATGAATTGTCAGATTTAACAGAAGATCTCTTTGTTTCTTGGGACCTAGAACAAGCATCTCTGTTTTGTCCGAGTTTAAAAGTAGAAAGTTTTCAGCCATCCACTTCCTTATGTCTGAAACACAGGCTTCTAGCGAGGGCAATTTTGGGGCTTCACCATGTTTCATTGAAATGTACAGCTGTGTGTCATCCGCATAGCAGTGAAAGTTAACATTATGTTTTCGAATAACATCCCCAAGAGGTAAAATATATAGTGAAAACAATAGTGGTCCTAAAACGGAACCTTGAGGAACACCGAAATGTACAGTTGATTTGTCAGAGGACAGACCATTCACAGAGACAAACTGATATCTTTCCGACAGGTAAGATCTAAACCAGGCCAGAACTTGTCCGTGTAGACCAATTTGGGTTTCCAGTCTCTCCAAAAGAATGTGGTGATCGATGGTGTCAAAGGCAGCACTAAGGTCTAGTAGCACGAGGACAGATGCAGAGCCTCGGTCTGACGCCATTAAAAGGTCATTTACCACCTTCACAAGTGCAGTCTCAGTGCTATGATGGGGTCTAAAACCAGACTGAAGCATTTCGTATACATTGTTTGTCTTCAGAAAGGCAGTGAGTTGCTGCGCAACAGCTTTTTCTAAAATTTTTGAGAGGAATGGAAGATTCGATATAGGCCGATAGTTTTTTATATTTTCCGGGTCAAGGTTTGGCTTTTTCAAGAGAGGCTTTATCACTGCCACTTTTAGTGAGTTTGGTACACATCCGGTGGATAGAGAGCTGTTTATTATGTTCAACATAGGAGGGCCAAGCACAGGAAGCAGCTCCTTCAGCAGTTTAGTAGGAATAGGATCCAGTATGCAGCTTGAAGGTTTAGAGGCCATGATTATTTTCATCATTGTGTCAAGAGATATAGTACTAAAACACTTAAGTGTCTCTCCCGATCCCAGGCCCTCGCAGAGCTGTGCAGATCCAGGACAGCTAAGCCCTGGAGGAATACGCAGATTCAAAGAGGAGTCCGTAATTTGCTTTCTAATGGTCATGATCTTTTCCTCAAAGAAGTTCATGAATTTATTACTGCTGAAGTGAAAGCCATCCTCTCTTGGGGAATGCTGCTTTTTAGTTAGCTTTGCAACAGTATCAAAAAGAAATTTTGGATTGTTCTTATTTTCCTCGATTAAGTTGGAAAAGTAGGATGATCGAGCAGCAGTGAGGGCTCTTCGGTACTGCACGGTACTGTCTTTCCAAGCTAGTCGGAAGACTTCCAGTTTTGTGTGGCGCCATTTCCGTTCCAATTTCCTGGAAGCTTGCTTCAAAGCTCGGGTATTTTCTGTATACCAGGGAGCTAGTTTCTTATGACAAATGTTTTTCGTTTTTAGGGGTGCAACTGCATCTAGGGTATTGCGCAAGGTTAAATTGAGTTCCTCAGTTAAGTGGTTAACTGATTTTTGTCCTCTGACGTCCTTGGGTAGGCAGAAGGAGTCTGGAAGGGCATCAAGGAATTTTTGTGTTGTCTGAGAATTTATAGCACGACTTTTGATGCTCCTTGGTTGGGGTCTGAGCAGATTATTTGTTGCGATTGCAAACGTAATAAAATGGTGGTCCGATAGTCCAGGATTATGTGGAAAAACATTAAGATCTACAACATTTATTCCATGGGACAAAACTAGGTCCAGAGTATGACTGTGGCAGTGAGTAGGTCCAGAGACATGTTGGACAAAACCCACTGAGTCGATGATGGCTCCGAAAGACTTTTGGAGTGGGTCCGTGGACTTCTCCATGTGAATATTAAAATCACCAAAAATTAGAATATGATCTGCTATGACTACAAGGTCTGATAGGAATTCAGGAAACTCAGAGAGGAACGCTGTATATGGCCCAGGAGGCCTGTAAACAGTAGCTATAAAAAGTGATTGAGTAGGCTGCATAGATTTCATGACTAGAAGCTCAAAAGACGAAAACGCCATTTTTTTTTTTGTAAATTGAAATTTGCTATCGTAGATGTTAGCAACACCTCCGCCTTTGCGGGATGCACGGGGGATATGGTCACTAGTGTAACCAGGAGGTGAGGCCTCATTTAACACAGTAAATTCATCAGGCTTAAGCCATGTTTCAGTCAGGCCAATCACATCAAGATTATGATCAGTGATTAGTTCATTGACTATGACTGCCTTTGAAGTGAGGGATCTAACATTAAGTAACCCTATTTTGAGATGTGAGGTATCACGATCTCTTTCAATAATGGCAGGAATGGAGGAGGTCTTTATCCTAATAAGATTGCTAAGGCGAACACCGCCATGTTTAGTTTTGCCCAACCTAGGTCGAGGCACAGACACAGTCTCAATGGGTATGGCTGAGCTGACTACACTGACTGTGCTATTGGCAGACTCCACTAAGCTGGCAGGTTGGCTAACAGCCTGCTGCCTGGCCTGCACCCTATTTCATTGTGGGGCTAAAGGAGTTAGAGCCCTATCTATGTTGGTAGATAAGATGAGAGCACCCCTCCAGGTAGGATGGAGTCCGTCACTCCTTAGCAGGTCAGGCTTGGTCCTGTTTGTGGGTGAGTCCCAGAAAGAGGGCCAATTATCTACAAATTCTATCTTTTGGGAGGGGCAGAAAACAGTTTTCAACCAGCGATTGAGTGCTGAGACTCTGCTGTAGAGCTCGTCACTCCCCCTAACTGGGAGGGGGCCAGAGACAATTACTCGATGCCGACACATCTTTCTAGCTGATTTACACGCTGAAGCTATGTTGCACTTGGTGACCTCTGACTGTTTCATCCTAACATCGTTGGTGCCGACGTGGATAACAATATCTCTATACTCTCTACACTCGCCAGATTTAGCTTTAGCCAGCACCATCTTAAGATTAGCCTTAACGTCGGTAGCCCTGCCCCCTGGTAAACAGTGTATGATCGCTGGGTGATTCGTTTTAAGTCTAATACTGCGGGTAATGGAGTCGCCAATGACTAGGGTTTTCAATTTGTCAGAGCTAACGGTGGGAGCCTTCGGCGTCTCAGACCCCGTAACGGGAGGAGTAGAGACAAGAGAAGACTCAGACTCAGACTCCGACTCGCTACATAATGGGGAAAACCGGTTGAAAGTTTCTGTCGGCTGAATGAGCGACACCGGTTGAGCATTCCAACAGCATTTCCCTCCAGAAGCCATGAGAAAGTTGTCCGGCTGCGGGGACTGTGCGGGGGGATTTATACTAACGTTACTATCTGTACTTACTGGTGGCACAGACGCTGTTTCTTCCTTTCCTACACTGAAAATACCCTTGCCTAACGATTGCGTCTGAAGCTGGGCTTGCAGCACAGCTATTTTCGCCGTAAGGCGATCGTTCTCCTGTATATTATGAGTACAGCGACTGCAATTAGAAGACATCATGTTAATGTTACTACTTAGCTTCGGCTGTTGAAGGTGTTGACGAACCATGTCCAGATAAAGCGTCCGGAGTGAAAAAGTTGAATGAGGGAAAAAAGTTGCGATGGAAAAACTAAAAATATAAACGGTAATTAAAAACAGAAACAAAACAAAAAACGTAAAGTTGTCAGCTAGCAAAGTAAAGTAAAGTTGGCAGCAAAACGCACTGTACAGGACATGATTAATCCAACAGGCATAGTCACCACTACTCTGTAAACAACACTCCAATGAGATCTGTGGTGAAGAAAGGAATGAATGAATGGATGGAGGATGTTGTTAACCATGTCTTGGCTGAATATGATGGTTCAGGCCACAATGGCTTGTTCTGGTCAGAGGTATGCTAAGAATGGATCAGAAGCTAATAACTTCCAAGAACCAGGATTGGCCATTCAGCCTGTCCTAGTAAAACACCTATACATATTCTAGGACTCTATGGCTGCGTTTCACTGTTTGGTCTTTTGAAATATATCTGATGTGAAAAGATCTGAAATGATTGGTCAAAATACCAATTAGTGGAAAAAATATCAAAATTGGGCTGCCTGATGGGCCACCCCCAGGTGCTTAGGGTAGGTAACAACACATATGTCACGCTGATCCTCAACACGGGGGCCCCTCAGGGGTGCGTACTCAGTTCCCTCCTGTACTCCCTGTTCACTCATGACTGCACAGCCAAGCACGACTCCAACACAATCATTAAGTTTGCCGATGACCCAACTGTTCACCGACAACGAAGAGACAGCCTATAGGGAGGAGGTCAGAGACCTTACCGTGTGGTGCAAGGACAACAACCTCGTCCTCAACCTGATTAAGACAACGGAGATGATTGTGGACTACAGGAAAAGGAGGACCGAGCATGCCCCCATTGGAGCAGGTTGAGAGCTTCAAGTTCCTTGGCGTCCACATCACCAACATACTAACATGGTCCAAGCACACCAAGACAGTCGTAAAGAGGGCAAGACAAAACCTATTCCCCCTCAAGAGACTGAAAAGATGTGGCATGGGTCCTTAGATCCTCAAAAGGTTCTACAGCTGCACCATCGAGAGCATCCTGACTGGTTGCATCACTGCCTGTTATGGCAACTGCTCAGCCTCCGACCGCAAGGCACTACAGAGGGTAATGCGTACGGCACAGTACATCACCAGGGCCAAGCTTCCTGCCATCCCAAACCTCTATTTTACATTTACATTTAAGTCATTTAGCAGACGCTCTTATCCAGAGCGACTTACAAATTTGTGCATTCACCTTATGATATCCAGTGGAACAACCACTTTACAATAGTGCATCTAAATCTTTTAAGGGGGAGGGGGGGGGGGGGGGGGTTAGAAGGATTACTTTGTCCTATCCTAGGTATTCCTTAAAGAGGTGGGGTTTCAGGTGTCTCCGGAAGGTGGTGATTGACTCCGCTGACCTGGCGTCGTGAGGGAGTTTGTTCCACCATTGGGGTGCCAGAGCAGCGAACAGTTTTGACTGGGCTGAGCGGGAACTGTACTTCCTCAGAGGTAGGGAGGCGGGCATTTCTATACCAGGCATTTCAGAGGATGGTCCTAAAATTGTCAAAGACTCCAGCCACCCTAGTCATAGACTGTTCTCTCTGCTACCGTACGGCAAGCGGAACCGGAGCGCTACGTCTAGGTCCAAGAGGCTTTTAAATAGCTTCCACCCCCACGCCGTAAGACTCTTGAACATCTAATCAAATGGCTACCCAGACCTTTTGCATTGCCCTTCCCCACCCTCTTTTACGCTGCTGCTACTCTCTGTTATTATCTATGCATAGTCACTTTAATAACTCTACATACATTTACATATTGCCTCAATTACCTCAACTAACCTTTGCCCCCGCACATTGACTCTGTACCAGTACCCCCTGTATACAGCCTCGCTATTGTTATTTTACTGCTGCTTTTAATTATGTGTAACTTTTATTTTTCTTAGAACTGCATTGTTGGTTAAAGGCTTGTAGGTAAGCATTTCACTATAAAGTCTACACCTGTTGTATTCGGCGCAAATGGCAAATACCATTTCATATGATTTGATTTGTATTCTATTGTGATCTACAAGGTAAACACTTGTACAGTGTCTAGTACATTCTGTATTCTACTATGCTTTCCAGGATATAGGCTGTTAATATACCATAGTTCATTCAACATTCTACAGTTCTTTACAAGGTAAAGGCCTATACACGTTGTCACGACTTCTGCCGAAGTCGAAGCCTCTCCTTGTTCGGGCGGTGTTCGGTGGTCGACGTCACCGGTCTTCTAGCCATCATTGATCCATTTTTCTTTTGTCTTGTCTTCCTACACACATGGTTTCAATCCCACTCATTACCTGTTGTGTATTTAAACCTCTGTTTCCCCTCATGTCTTTGTCAGAGATTGTTTGATGTTCAGTTTTGTGTTGTTTGTATTGGT
Organism: Salvelinus namaycush; assembly: GCF_016432855.1. NCBI lineage: Eukaryota > Metazoa > Chordata > Actinopteri > Salmoniformes > Salmonidae > Salvelinus > Salvelinus namaycush. The sequence continues at coordinate 6,606,006 of NC_052344.1, read as the reverse complement.
GCGCGACGGGTCCTCGTACCCACTTTGTTTTATTGTTATTATAGTTTTGGAGTTATGTTTTATTTATTGTTATTAAACAACTCCATTACCTGAAGTTTGATTCTCCTGTTTGATTCTCCTGCGCTTGACGTCCCTGCCACCTATACACACGACTCTGACAGAATCTCTGACCCAAAATAAAGTCAGCAGGAGAAGGTACCCCGGCCATGGAGGTGGAGGAGCGTGTCATGGAACATACGGAGCTGATTTACAATCTGAGCGCCGCCATGGATTGCGTTATCCAGAATATGGACCGCTGGGAGACACAGGGAGTTTTTCCAGCGCCTCCACCAGCACAACCGGGTTCACCCCTGAGCGTCTTTTCCCCGCCTGAACCCAGCAGGATCCATTTATCCCTGCCACAGGGGTACGACAGAGATACTGCCGGCTGCCAGGATTTCCTCCTCAAACTAAGCTTATATCTTGCCACGGTCCACCCAGCTCCATCAGACCGTGAGAAGAGTTACGCCCTCGTCTCGTGCCTCACCGGGAAAGCCCTGGAGTGGGCCAGCGCTGTGTGTGGAGAAGAGGATGCGGTGTTGGACCGTTTTGAGGAGTTCACCAGCCATTTCTGGACAGTATTCGACCACCCACCCGAAGGCAGAGCGGCGGGTGAGCGCCTCTACCATCTGAGGCAGGAGACGAGGAGCGCACAGGAGTTTGCTCTAGAGCTTGCTTAGGACCTTGGCTGCCGGTGCTGAATGGAGCAACAGGGCCCTGATCGACCATTACCGCTGTAGTCTACGCGAGGACGTCCGTCGGGAGCTGGCCTGCAGAGACACCACCCTCACCTTCGACCAGCTGGTGGACCTGTCCATCAGGCTGGACAACATGCTGGCTACTCATGGACGTCTAGATCGGGGTCTGGTTGTTCCATCCTCCCGCACCCTCTCTCCTGTACCCATGGAGTTGGGAGGGATGGTGCGCAGGGAGAACGGAGGGGGTTCCCGCTCGTGCACCATATGTGGTCGCAGAGGTCACACTGCTGGTCAGTGCCGGGTTGGTTCCTCTGGGAATCGAGGCAGCAGGCAGGGCACTCTGGCGTCACCCCAGGTGAGTAGGCACCATTCTCATCCAGAGCCCTCTGTTGCACATATGTTTGTCTCTGTCACTTTTCCTGAATTTTCCCCGCGTTCCCAGCATAAGTCGCTAGTAGATTCAGGCGCGGCTGGGAATTTCATTAATAAAGGTTTAGCTCATAGTTTAGGGATCCCAATTGTTCCTGTGGATATGCCTTTTCCCGTTCATGCCTTAGATAGTCGACCATTAGGGTCAGGGTTCATCAGGGAGGCCACCACTCCTTTGAGTATGGTAAAGCAGGGGGGTCACAAGGAGAAGATTAGTCTTTTTCTTTATTGATTCTCCTGCGTACTCTGTGGTGTTGGGCCTTGTTACGCACGCCTCTGAGAAGAGGGAACGCAACTCCCTGCTACAACTCAACTCTCTGAAGTGCAAGAGGTATGGACTGTAGGTGCGAGTAAGGATGACACAAAAGCAGAATTTACCGTTACTAGGATTTATTTTCTTACACGGTAATATGGGGAAAAGGGGCTGGACGGAACCAAAGCAAAGAAAGTAAATATCAAAGTTCCCCCTCTCCTATCTAACCTGCCTACCCACTTAACTTACCTAACTTAGCACCACCTGGTGCCCTAACCAAAATACAGGGGGTGGTCCGCCCAGGTCTTACCTAGTGTGCCTAGACAGTAAATATACTACGGGTATATGTATGCCCGCGGGCCTCTTGCCTAAGCACTCCCAAAGTGCCTTCCCCTTCCCCCCTGGGAACAAATGAAACAGAGTAATTATTAACGATTTCACAAACACTCACAAACACAGGACATAGCAAAACTGCTACCAACAACAACAGTACATACCACACTTTCTGATACACAACCAACACTATATCACAATCTAATTTTTCTCTCTCTCAATCTCCCTCTAATTTCTAATTTCTCCCGATCTCTCCAAAATATTCAATTCTCTCTCTGATCTCCAAATCTCTACTCTACTCTCCTCTCTCTTTTCTACTGAACAGAACACTGGTTTTTATATCTTCAGGTGGCAATGTTAATTAGTCAGCTGCTTCTTGATGAGGGGGCGGGGTCAGCTCCAATCATCAATTAGCCTGGGGTTGACCAATCAGCTGGTTGGGGAGTACTTCCGGAAGCCATCTCCTGAAACACACACACTAAAATACAAAACATACAGAACACAGAAACTGGGGAACGTAACAGGCCTATCCTGGTTAGCTTGTCATAACCCCACTGTTTCGTGGCCACAGAGGACTCTCGCGGGGTGGTCACGAGAGTGCTCAGGTAGGTGTTTAGGGGTTTCGGTTGGTGCTACTACGGTGGAAAGTCCAGACCAGGTCTCCACCGTGCATATCCCCCCAGAATATGCCGATTCTGTAAAAATTTCCCAGGAGTCACGTGTTTCCCCTGTCGCAAGCGGAGACGAAGGCTATGGAGACATATTTCTCTGAATCCCTGTGTCAGGGGTACATTCGGTCCTCCACTTCACCCGCCTCCTTAATTTTCTGTTTTGTGAAGAAAAAGAAGGGAGGTCTGCGTCCGTGTATTGACTACCGGGGTCTAAATCAGATCACATGAGGTATAGTTACCCGCTACCTCATATCGCTACGGCGATTGAGTCAATGCACGGGGCGTGCTTTTTTACTAAACTGGATCTCAGGAGTGCGTACAATCTGGTGCGTATTCGGAAGGGAGACGAGTGGAAGACGGCATTCAGTACCACCTCAGGGCATTATGAGTACCTCGTCATGCCGTATGGGTTGATGAATGCTCCATCAGCCTTCCAATCATTTGTAGACGAGATTCAGAGACCTGCACGGGCAGGGTGTAGTGGTGTATATCGATGACATCCTGATATACTCCGCTACACGCGCCAAGCATGTGTCTCTGGTGCGCAAAGTGCTTGGTCGCCTGTTGAAGAATGACCTATATGTAAAGGCTGAGAAATGCTTGTTCTTCCAACAGTCCGTCTCCTTCCTAGGGCATCGGATTTCCACGTCAGGAGTGGAGATGGAGAGTGACCGCATTGTGCGTAATTGGCCGACTCCCACCACGGTAAAGGAGCTGCAGCGATTCTTAGGGTTTGCCAACTACTACCGGAGGTTTATCCGGGGTTTTGGTCAGGTTGCTGCTCCCATTACCTCACTGCTAAGTGGGGGTCCGGTGCGCTTGCAGTGGTCAGCTGAGGCGAACAGGGCTTTAAGGCACCTGAAGGCTTTGTTTACCTCAGTTCCGGTGTTGGCTCATCCGGATCCCTCTTTGTCGTTCATAGTGGAGGTGGACGCATCCGAAGCTGGGATAAGAGCAGTGCTCTCTTAGTGCTCGGGTGCGCCACTCAAGCTCCGCCCCTGTGCCTTCTTTTCGAAGAAGCTCAGCCCAGCGGAGCGGAACTATGATGTGGGGGACCGGGAGCTGTTGGCTGTCGTAAAAGCTTTGAAGGCGTGGAGACATTGGCTTGAGGAGGCTAAACACCCTTTTCTCATCTGGACTGCATCACAATCTGGAGTACATACGGGAGGCGAGGAGACTGAATCCTCGTCAGGCAAGGTGGGCCATGTTTTTCACCCGTTTTGTGTTTACCCTCTCTTACAGACCAGGCTCCCAGAACGTTAAGGCAGACGCACTGTCCCGGCTGTATGACACAGAGGAGCAGTCCATGGATCCCACTCCCATACTCCCAGCCTCTTGTTTGGTGGCGCCGGTAGTGTGGGAGCTGGAAGCGGACATTGAACGGGCGTCACATGCAGAGCCCTCTCCCCCTCAGTTTCCAGCTGGGCGTCTGTATGTTCCGTCTGCTGTCCGCGACCGACTGATCTATTGGGCCCACACGTCACCCTCCTCTGGTCATCCTGGGATAGGTCGGACGGTGCACTGTCTTGAAGGGAGGTACTGGTGGCCCACTTTAGCTAAGGACGTGAGGATTTATGTTTCCTCCTGCTCAGTGTGCGCCCAGTGCAAGGCTCCTAGACACCTGCCCAGAGGTAAGTTACAACCCTTATCAATTTCCACAACGGCCGTGGTCGCACCTGTCGGTGGATTTTTTAACTGATCTTCCACTTTCACAGGGTAACACCACGATCCTGGTCGTTGTGGATTGTTTTTCTAAGTCCTGTCGTCTCCTCCCTTTGCCCGGTCTCCCTACGGCCTTACAAACTGCGGAGGCCCTGTTTACACACGTTTTCCGGCACTATGGGGTGCCTGAGGATATAGTGTCTGATTGGGGTCCCCGGTTCACGTCAAGGGTCTGGAAGGCGTTCATGGAACGTCTGGGGTTCTCGGTCAGCCTTACCTCAGGTTTTCACCCCGAGAGTAATGGGCAGGTGGAGAGAGTTAACCAGGATGTGGGTAGGTTTCTGCGGTCTTATTGCCAGGACCGGCCGGAGGAGTGGGCGAAGTTCGTGCCATGGGCAGAGATGGCCCAGAACTCGTTCCGCCACTCCTCCACTAACCTTTCTCCCTTTCAATGTGTATTAGGGTATCAGCTGGTTCTGGCTCCTTGGCATCAGAGTCAGACCGAGGCTCCTGCCGTTAACAATTGGTTCCGGCGCGCGGAGGAAACCTGGGAGGCCGCCCACGTCCACCTTCAGCGCGCCATACTGAGCCAGAAAGTTGGCGCAGACCGTCACCGCAGTGAGGCCCCGGTGTATGCACCAGGGAACAGGGTCTGGCTCTCAACCCGAAACCTGCCCCTCCGCCTGCTCTGCCGGAAGCTGGGTCCGCGGTTTGTGGGGCCATTTAAAGTCCTGAGGAGATTGAGCGAGGTATGTTATTTGTTACAGCTACCCACTAATTACCGTATTAACCCCTCGTTCCATGTGTCTCTCCTCAGGCCGGTGGTGGCTGTTCCGCTCCAGGAGGCTGAAGTGCAAGATGTTCCTCCGCCCCCTCTGGACATCGAGGGGGTCCCGGCGTACTCCGTTCGATCCATCTTGGATTCGAGACGTCGGGCGAGGGGCCTTCAGTACCTCGTGGACTGGTAGGGGTACGGTCCGGAGGAGAGATGCTTGGTTCCGGTGGAGGACGTGTATGATCCTTCCATGCTGCAGGATTTCCATCGTCTTCATCTGGATTGCCCTGCGCCTCGCCCTCCGGGTCATCCCCGAGGCCGGTGTCGACGCACTGCTGGAGCCGCGCGTCAGGGGGGGGGGTACTGTCACGACTTCTTCCGAAGTCGAAGCCTCTCCTTGTTCGGGCGGTGCTCAGCGGTCCATGTCACCGGTTCTCTAGCCATCATTGATCTATTTTTTTATCTTCCATTGGTTTTGTCTTGTCTTCCTACACACCTGGTTTCAATTCCACTCATTACCTGTTGTGTATTTAAACCTCTGTTTCCCCTCATGTCTTTGTCAGAGATTGTTTGATGTTCAGTTTTGTGTTGTTTGTATTGGTGCGCGACGGGTCCTCGTACCCACTTTGTTTTATTGTTATTATAGTTTTGGAGTTATGTTTTATTTATTGTTATTAAACAACTCCATTACCTGAAGTTTGATTCTCCTGTTTGATTCTCCTGCGCTTGACGTCCCTGCCACCTATACACACGACTCTGACAGAATCTCTGACCCAAAATAAAGTCAGCAGGAGAAGGTACCCCGGCCATGGAGGTGGAGGAGCGTGTCATGGAACATACGGAGCTGATTTACAATCTGAGCGCCGCCATGGATTGCGTTATCCAGAATATGGACCGCTGGGAGACACAGGGAGTTTTTCCAGCGCCTCCACCAGCACAACCGGGTTCACCCCTGAGCGTCTTTTCCCCGCCTGAACCCAGCAGGATCCATTTATCCCTGCCACAGGGGTACGACAGAGATACTGCCGGCTGCCAGGATTTCCTCCTCAAACTAAGCTTATATCTTGCCACGGTCCACCCAGCTCCATCAGACCGTGAGAAGAGTTACGCCCTCGTCTCGTGCCTCACCGGGAAAGCCCTGGAGTGGGCCAGCGCTGTGTGTGGAGAAGAGGATGCGGTGTTGGACCGTTTTGAGGAGTTCACCAGCCATTTCTGGACAGTATTCGACCACCCACCCGAAGGCAGAGCGGCGGGTGAGCGCCTCTACCATCTGAGGCAGGAGACGAGGAGCGCACAGGAGTTTGCTCTAGAGCTTGCTTAGGACCTTGGCTGCCGGTGCTGAATGGAGCAACAGGGCCCTGATCGACCATTACCGCTGTAGTCTACGCGAGGACGTCCGTCGGGAGCTGGCCTGCAGAGACACCACCCTCACCTTCGACCAGCTGGTGGACCTGTCCATCAGGCTGGACAACATGCTGGCTACTCATGGACGTCTAGATCGGGGTCTGGTTGTTCCATCCTCCCGCACCCTCTCTCCTGTACCCATGGAGTTGGGAGGGATGGTGCGCAGGGAGAACGGAGGGGGTTCCCGCTCGTGCACCATATGTGGTCGCAGAGGTCACACTGCTGGTCAGTGCCGGGTTGGTTCCTCTGGGAATCGAGGCAGCAGGCAGGGCACTCTGGCGTCACCCCAGGTGAGTAGGCACCATTCTCATCCAGAGCCCTCTGTTGCACATATGTTTGTCTCTGTCACTTTTCCTGAATTTTCCCCGCGTTCCCAGCATAAGTCGCTAGTAGATTCAGGCGCGGCTGGGAATTTCATTAATAAAGGTTTAGCTCATAGTTTAGGGATCCCAATTGTTCCTGTGGATATGCCTTTTCCCGTTCATGCCTTAGATAGTCGACCATTAGGGTCAGGGTTCATCAGGGAGGCCACCACTCCTTTGAGTATGGTAAAGCAGGGGGGTCACAAGGAGAAGATTAGTCTTTTTCTTTATTGATTCTCCTGCGTACTCTGTGGTGTTGGGCCTTGTTACGCACGCCTCTGAGAAGAGGGAACGCAACTCCCTGCTACAACTCAACTCTCTGAAGTGCAAGAGGTATGGACTGTAGGTGCGAGTAAGGATGACACAAAAGCAGAATTTACCGTTACTAGGATTTATTTTCTTACACGGTAATATGGGGAAAAGGGGCTGGACGGAACCAAAGCAAAGAAAGTAAATATCAAAGTTCCCCCTCTCCTATCTAACCTGCCTACCCACTTAACTTACCTAACTTAGCACCACCTGGTGCCCTAACCAAAATACAGGGGGTGGTCCGCCCAGGTCTTCCCTAGTGTGCCTAGACAGTAAATATACTACGGGTATATGTATGCCCGCGGGCCTCTTGCCTAAGCACTCCCAAAGTGCCTTCCCCTTCCCCCCTGGGAACAAATGAAACAGAGTAATTATTAACGATTTCACAAACACTCACAAACACAGGACATAGCAAAACTGCTACCAACAACAACAGTACATACCACACTTTCTGATACACAACCAACACTATATCACAATCTAATTTTTCTCTCTCTCAATCTCCCTCTAATTTCTAATTTCTCCCGATCTCTCCAAAATATTCAATTCTCTCTCTGATCTCCAAATCTCTACTCTACTCTCCTCTCTCTTTTCTACTGAACAGAACACTGGTTTTTATATCTTCAGGTGGCAATGTTAATTAGTCAGCTGCTTCTTGATGAGGGGGCGGGGTCAGCTCCAATCATCAATTAGCCTGGGGTTGACCAATCAGCTGGTTGGGGAGTACTTCCGGAAGCCATCTCCTGAAACACACACACTAAAATACAAAACAGAACACAGAAACTGGGGAACGTAACAGGCCTATCCTGGTTAGCTTGTCATAACCCCACTGTTTCGTGGCCACAGAGGACTCTCGCGGGGTGGTCACGAGAGTGCTCAGGTAGGTGTTTAGGGGTTTCGGTTGGTGCTACTACGGTGGAAAGTCCAGACCAGGTCTCCACCGTGCACACCCCCCCAGAATATGCCGATTCTGTAAAAATTTCCCAGGAGTCACGTGTTTCCCCTGTCGCAAGCGGAGACGAAGGCTATGGAGACATATTTCTCTGAATCCCTGTGTCAGGGGTACATTCGGTCCTCCACTTCACCCGCCTCCTTAATTTTCTGTTTTGTGAAGAAAAAGAAGGGAGGTCTGCGTCCGTGTATTGACTACCGGGGTCTAAATCAGATCACATGAGGTATAGTTACCCGCTACCTCATATCGCTACGGCGATTGAGTCAATGCACGGGGCGTGCTTTTTTACTAAACTGGATCTCAGGAGTGCGTACAATCTGGTGCGTATTCGGAAGGGAGACGAGTGGAAGACGGCATTCAGTACCACCTCAGGGCATTATGAGTACCTCGTCATGCCGTATGGGTTGATGAATGCTCCATCAGCCTTCCAATCATTTGTAGACGAGATTCAGAGACCTGCACGGGCAGGGTGTAGTGGTGTATATCGATGACATCCTGATATACTCCGCTACACGCGCCGAGCATGTGTCTCTGGTGCGCAAAGTGCTTGGTCGCCTGTTGAAGAATGACCTATATGTAAAGGCTGAGAAATGCTTGTTCTTCCAACAGTCCGTCTCCTTCCTAGGGCATCGGATTTCCACGTCAGGAGTGGAGATGGAGAGTGACCGCATTGTGCGTAATTGGCCGACTCCCACCACGGTAAAGGAGCTGCAGCGATTCTTAGGGTTTGCCAACTACTACCGGAGGTTTATCCGGGGTTTTGGTCAGGTTGCTGCTCCCATTACCTCACTGCTAAGTGGGGGTCCGGTGCGCTTGCAGTGGTCAGCTGAGGCGAACAGGGCTTTAAGGCACCTGAAGGCTTTGTTTACCTCAGTTCCGGTGTTGGCTCATCCGGATCCCTCTTTGTCGTTCATAGTGGAGGTGGACGCATCCGAAGCTGGGATAAGAGCAGTGCTCTCTTAGTGCTCGGGTGCGCCACTCAAGCTCCGCCCCTGTGCCTTCTTTTCGAAGAAGCTCAGCCCAGCGGAGCGGAACTATGATGTGGGGGACCGGGAGCTGTTGGCTGTCGTAAAAGCTTTGAAGGCGTGGAGACATTGGCTTGAGGAGGCTAAACACCCTTTTCTCATCTGGACTGCATCACAATCTGGAGTACATACGGGAGGCGAGGAGACTGAATCCTCGTCAGGCAAGGTGGGCCATGTTTTTCACCCGTTTTGTGTTTACCCTCTCTTACAGACCAGGCTCCCAGAACGTTAAGGCAGACGCACTGTCCCGGCTGTATGACACAGAGGAGCAGTCCATGGATCCCACTCCCATACTCCCAGCCTCTTGTTTGGTGGCGCCGGTAGTGTGGGAGCTGGAAGCGGACATTGAACGGGCGTCACATGCAGAGCCCTCTCCCCCTCAGTTTCCAGCTGGGCGTCTGTATGTTCCGTCTGCTGTCCGCGACCGACTGATCTATTGGGCCCACACGTCACCCTCCTCTGGTCATCCTGGGATAGGTCGGACGGTGCACTGTCTTGAAGGGAGGTACTGGTGGCCCACTTTAGCTAAGGACGTGAGGATTTATGTTTCCTCCTGCTCAGTGTGCGCCCAGTGCAAGGCTCCTAGACACCTGCCCAGAGGTAAGTTACAACCCTTATCAATTTCCACAACGGCCGTGGTCGCACCTGTCGGTGGATTTTTTAACTGATCTTCCACTTTCACAGGGTAACACCACGATCCTGGTCGTTGTGGATTGTTTTTCTAAGTCCTGTCGTCTCCTCCCTTTGCCCGGTCTCCCTACGGCCTTACAAACTGCGGAGGCCCTGTTTACACACGTTTTCCGGCACTATGGGGTGCCTGAGGATATAGTGTCTGATTGGGGTCCCCGGTTCACGTCAAGGGTCTGGAAGGCGTTCATGGAACGTCTGGGGTTCTCGGTCAGCCTTACCTCAGGTTTTCACCCCGAGAGTAATGGGCAGGTGGAGAGAGTTAACCAGGATGTGGGTAGGTTTCTGCGGTCTTATTGCCAGGACCGGCCGGAGGAGTGGGCGAAGTTCGTGCCATGGGCAGAGATGGCCCAGAACTCGTTCCGCCACTCCTCCACTAACCTTTCTCCCTTTCAATGTGTATTAGGGTATCAGCTGGTTCTGGCTCCTTGGCATCAGAGTCAGACCGAGGCTCCTGCCGTTAACAATTGGTTCCGGCGCGCAGAGGAAACCTGGGAGGCCGCCCACGTCCACCTTCAGCGCGCCATACTGAGCCAGAAAGTTGGCGCAGACCGTCACCGCAGTGAGGCCCCGGTGTATGCACCAGGGAACAGGGTCTGGCTCTCAACCCGAAACCTGCCCCTCCGCCTGCTCTGCCGGAAGCTGGGTCCGCGGTTTGTGGGGCCATTTAAAGTCCTGAGGAGATTGAGCGAGGTATGTTATTTGTTACAGCTACCCACTAATTACCGTATTAACCCCTCGTTCCATGTGTCTCTCCTCAGGCCGGTGGTGGCTGTTCCGCTCCAGGAGGCTGAAGTGCAAGATGTTCCTCCGCCCCCTCTGGACATCGAGGGGGTCCCGGCGTACTCCGTTCGATCCATCTTGGATTCGAGACGTCGGGCGAGGGGCCTTCAGTACCTCGTGGACTGGTAGGGGTACGGTCCGGAGGAGAGATGCTTGGTTCCGGTGGAGGACGTGTATGATCCTTCCATGCTGCAGGATTTCCATCGTCTTCATCTGGATTGCCCTGCGCCTCGCCCTCCGGGTCATCCCCGAGGCCGGTGTCGACGCACTGCTGGAGCCGCGCGTCAGGGGGGGGGGTACTGTCACGACTTCTGCCGAAGTCGAAGCCTCTCCTTGTTCGGGCGGTGCTCAGCGGTCCATGTCACCGGTTCTCTAGCCATCATTGATCCATTTTTTTATCTTCCATTGGTTTTGTCTTGTCTTCCTACACACCTGGTTTCAATTCCACTCATTACCTGTTGTGTATTTAAACCTCTGTTTCCCCTCATGTCTTTGTCAGAGATTGTTTGATGTTCAGTTTTGTGTTGTTTGTATTGGTGCGCGACGGGTCCTCGTACCCACTTTGTTTTATTGTTATTATAGTTTTGGAGTTATGTTTTATTTATTGTTATTAAACAACTCCCTTACCTGAAGTTTGATTCTCCTGCGCCTGACTTCCCTGCCACCTATACACACGACTCTGACACACGGTCTATAGTACATACAGTATATGGGCACCCCACAGTCACTAACCGGCAGGAATCTATATTGATGGTCTCTAATCAAACACACTGTATCGTCTTGACTGTACGAGTTACCTTGCTCTGTATACTGAAACAGTACATCCACACAGGGCTCTTATTGTACGACAGTGGTGAGCTGGCTGGACACAGATTGCATCCCAAATGGCACCCTATTCCCTATATAGTGCCCCCTACGGGCCCTGGTCAAATGTAGTGCACTATGGGGAATAGAGTGGCATTTGAGACACACGCTAACCCTCACACCGTGTCATAAAAAACTGAACACGGATCAATGTCTACGTGATACATTATTCAACGTGGTACAGAGAAACATCACTTAGCAGCTGAGCTGGCTGGCTGGCTGAACTGTTTATTTGACACCTATTGCAGAGGCTTCTCGCGCTCTGTTGTTTGCTGCCGAGGTGCAAAGGTTATTTGTTCAAATGTTCTATGTTGTGTAGCGGTTGCTGCTCTCTATGGGACTCGGGGATTTGGAATTTTCCACTTGCGCTCACAGACGGAAGTTTGCTACTGAGATGAAATGTTGAAGGGTAAATCCGGAGAGGGAAAGGTGGAACACTCTTTAAAGTGCAAATAGATTAGGGATGGAGAGGAGGAGGCGGGGAGGAAGGGCACGAGAAACAGTAGAGTGAGGGAGGGAGGTGGATTGGTATTCCGCTTATCACAGGAGGAGCTCACCCAGAGGGGGTTTCTGTACCTCTGTCAGAGAGAGAAGAGAGAGCAATCACTCAGAGGATGGAAGAGAGGGAGAGAGAAAGAGAAAGCAGTAAAGATAGAGAAGAGAGAGAGTGAGAGAAAGAGAGAGAAAGAGAGGGAGAGAGAGAGAGGGGCGTGGAGAGGAAGAGACAGTTGGCTCTTTCCCAGAGGGACTCTTGAAGGGCTCCGTTTAAAGAAAATGTGGAGAAGAGGAAGAAAGATGGGAAGATGGAAGAAAGAAGGAGGAAAGGAGAATGAGAGTTCCACTGAGTGGTGCTCTACCCGACAACTCATCAATGTGTCTCTCCTCTTTCCTCTGCTTCTGGCAACATCACTAGTATTGTTTTATGTTTTATTGCCATATACAAAATATTGAAGCAATTACATGCCTTTTGCCAAGATGAAGAGCTGCCCATACTTTTTCTAAGCAGTGAGCTATCATCACATGTAGCACATATTTAAACCCATTGGTAATTTCTCAACACGTGACGTGTGTGTGTGTGTGTGTGTGTGTGTGTGTGTGTGTGTGTGTGTGTGTGTGTGTGTGTGTGTGTGTGTGTGTGTGTGTGTGTGTGTGTGTGTGTGTGTGTGTGTGTGTGTGTGAGTGTGCGCACATGCGTGTGGGGGGATGTATGAGTGCAGGTGTGTATGTGTGTGTGTGAAGAATGCTGCCATTTAACCCTTATTCGTCAGTCTCTCTCCCCAGGGTATAATTGGCTACTTGTGGCTAGTTGTAAATCAGCCTATTATCAAGTCATTATGGTCAGGCCTTAGGAGGGCCAGCTAACCTCTGTCACTAGCACTGCAGAGGTCCTTCATCTCTGTGTGGTGATGTCATTTATACGAGACATCTCATAGCTCTGACACCCACGGGGAGGCACAAATACACACGTACACGCACACACACACACACACACACACACACACACACACACACACACACACACACACACACACACACACACACGCACACGCACACGCACACGCACACGCACACACACACACACACACACACAAAAACCTGCATATTTATGCTAATGAGGACAGAATAATCTCCGATTTGGTATAGGAGGCCAAATGGGAAGCAAATTAGCACTCCACAGACATCTCTGCTTGTGACAGACAGCTCTATGTGGATCATGCCGTGGTGAACTCAGAGAATGGTTATTTTGCTGAGACAGGAAGATTCCTCCACACCCAGGGCATGTAAGTCAAACAATCCATTAGAATTCCAACCTTGACAGTTAATACAGAGGAAAAAGGGAAATGCAGCTTTGGCCCACCATAATCACTGCTTTTGACATCCTCCACCATATTCCTTATGACAGAGCGATGCCTTAGGACTACTGATCACTGCTACTGACCCCGCCGCAGCCTCCTGAAACATAACCTGCAGCTTCAGATGTTCGCTAGTCCCGGTCATTTAGTGCTCCTACACTCTTAGAACCAAAGGTGCCTTGAGGAATATATTTTTCTACACCACCGGAATCTTTCCAGTTGAAAAAGGTTCCCCTTTGAACCCCTTTGAAAAGTCTTACCAGACTTGATGCAAATCAATCAGACAGGCTTTATTAAAAATAGACACTAACAAACAAATACAATAACATGTTTTAACATGCTATGAGAAATGACAGTCCATCATTACTTTAAGACATGAAGGTCAGTCAATACAGAACATTTCAAGAACTTTTCTTCAAGTGCAGTCGCAAAAACCATCAAGCGCTATGATGAAACTGGCTCTCATGAGGACCGCCACAGGAATGGAGAGTTAACTCTGCTCCAGAGGATAAGTTCATTAGAGTTACCAGCCTCAGAAATTGCAGCCCAAAAAAATGCTTCAGAGTTCAAGTATCAGACACATCTCAACATCAACTGTTCAACGGAGACTGTGTGAATCAGGCCTTCATGGTCGAATTGCTGCAAAGAAACCACTACTAAAGGACACCAATAATAATAAGAGACTTGCGTTGGCCAAGAAACACGAGCAATGAACATTAGATCAGTGGAAATCTGTCCTTGAGTCCAGTGTCCAAATTGGAGATTTTTGGTTCCAACCGCTGTGTCTTTGTGAGACGCGGTGTTGGTGAATAGATGACCTCCGCATGTGTGTTTCCCACCGCAAAGCATGGAGGAGGAGGTGTTATGGTGTGGGGATGCTTTTCTGATGACATTGTCTGTGATTTATTTATTATTCAAGGCACACTTAACCAGCATGGCTACCACAGCATTCTGCAGTGATACGCCATCCCATCTGGTTTGGGTTTAGTTGGACTATCATTTGTTTTTCAACTGAACATTGACCCAACACACCTTCAGGCTGTGTAAGGGCAATTTTACCAAGAAGGAGAATGATGTAGTGCTGCATTAGATGACCTGGCCTCCACAATCACCTAACCTCAAGCCAATTGAGATGGTTTGGAATGAGTTGGACCGTAGAGTGAAGGAAAAGCAGCCAACAAGTGCTCAGCATATGTGGAAACTCCTTCAAGACTGTTGGAAAAGCATTCCAGGTGAAGCTGGTTGAGTGAATGCCAAGAGTGTGAAAAGCTGTCATCAAGGCAAAGAGTGGCTATTTGAAGAATCTCAAATATAAAATATATTTTGATTTGTTTAACACTTTTTTGGTTAGTAGATGATTCCATGTGTGTTATTTCATAGCATTGATGTCTTTACTATTATTCTACAATGTAGTAAATAGTCAAAACAAAGATAAATCCTTGAATGAGTAAGTGTTCTAAAACTTTTGACCGATAGTGTATGTCATGACCATACTTTCAATAATCTGATGATTGTTATGTATTTAATCCCCTAACTATGTTTAATTGTTACCTGATTTAAATGAATCATGTAACAATTAACTGATTAGGATTTGGGGCACCACGGAAGAGGTTGTTTATAGAGTTACCATCTCCTGACTTATAAACTATAAAGTATATATCTATTTCATTGATAAACAGTCATCTTATTAATCATTACCTCGTATCATAACATTCTGACCAGTTGTAACCTTTATGGATCTGCAAAAACCCCAGCCTTGCTCATTAATCAGTAATTAGAACTAAATAATAACACAGAATACACACACACACACACTTACTCCATGAGACAAAGGTCCCTAGCGGACAGACACAATATGGTATTTTACCTAACGACATGAGAGAGAGAGAGAGAGAGAGAGAGAGAGAGAGAGGAACACTTATCATGGACACGTTCTATAACTATTCTCACAATCGAACAGCCGCCCGTTTGGAATAAGAAATCATGAATGTATTTACTTGTGGGGACCTTTGTCCTTTGTGTAGTCCTGAACAGAACTACAGAGTTCACTCTTCCATTCGCTCCCGAAGCTACTTAATTGAAGACAAGCCAGCCGTGCCAATGGTTCCAGTGGGGTGATGAGAGTTGCATGCTACGGTGATTTGAGACTCGTAGTAGGATGGGATGGTTTGAAGAGTTTGAGATATTTGACTAAGGACAGCTAGTCAGCTGTACCAGTGATTGTCTGAGAGGGGAGTTTGATGCCTCTACCTCCTCATTCTGATTATTCAGGGTTCAGGATTCAGACCACTATGGACATAAACTGCAGCTCTTTGTCTCTCTGGTCTAAAAGAAGGTGAGTTTATTTCTTCACCTCGTGTTGCGGTTCAATGTTTCAACCATTTCAAACACGTAGCTAACGCCTCATGTTTCCTGGTCTAATGTTAATTTTGTTACCGAGGCTTTTATCCACTCTGGCCGAAAGAGGACGGCTCCCCGACCTCACTCGGGGCGTGGCTACTTACTTATGGTTTATAGGAGATAGATTCTCTTACACCTCCTATAGTCACATTCCTATTTTAACAAAAATCATTTTCATATTATATGCACAATGTATTGGATGGAAACTTGACAGGTAAAGGGGATATACTTTCCAAGTTACAGTATTTCATCCATGCAGTTTTTAATGACTTAACAAATTGAAAACCAATATTGCATTCGTTTTCCATAATTCCCCACTGACTATTCCCCACATTGTTATGTGAGAAATATCAAAAGTAAATGTAGAAATACTTTCTAATTTCTTATATTACGCAAACCAGACGGCACCATTTTATTTGTTCTTTTTTATTTACGGATAGCCAGGGGCACACCAAAACCGAGACATCACTTACAAATGAAGCGTGTGCGTTTCGTGAATCTGCCAGATCAGAGGCAGTAGGGATGACCAGGGATGTTCTCTTGATAAGTGCATGAATTGGACCATTTTCCTGTCCTGCTAAGCATTCAAAATGTAACGAGTGCTTTTGGGTGTCAGGGAAAATGTATGGAGTAAAAAGTACATTATTTTCTTTAGGAATCAAGTGAAGTAAAAGTTGTCAACAATATAAATAGTCAAGTAGAGTACAGATACCCCCAAAAACTGCTTAAGTAGTATATTAAGGTACTTTACACCAATGAGATGTGTCAATAATGACTGTTGATGCCAAAAACTTGTTCGGCCTTGAATGGCATTTTCTATTCAAAACTAAAAATAATACATTTTATAAAATATTGCAAAAATATACACAAACAATACATTATCTGGTTAAATTACTTTAGAAAGGGGCACAAGAGGGATGTCCTCTCTCCGTTCTCCTGTTTGCACTGGCAATTGAACCGCTTTTACATAGAATTGGACAGGACCCACTTAACAGATACTGTATCAATATTGGTAAACATGAATATAAACTAAACTTATTTGCAGATGATCGATCTCCTGATATTTCTGACCAATATTGAAAACTCAATGCCCCCCTTGCTTAAAATACTTGCTTTTTAGAATACTCTAAAATCTCAGGATATAAAATGCATGTGGGAAAAAACGAAATAATGGCAAGAAAAATAATTACTCATGATCTACAGCGATCCTTTAAGTGGACAATAAAAAATATCAAATACTTAGGATGCTTAATAAGTGACAACAAACAACAAATATATAAAGATTTATATCACAGGAGGTTGGTGGCACCTTCGTTGGGGAGGACGGGCTCGTGGTAATGGCTGGAGCGGAATATGTTGAATGGTATCAAATACATCAAACACATAGTTTGATGCCATTCCATTCACTCTGTTCCAGCCGTTATTATCAGCCGTCCTCCCCTCAGCAGCCTCCACTGCTTTATATGGGCAAATAAAACTCATAGAATCGGTACATATTAGAGGTGTGCATGCTCATCCCCACAATATTTTCACGATATCACTTCCTAAAAACCCAACAATCCTTAGATAGCTGTTCAGAATTCACAGATGAATTGGTCCACATGAAAAACTAAAAGCATAGAAACCATAAATAACGTGGTAATAGGAAATACGTGTTTTAAATGATAGAATTAAAAAGCAATTTTGGACTTACCAATGTAGATATTTTCAAATACATTCAACCTAAAGGTTTCATATCAAGAAGTTTCATTTTGAAATACTTCGGACATCAGAGAAATCTTAATGAAATTGAATTTGAGTCAGAAAAGGATCTTAGGTAAGCTATACAAAACCTAGCAGAGTGCCTATCCAACTGACCAACTCTTAGTTAAAAACCTAGCAGAGTGCCTATCCAACTGACCAACTCTTAGTTAAAAACCTAGCAGAGTGCCTATCCAACTGACCAACTCTTAGTTAAAAAATATGAACTATTGGATCCAAGGCATAAAAATAAGTGACATTGGCACAAGATGGAGGGAATGTTGGGACATGGGCTGTCCTGTCCTGGGCTGTCCGCATCACCCTCTGTAGCGCTTTGCGTTCAAGGGCGGTGGATTTGCCATATCAAGCGCTGATGCAGCCAGTCAAGGTATTGATCAGCGTAGACACTGAGATAAGGTCAATTTAGCGTTTTAGACCATAATATTAAATAGTAGCATGTACACACACAAAGACACACACACACACACACACACACACACACACACACAAACAGGGCATTGCTGACCCTGCCTCGTGCCTCAAGCATTTTAATTTGAAGACAATTTCCTCTCTGTAGCCTAAGAATATGGCAAAGATTACATTTACTTTTCATTTTCTTGTATTCAACCAGCTTTGAATATTGTAATTCATCCTTCATCCTTCCCTTAGGTGCTCAGAATGTACACAAACTCAGTCGGCAATAATTACATTTCAGTCCCTTATATACAGAGAAATAACTGTAGGCTGTAGTTAGCGATCACAAACAGCAGAGTACTTCTCCCATACTGCTCATGTTGTTCTACATGCCTCCAGGCTAAATCACTCTCTTTTTCTCTCTATCCAATCCTCTCTATGAGGTACTTATTAGTTCCACATATGGACATTTCCCCCCTCAAGTTATCATGCAACTCAGTGGATGTGTTTTCTTCTGTTCGTCTTTTATTAAGGCAGATTTAGAGCTCTGGGTAGAGTGGTACTCTGAGCGTGGCTAGTTCTACATTCTCAGGGGAGCTGAGTGTTTCTGAGAGAGAGAGGGAAGCTGTGGCTGCGAAGCTGCAGACACCAGGGGTGTAGTAATGGAGATAATAGGTCGATCGACGAGAGGAGCTGGTAAATTAATGGGCCCTCGCTGACATGAAGTCCATTTGTTCGTTTTTAAACATTGTGACAGTTAATTATGGAAGATCTTAATGCCTGCACAGTCTGTTTCCTGAGGAAGCAATTCCTTGATGTCAGACGATAGCCGCGTCCCAAATATCACTGTATTACCTACATAAGGCAATATATTTCAGCAGAGCCTTTATGAGCCCTGGTCAAAAGTAGTGCTGTCATTGTAAATAACAATTTGTTCTTTACTGACTTGCCTAGTTGAATAGGACAAAAAGGCAGCAAAAAGGCATTCGAGCCACTAGACTAGTAGAAAAAATAATTCATGAAAGGTTCCTTTGCAAAAGGGATAGGGTGCTACCAAGAACCAGTGAAAGTTGAAGATCACGTTTTGGAAGACAAGGGTCTTTGTAAGGCAAAGGGTTCTATCTATAACATTTAACATCCTAAGAACCGTTTTTGGATAAACATTTTTTGTTTTTTGATGATTCTTTGCAAGGCATTAAGGATTCTTTGGAAGTCAAGAAGGCTTCTACATAGAACCATATATCATATTTCCCAGCATGCTCTATTGCAGGGTGATTTTCAGAATTGTCTGTTTTAATATGTGTGTTTTTGCATGTACATTGTTTGATTGATTCATGTTATGCTACACAAAGATACTGTAAACAGCATACATGTTCTAACAAATACAATCTGTTAGTAGTTTAACTTATTGCACCTTTTACCGAAATGTTTTTCCCCATCTGCAAAGGGTTCTACCTAGCACCAAAAAGGGTTCCCCGATGGGGACAAACATGGTTGTACTTAGCGTACACACCAAAAGAGTGGATATGGCAGTGCACATTTCCCTGGCATGCGCTCCTACCACAAAGAGCTCTAGGTTACCGCAGTGCATGGCAACCATGTCAGGCCTCTAAAATGTGATTTATTCCTTTTTTTCTCCTTTAAAACATTCAGCGAATGGCAATTTGTATTCCGGGGGAGAACCAATTTTTTAAATACCACAGCACCAGATTCTAGGAGTAACCAGGGGTGCCGATGAGAAGAAGGGTTATCTCGTTGCTGCATACAGACCCGGCATGCGGGACCCTTTCCAGAGCAGGGGTACGGCAGGGTAAACAAACCCAGGAATGGTGGCACCGCCTTGGGCCGCACATCGACAACACCTCCCCCTCCCCTCTCTGCTGAGGAGAACCCGAATCTCTCTGGTGGCTGTGTTGTTGTTTTCCCTTGGCCCTCATACTGAGCAGAAAGAGAGAGCGAGAAAGAATATAGTTATGAAATAAATATAACAAGCGAGGGAGTAAGCAAGCGCTTCTCCTGTACCTGGTTAGACTCTGCTTGTATTTTCTTGAAGGTGTAGTGCCCCAGGCTACGTTTGTGTATATGTGCAGCTGCAAAGATGGACAGAGCAGAGTTCAAAAGCCCTGTCTCACCCCTGTCTCATCCCTCCAAGGTTCCAGAGGAAAGAGTCATTTGTACAAACAGGAGAAAGAGGTGAGAGTGAGAGTGAGAGTGAGAGAGCACATAAAAACCTCAGAAGTCGCCACAAACAGCCATACTCTCAGACACACACAGCCCCATTGTCTGCACTGGTCCTCAGATCTGCAATTCTGCTGCCTGACATCAAGTACTTTCAGTGGCTTGAAAACATAAATAAAGCCAGACAACGGAATCAAATAAATACTTTTTGGAGAGCATCCTCCACTGAAAGCACAACAAAATGGCCTGTGTTTTTTCAGCATGAGCAATATTGCTGTGCTTTATGGGACTGTGATCAACAGACACGACAACAGGGCGACTGCCAAAAGCTTTAGTGTTGCAAAGGATGAGACTAATTGAAATGACTCATCAGAAAAATGCCACACAGTCATAATATTGTGATGACACTGGGACCAGTAGGAGTGGTGAGAGCTACCTACTGCCAGCAACACACGCACACACGCGCGCAAACACACACACACACACACACACACACACACACACACACACACACACACACACACACACACACACACACACACACACACACACACACACACACACACACACACACACACACACACACACACACACACACACACAGATCTCTCACCACAACAAACACTCATTACAAGGTCTGGTGTTATCTGCGCTCACTCCAGGCACTTATGAACTATTCAATTAAAGCATCATTCATTCAATATCAGTCCTTGCATGATTTCGAGAGAGTATTTTCAGTCTTCAAATCTCAAAAGATCTAAAATGTTGTCGACAATCCACATCCACCAAAAGGCCATATGAGCGTATTTCAGAAAGATATACACAGACAAACGGCACAGAAAGACAGGTTATACCTGCCAATGTGTCTGTCGGTGAACACCCAGTAGAGGAGCTGTCCAAGGTGCTGACAGTCTGAAACAGCCGCAGTTGTATCTAACAGAGATTTTTTTTTTAAAGCATCTATTTTGGTCTGAGATGGAAATCAACAGCACCTGATACACAGGAGATTGTTTATGGAGGCGATAATATTATTTAACACAAGCATACACACACACACACACACACACACACACACACACACACACACACACACACACACACACACACACACACACACACACACACACACACACACACACACACACACACACACACACACACACACACACACACACACACGCTTACAAAGACACACACACAGACACACAAATGTTTTTTTCATTAGCACATCAAACACTGGATATTGTCGCCAAGAGGGTCCTGTTCACGTATGGTACACGTCTGTTAGCGTAATCCATTGTAACACCATCTCCCCTGAGAGATAGATACGGATCACACAACGACAGAGAAGCATCTTGAGTCCAAATTGATCAAACACCATATGCTAATCAGAAGAGAAAATCCTACAAACCTATTAGTTTAATTGGGGGGGGCCCTCAAGCAAGTCAATTGCTCCTAAGACCCGGCAATTGCAGTAATTCAAGTAAAAGAGTCAATCTTGTATAACCACTCAGGAGTGTAAGATGTCTGGAAATGGAATGGAATATCCGTCTGATTCTACAATTAATACCATGTTAATGGTTTTCCCTATCTGATTTCCATAACAAAAGGAACAGGCCCTAACACAGCTGTAGAGATAAGAAGGAGAGAGGATATGCCATTCCATTTGAACAGGCTGGAGATAATGGTTGTCACTTTGAGTTAAACTGCTCCACAGCGCAGATCTAGGATCAGCTTAGCCTCCTCTAATCCCAGGCTTAACCATTAGGTGGGTAAATGCTAAACTGACCTAAGATCAGAGTTTCGTGGCAACCTTGGGGATGTAACTAACAGAGAAGGATGAATCCACAAAGACCTTGAACGGTGAACTTTAGAAATTCCACCACACGTCCAGAGGTCACACAGATACACAGAGGGGAACTCTACTGTCCCAGATAAATTACAGGGTACCACTGGTTGCAAAACCAGCCACCACCCTGCTGCCTTAATTCACTGTAAAAATAATAATAAATCAAGCTGATTGAACTATTATTCAGTAACTGGATCCACAGCCTTTTTTTGTTTACTCAACTTTTCGGTCAAAGTGTTACCTGAGCGTAATAACGTATTTAGTTGTCCCAAACTTAGCTCCAACTTGAAAAAAACGTATGTTAGCTACACCAACAAATTAAAATAGTGCTTTTAACATAGAATACTTTGAACGTAAACTTTTGGCACCCATTGACAAGCATTGACTTGATGTCGTAGCAGGTTAAAATCCCAGGTAAGATGTTGAGTAATAATTATAGTATAAATGAACATGCACAATGCCATCATGTGTCAAATATGTTTGTTATAAACATTGTATGTTAAAAGCACTGTGTGTGGGGGAGTTACTTACTGAATGTTTTCTTAAGTTGGAGCTAAGTTTGGGCCAACTGAACATTTTTAAATGAGTAAACAAAAAAAGGCTGTGGAACCACTTACTAAATAATTATTCAACTAGATTTTTTTTTACAGCGTTGGCAATCTGCATTATTCTGTCATTTTCCCTTTCTTCCACTTTAAAGGCTGCAGTTGACCTTTAAGAGGGACTGATCAGAGACAAACCACATCTCTAATAGGGACTGATCAGAGACAAACCACATCTCTAAGAGGGACTGATCAGAGACAAACCACATCTCTAATAGGGACTGATCAGAGACAAACCACATCTCTAAGAGGGACTGATCAGAGACAAACCACATCTCTAAGAGGGACTGATCAGAGACGAACCACTTCTTTAATAGGGACTGATCAGAGACAAACCACTTCTTTAATAGGGACTGATCAGAGACAAACCACTTCTTTAATAGGGACTGATCAGAGACAAACCACTTCTTTAATAGGGACTGATCAGAGACAAACCACATCTCTAAGAGGGACTGATCAGAGACAAACCACTTCTTTAATATAGACTGATCAGAGACAAACCACTTCTTTAATAGGGACTGATCAGAGACAAACCACATCTCTAATAGGGATTGATCAGAGACAAACCACTTCTTTAATAGGGACTGATCAGAGACAAACCACATCTCTATGAGGGACTGATCAGAGACAAACCACATCTCTAATAGGGACTGATCAGAGACAAACCACTTCTTTAATAGGGACTGATCAGAGACAAACCACATCTCTAAGAGGGACTGATCAGAGACAAACCACATCTCTAAGAAGGACTGATCAGAGACAAACCACATCTCTATGAGGGACTGATCAGAGACAAACCACATCTCTAAGAGGGACTGATCAGAGACAAACCACATCTCTAAGAGGGACTGATCAGAGACAAACCGCTTCTTTAATAGGGACTGATCAGAGACAAACCACTTCTTTAATAGGGACTGATCAGAGACAAACCACATCTTTAATAGGGACTGATTAGAGACAAACCACTTCTTTAATAGGGACTGATCAGAGACAAACCACATCTCTAAGAAAGACTGATCAGAGACAAACCACTTCTTTAATAGGGACTGATCAGAGACAAACCACATCTCTAAGAGGGACTGATCAGAGACAAACCACTTCTTTAATAGGGACTGATCAGAGACAAACCACATCTCTAAGAGGGACTGATCAGAGACAAACCACATCTCTATGAGGGACTGATCAGAGACAAACACATCTCTAAGAGGGACTGATCAGAGACAAACCACATCTCTAATAGGGACTGATCAGAGACAAACCACATCTCTAAGAGGGACTGATCAGAGACAAACCACATCTCTAATAGGGACTGATCAGAGACAAACCACATCTCTAATAGGGACTGATCAGAGACAAACCACATCTCTAAGAGGGACTGATCAGAGACAAACCACATCTCTAATAGGGACTGATCAGAGACAAACCACATCTCTAAGAAGGACTGATCAGAGACAAACCACATCTCTAAGAGGGACTGATCAGAGACAAACCACATCTCTAATAGGGACTGATCAGAGACAAACCACATCTCTAAGAGGGACTGATCAGAGACAAACCACATCTCTAAGAAGGACTGATCAGAGACAAACCACATCTCTAAGAGGAACTGATCAGAGACAAACCACTTCTTTAATAGGGACTGATCAGAGACAAACCACATCTCTAAGAGGGACTGATCAGAGACAAACCACATCTCTATGAGGGACTGATCAGAGACAAACCACATCTCTATGAGGGACTGATCAGAGACAAACCACATCTCTATGAGGGACTGATCAGAGACAAAACCACATCTCTATTAGGGACTGATCAGAGACAAACCACTTCTTTAATAGGGACTGATCAGAGACAAACCACATCTCTAATAGGGACTGATCAGAGACAAACCACTTCTTTAATAAGGACTGATCAGAGACAAACCACATCTCTAAGAGGGACTGGTCAGAGACAAACCACATCTCTAAGAAGGACTGATCAGAGACAAACCACATCTCTAATAGGGACTGATCAGAGACAAACCACATCTCTAAGAGGGACTGATCAGAGACAAACCACATCTCTATGAGGGACTGATCAGAGACAAACCACATCTCTATGAGGGACTGATCAGAGACAAACCACATCTCTATGAGGGACTGATCAGAGACAAAACCACATCTCTATTAGGGACTGATCAGAGACAAACCACTTCTTTAATAGGGACTGATCAGAGACAAACCACATCTCTAATAGGGACTGATCAGAGACAAACCACTTCTTTAATAAGGACTGATCAGAGACAAACCACATCTCTAAGATGGACTGGTCAGAGACAAACCACATCTCTAAGAAGGACTGATCAGAGACAAACCACTTCTTTAATAGGGACTGATCAGAGACAAACCACATCTCTAAGAGGGACTGATCAGAGACAAACCACATCTCTAAGAAGGACTGATCAGAGACAAACCACATCTCTAATAGGGACTGATCAGAGACAAACCACATCTCTAAGAGGGACTGATCAGAGACAAACCACATCTCTAAGAGGGACTGATCAGAGACAAACCACATCTATAAGAGGGACTGATCAGAGACAAACCACATCTCTAAGAGGGACTGATCAGAGACAAACCACATCTCTAAGAGGGACTGATCAGAGACCAACCACAGACAGATTAGTCATCTCTTTGTACTGAATGTTTTTCACCTCATCAAGACTTAGCATTTAGCTGTTGTAGATTCAGCTCATTGAGAGAAAACAAATCATTCCCATTGCAGCAATAAGATCCATTATACAGGTTATCTTCTACTTGGTCACAATCCCGGATCCGGGAGCACCCTCATCAGTAAAAAAGCTGACTAGCATAGCCTAGCATAGCGCCACAAGTAAATACTAGCATCTAAATATCATGAAATCACAAGTCCAAGACACCAGATGAAAGATACACATCTTGTGAATCCAGCCATCATTTCTCATTTTTAAAATGTTTTACAGGGAAGACACAATATGTATTTCTATTAGCTAACCACGATAGCAAAAGACACAACTTTTTTTTTCACCATTTTTTTACTGCATAGGTAGCTATCACAAATTCGACCAAATAAAGATATAAATAGTCACTAACCAAGAAACAACTTCATCAGATGACAGTCTTATAACAGATTTATTGTATAGTATATGTTTTGTTAGAAAAATGTGCATATTTCAGGTATAAATCATTGTTTTACATTGCAGCCACCATCACAACTCTCACCAAAGCAGCTAGAATAACTACAGAAACCAACGTGAAATACCTAAATACTCATCATAAAACATTTATGAAAAATACACAGTGTACAGCAAATGAAAGACAAACATCTTGTGAATCCAGCCAATATTTCAGATTTTTTAAGTGTTTTACAGCGAAAACACAATATAGCATTATATTAGCTTACTACAATAGCCTACCACAGAGCCCCATTCATTCAACATAACGTTAGCGATAGCGAATAAACCAGCAAAATATATACATTTTTTCACTAACCTTCTCAAACTTCATCAGATGACAGTCCTATAACATCATATTACACAATACATATATGGTTTGTTCGAAAATGTGCATATTTAGCGGTACAATTCGTGGTTGAACAATGTGAATAAGTAGCCAAAATTCAAACAATTTGTCCGGATAAATTTTGGAGAGGCACCTAATCTAATCAATAACTAATCATAAACTTGACTAAAAAATACAGGTTGGACAGCAAATTAAAGATACACTAGTTCTTAATGCAACCGCTGTTAGATTTTTAAAAATAACGCTACTACGACATACAGCTGATGTTATAGCGAGACAGCGCCGAAAATAATGGCGGATTAGTAGTCTAAACATTTTCGACAGAAATACGAATTAACATCATAAATTGTTCCTACTATTTGATGAGCTTCCATCAGAATCTTTTACAAGTTGTCCTTTGTCCAGAATAATCGTTGTTCGGTTGTAGAATGTCGTCTTCATCTGTGGAATTAGCTAACGAAGCTAGCCATGAGGCACATAAGTGGCCAACCCACCATAACGCCAAACAAAGAAAATACCGAAAATCGCATTAAACTGATATAAACTGATATAACTCGGTTTAAAATAACTACATTATGATGTTTTTAACACATATATCAAATTAAATCAGAGCCGGAGATATCTAACTTCTAAAACAAAATCTTTTCAGAGCGCAATGGAGAGGTCCTTCTTGCGTCAGGCCAAACCATGAAAAGACCAGACCTTCCGTTCCAACAGGTCTTGTTCGGCCTCAGATCTAGCTAGACACCCCATTCCAACTCGCACTGCCTACTGACATCTAGTGGAAGGCGTATGCAGTGCATGTCGACCCATAGATTACATGCAAATTGTAATGCCCGGGGTGTTATGGATGAAAGGAGTCACACGCAGGAGACAGAGAGTTCAGAGTAGCGTTCCAAATTTAATTCCCCACACGGGATGAAAACACGACGCTACTCTAAAACAAATGCTTCACCACAAACAAAGTGAGAAACACGGAATAACACAAACCAACGAACACGTACCCTGACACACAAGAATGTACAGACTGTACACACAACATAGAATGCCCACCCCAACTCACGCCCTGACCATACTAAACAAATACCAAAACAAGGAAAAACAGGTCAGGAACGTGACAGAACCCCCCCCTCAAGGTGTGAACTCCGGGCGCACCCCTAAAACTCAAGGGGAGGGTCTGGGTGGGCATCTGTCCGCGGTGGCGGCTCCGGCGCAGGACGAGGACACCACTCCACCATTGTCTTTATCCCCCTCCTTAGCGTCCTTTGAGTGGCGACCCTCGCCCCCGACCCTGGTCTAGGAACCTTCCCAAAGGTCCCTCCTAAATAGAGGAGATAACTCAGGACAGAGAGGTAGCTCAGGACAGAGAGGTAGCTCAGGACAGAGAGGTAGCTCCGGACAGAAAGGTAGCTCCGGACAGAGAGGTAGCTCCGGACAGAGAGGTAGCTCAGGACAGTGGGGCAACTCCGGACTGAAGGACAGCTCCGGACAGAGAGGCAGCTCTGGACTGAAGGGCAGCTCCGGACTAATGGCAGCTCCGGGCTGAGGGGCAGCTCATGACTGGAGGACAGCTCATGACTGGAGGGCAGCTCATGACTGGAGGGCAGCTCATGACTGGAGGGCAGCTCATGACTGGAGGGCAGCTCATGACTGGAAGGCAGCTCATGACTGGAAGGCAGCTCATGACTGAAGGGCAGCTCATGACTGTAGGGCAGCTCATGACTGGCTGGCGGCTCTGGCAGCTCCTGACTGGCTGGCGGCTCTGGCAGCTCCTGACTGGCTGGCGGCTCTGGCAGCTCCTGACTGGCTGGCGGCTCTGGCAGCTCCTGACTGGCTGGCGGCTCTGGCAGCTCCTGACTGGCTGGCGGCTCTGGCAGCTCCTGACTGACGGACGGCTCTGGCGGCTCCTGACTGACGGACGGCTCTGGCGGCTCCTGACTGACGGACGGCTCTGGTGGCTCCTGACTGACAGACGGCTCTGGCGGCTCGGGACAGACGGGCGGCTCTGAAGGCTCGGGGCAGACGGATGGCTCAGATGGCGCTGGGCAGACGGATGGCTCAGATGGCGCTGGGCAGACGGATGGCTCAGATGGCGCTGGGCAGACGGATGGCTCAGATGGCGCTGGGCAGACGGATGGCTCAGACGGCGCTGGGCAGACGGATGGCTCAGATGGCGCTGGGCAGACAGATGTCTCAGACGGCGCTGGGCAGACGGATGGTGCAGGCGGCGTTGGGCAGACGGCCGACTCTGACCTGCTGAGGCGCACAGTAGGCCTGGTGCATGGTGCCGGAACTGGTGGTACCGGACTGGAGACACGCACCTCAAGGCTAGTGCGGGGAGCAGGAACAGGGCACACTGGACTCTCAAAGCGCACTATAGGCCTGGTGCGTGGTACCGGCACTGGTGGTACCGGGCTGAGGGCACGCACCTCAGGGCGAGTGCGGGGAGAAGGAACAGTGCGTACAGGGCTCTGGAGACGCACAGGAGGCTTGATGCGTGGTGCCGGAACTGGAGGCACTGGGCTGGAGACACGCACCACAGGGAGAGTGCGTGGAGGAGGAACAGGGCTCTGGAGACGCATTAGAAGCCTGGTGCGTGGTGTAGGCACTGGTGGTACTGGGCTGGGGCGGGAAGGTGGCGCCGGATATACCGGACCGTGCAGGCGTACTGGCTCCCTTGAGCACCGAGCCTGCCCAACCTTACCTGGTTGAATGCTCCCCGTAACCCATCCAGTGCGGGGAGGTGGAATAACCCGCACTGGGCTGTGTTGGCGAACCGGGGACACCATACGTAAGGCTGGTGCCATGTACACCGGCCCGAGGAGACGTACTGGAGGCCAGATATGTTGAGCCGGCTTCATGGCACTTGGCTCAATGCTCAATCTAGCCCGCCCAGTGCGGGGAGGTGGAATAACCCGCACCGGGCTATGCACACGTACAGGAGACACCGTGCGCTCTTCCGCATAACACGGTGTCTGCCCGTACTCCCGCTCTCCACGGTAAGCATGGGAAGTGGGCGCAGGTTTCCTACCTACCTTCGCCACACCACCCTTTAGCCCCCCCCCCCCAATACATTTTTGGGGTTTCTTCACGGGCTTCCAGCCACGCTTCCGTGCTGCCTCCTCATACCACCGCTCCTGGGCTTTAGCTGCCTCCATCTCTTCCCGAGAGCGGCGATATTCTCCAATGTGAGCCCAGTGTCCTTTACCCTCCAGAATTTCCTCCCATGTCCAGGATTCCTGTGTAGTGGGCCGCTGCTGCTCGTACTCACGCTGCTTGGTCCGAGTTTGGTGGGTGGTTCTGTAATGCCCGGGGTGTCGTGGATGAAAGGAGTCACACGCAGGAGACAGAGAGTTCAGAGTAGCGTTCCAAATTTAATTCCCCACACGGGATGAAAACACGACGCTACTCTAAAACAAATGCTTCACCACAAACAAAGTGAGAAACATGGAATAACACAAACCAACGAACACGTACCCTGACACACAAGAATGTACAGACTGTACACACAACATAGAATGCCCACCCCAACTCACGCCCTGACCATACTAAACAAATACCAAAACAAGGAAAAACAGGTCAGGAACGTGACACAAATTAATAAACTGACCCTGGAACAGAGCCCTCGATTTCAGATTTTTCAGTTCCTGACAGGAAGTTTGCTGCAAAATGAGTTCTGTTTTACTCACAGATATAATTCAAACGGTTTTAGAAACTAGAGAGTGTTTTCTATCCAATAGTAATAATAATATGCATATTGTACGAGCAAGAATTGAGTACGAGGCAGTTTAATTTGGGAACGATTTTTTACAAAGTGAAAATGGCGCCCCCCTATTGAGAAACACAACACACTAGGCCACGTGTACAGAGGGTAAATGAGTCAAACGAATCCCGATCAGCCCACACTGTATATCTATTTATGATTGGACTTGTATCATGATCACTAATGGGGTAATCAATGAGAAGAAAACAGAGCGTCCCGGAGGGGAGAAGCAAACTTCCTGCATAAGGGAAGCCCTTGATATATCACAGGTGTAGGGCTGCTCATCAGAGCCGTGATTCGCAAATAGGATACAACACATGGTCCTTTTCAAAAGTACTCTGGCTCTAGAATGTGTCGCCACAAACAATAACAAGCCCATACGTACCGTATATTAAAGCATGGCATAGCCCACAAATGTAATGCAGAATACAGTGACAGGGATATACCACAGCTACGCCCAGTCCAGTCTAGTCAGAGTGGTCTGCACTCGTTACAGTAGAACCCACGGACACACAGAGCTGCAGTAGTTTACCAGCCCACTGCTCTCTATTAGCAGGTGAAATAAAGAGAGGACGGGCTCACACAGGTAGTTACCAGCCATCCTCCTGGAGAGTGCACGGGCCATTGTTCCAGCCCAGTACTAACACACCTGATCCAGCTAATCAAGGTCCTGATGAGGCAGTTGATTAGTTGAATCAGGTGTGTTGGTAGTGCTGTGCAGGAACAGAAGATGCCGGGACACTCCCTGTATCTCTCCACACAGGAATGGTGCCCCGAAATCGCACACTATTCCCTACATGGTCCGTTACTTTTGACCAGGGCCCATAGGGCTCTACTGTATAGGGTGCCATTTTGGACACAGCCCAACTGATTTACACTGTGTAACACACACTCCATCAGGTCTAAAGCAGCAAGGTGAATGTCCACGCAGGTCTTCCGTCCGCAGGTCTACTCAAACGACAGCATGATTCTCCTTCCATCACCGTCGTCCTCTGAGATTTACTCACCACTGAAGGACCTCAGACCCGTAGATAAACATGCCAAGCAGAGGTAATAAACACATAAAACACAAACACGTAGAAAACCAGGCATTTCCTGAGGCACTTATGAATCACCTTTTAGATTTGAAACCGCCAGTCCAACGGTGCGACTCCGGGTATAAATTCTTCAAATGAAAATGGATAACATGGTGAATGTGAAAGGAGAGATTTATCCTTTACAACGCAGGGCTGTACGCCTCATGAGCAACCTGCCTTGGTATTCATGAATCACTGTAACAAATGGCGGCGTTGTAAGAGAGGGTGAGGGTTAGCGAGAGAGAGAGAGAGAGTGAGAGAGATCATTTTTTAGACTATTTTGCACTTTTTAGACTAGTTTACCGGTCCCGTTACCCCAGGCAAGATCAACCAGACACAGATAAAGCAGTTGATGGATGGTGAATACTATTTGAACCCATGTCTGGTAGTAGAGAATAGGCCCACAAGTACAACATCTGACAGCGGAGAGACGATAACTCCGTTAATCTCAGACAGCTTCGTGTTCTGCATTTGCCTCTCTCCTCACTCAGAATGTCTTATGCTCAGAGACACACATGATGAAATGTCACTGGTAATGGGGGCTTTTTGTCCGTTTTTACAGAACGTCTCAGACTCTGACATTTAGAAAGCATGGAGAGGTAGGGCTGGGGATAGCCTGTGGGCTCAGTAGACGCGGCTCCACTATTGTTTGGTGTTTTAATTGCTAATTTGTTAGAGAGAGAGACAAAATTACAAATTATAAAATGGACAAAATCCTTGCGAGCTACCGTCTACATTTTCCCACTATCCTGCTTGTCACGCCCTGATCTGTTTCACCTGTCCTTGTGCTTGTCTCCACCCCCCTCCAGGTGTCGCCCATCTTCCCCATTATCCCCTGTGTATTTATACCTGTGTTTTCTGTATGTCTGTTTACAGTTCGTCTTGTTTGTTCAAGCCTACCAGTGGTTTGTCTCAGCTCCCGTTTTTCCTAGTCTCTCTTTTTCTCGTCCTCCTGGTTTTTGACCTTTGCCTGTCCTGATCCTTTACCCGCCCGCCTGACCACTGCCTGTCTCTGACCCTGAGCCTACCTGCCGTCCTGTACCATGACCTCTGCTCTGGATAATCGACCCCTGCCTGCCTTGACCTGTCGTTTGCCTGCCCCTGTGGTTACAATAAACATTGTTACTTCACACAGTCTGCACTTGGGTCTTACCTTCATTCCTGATACTGCTAAAGGAACCATTTTCTGTGATTTCTTAGCTGTAAATGGGAGGAAGCTGAGGTGTTACAAAACATAAAGGCAAAAAAAATTATAATCAGGATAGAGAGGTAAGCCAAGGTTATTCCTTTCAAATCAATAGATAGATGCAGACAATTTACAGAGAATTGATGTACTAATATTTTTGTAAGGTTTCTAATGAAATAAGTGTGGAACCTCCATTACTCTAAAGTTCAAACCAAACTTCTTCCATCAACCTTGTTAATTGTTCATTATTTTCTATTTTCTGTCCTGCTGGGTTTTTAGGTTAGAATGACGAGCAGGTGCAATGGCTGGTTGGTGCCAGGTGAGGGCGCTAGAGCAGACCTGTGGTCCGTCTGTCCACACCAGTGACTGATTGCGGTGAGAGAGAATTCCCCTGGGCCAAGACTGGCGTGTGGTTTGAAAAGATGACGCTGCAGAGAGGGAGGGATGGGAGGCGGAGGGGGGGTGGTAGAAAGCTTGTGGGGGGAGAAATAGGGAGGAGAGAGAGTAGGAGAGCCCCAGGACAGCAACAAAATTAGACCCAACCAAATGATGAGAAAGCTAAAAGATAACTAGTTGACACACTGGAAAGAATCAACCAGAAAACAGATTTTTAATGTATCCCTTATTTAAGCAGGTAAGTTGACTTAGAACACAATCTCAATTAGAGCAACAACCTGGGAAATAGTCAAAGGGGAGAGGAGGAGGAATGAATGAGCCAATTGGAAGCTGGGGATGATTAGGTGGCGATGTTGGTATGAGGGACAAATTGGGAATTTAGCCAGGACACCGGGGTTAACACCCCTACTCTAATCATAAGTGCCATGGACTCTTTAGTGACCACAGAGAGTCAAGACGCACATTTAATGTCCCATCCAAAACGACGGCACCTTACACAGGGAAGTTTCTTTTTACCAAAGGAAAGAGTGTCTTCTACTGGCCCTTCAGCACCACTTCCAGCAGCATCTGGCCTCCCGTCCAGGGACCGACCAGGACCATCCAGGGACCGACCAGGACCAATCCGGCTTAGCTTCAGAGGCAAGCCAGCAGTGGGATGCAGGGTGGAATGCTGCTGGCAATTGGGAAGCTATCTGGTCCTAAACAGAGAGAACACAGTGGCAGAATTCCTTGACTATGTACAGACTCCGTGAGCATAGCCTTGCTATTGAGAGAGGTCGCCATAGGCAGACCTGGCTCTCAAGAGAAGACAGGATATCTGCCCACTTTCCACAAAATGAGGTGGAAGCTGAGCTGCACTTCCTTACCTCCTGCCAAATTTATGACCATATTAGTGACACAGATCACGCAGATGCAAAAATTATTTGAAAACAAATCAAACACTGATAAACTCCCATATCTGTTAGGTGAAATACCACAATGTGCAATCACAGCAGCAGGATTTGTTGCCCGTTGCCATGACAAAAGGGCAACCAGTGGAGAACAAACAACATTGTAAATACAACCTAGATTTATCTGTTTATTTATCTTCTCCTACTATTTGTACTACAACTATTTGCACATTGCTAAAACACAGTACATAACTGATAATATAACGTCTTTATCTTTTTGAAACCTTTGTTGAGTCAAATGTGTTCTGGTCATTTCTATTCGTTTTTTGTTGATGTTGTTAAATGAGTTTCTTCTCACTTTTGTTTATTGTTTATTTCACTTGCTTTGGCAATGTAAACATATGGCTCTCATGCCAATAAAGCTCATTTGAATTGAATTGAGAGTGTGTGAGAGAGAGGTGCTTGCACACCCCTCGAACCAGTCAGTCCACTCTATTTCACTGTTGCAACTGATCAACTGTGAGTCATGAGGTTCTCTCTCCCTCAATATCAGACCAAACACTCTGGTATCAGCTGATAAGCTACAGAAAGTGATGCTTTTGCGAAAAGATATACATCACGGTCCATGACGCGTATGTCAATACATTGCATTCAATGCAGACCAGACCAAACTGCCCTCTTAGTCCGGAGCTCTCTCTATCTCACCATAAGGACACTGACAAGTACTGTAAACTGTGCGGATCACTAAGCACTTCTCAGAGCTACGCCAACGATTTCAACAGTATTGATTCCACTGGGGCCCAACGCTTTAGGCTCCATACACAGAGATTCAGGAGAAGATCCAGGTCCTTTTACTACCAAAAACAATTATAGGGAAAATCTCGCTGAAGTAAGATAAGTCAACTTAAATGTCAGACAGATGGGAGGGGAGGGAGGGGAGGAGAGGAGGAGGGAATGAGGGAGGAGAGCAGGGGGGAGAGAGCCAGGGGAGAGAGAGCCAGGGGAGAGAGAGCCAGGGGAGAGAGGTGAGGCGCAGGCTGCGTTTGGACGGGGGCCATTTCAATTTGTCACTCTGAGTATTTTACGATGGAAACATACTGCTGACACCTGGGAGCTTGCTAACAGCAACAACTGGACCAGAGAGGCATAGAGAGACAGAGAGAGGGAGAGAGAGAAAGGGAAAGAGAGAAAGAGAGAGAGAGAGAGAGAGAGAGAGAGAGAGAGAGAGAGAGAGAGAGAGAGAGAGAGAGAGAGAGAACTTTCCGGGAGCTCCAACTTTTAACCAATGAACACCTCGGAACGACCTAAACCGCTCAATTGGAGTGATCATTAAAAAACGCTAAGCATACAGTATATTGCATATGCCCCAAGGACGGCAGAATCCTTCCAAAAATCACATGATGATCTTACGCCTCTTCTGATATGTATGTAATACTATCAAAATCAACAGCCATATTGTAGGTCAAGCTTTGCTACACAACGAGCAGTTTCAGGCAACATTGTTTTGGCTGTGATCCCAAAAAGTGAATGAGTTAGTTTATCAGAGGTGATTTCGTCCTAGTGCACTGAACGTAGCAATTTTCCTACAAAATGTAAAATGGATGTCTGAATGCGAAATATGCTTGTGGCAGTAGATTACATTGATTTCCACATTAGCCTGTCCTGTTGATTTAATGCAAAACCTACAGAGGAGGACTGGACTGTAAATGTTCTTTTTTGTGGCTTTAAAAGAATAATGGACTATTTAAAAACAACAAAAGGCTAGAG
Organism: Salvelinus namaycush; assembly: GCF_016432855.1. NCBI lineage: Eukaryota > Metazoa > Chordata > Actinopteri > Salmoniformes > Salmonidae > Salvelinus > Salvelinus namaycush. The sequence goes on along the minus strand of NC_052344.1, from coordinate 6,571,110 downwards.
CGCTTAGTCGGGAGGAGGAAGAAGCTGATTTTGAAAAAACGAAATGAATTGCTGATGACCCTCTTGAGTCAATCATCTGTCGTCAAAAAACGCACACGCGCACACACACACCCACCCACACACACGCACACAAACACAAACCAACAAACATCTCTTTTTCTGCCTACCCACCCTCCCCACCACCCCTCTACCAAGATAAAAGCACATCCTGTTGCCATAGCAACACTCGCTGCCTGACAACTTAGGTCAGTTAAACAAGGTACTTACAGGTCTAACAGGGGAGAGGGCACTTGAACGCTCCGCTCACACAGGAAGTGGTGAGAACAATAATAATAATGGGGCGAGTCAGAAGCACTCTCTGGCCTCCGCAGGGAGAGAGAGAAGAAGAATAGGAAACCAACCACTGTTAACATTCAGATAAACAGATAGAGGGCTGCACTTGGTTTTGCAAATGTTTTAAATGACCACTTTTTCAAATCAACTGTACAGATGAATCGTTGGACAGAAACTCAGGTGGTCCATGTAAGAGCCATTATTACGTGACTGTATAGAGAAAGGGACATCTGACAAACAGCCATGAAAAACCATGAGTCAATCTACATTAAATCCCTTCACAAAGACTAAGGGAGGAGACATAACTTTACTCTTAGTATTCACAATGCATCATGTGACAGAGGAAAAAATAATCCACTCAGCTCTCTGACTAAAGTTCCAATTTGCACTTGATAAACTTCCTCATTACCAATGCAAATTTGCGAAGGCTGGGATTGGTCACGGGCTGCTCTGCTGTATCGGTGCGACGACGCTCAGATTGATAAAGAGCGTTTTTCAAAAGGCTTTCGGAGTTCAAAGATCCGTGCTGCTGTCACCTTCCTATCAGCCCTTTTCATTTCTTTGTCTGTCCCCCTCGTTCTCTTTCTTTGTCTGTCTCTCTATATCTATCCCTCTCTCTCTCTCGCGCTCTCTGCACTGGTGGAGCTCTCAGATCATACTTTCTCCTTCTCTTGATGACACCGTCCTTAAATGGGGTGAAAGCTATAAAGACTGTACTTTACAGTCCCACTGACTACGGATGGTGACCTTATTCTGTAGCTGTACCCCGTCACCTCCCCTCCTAACACACTGAGAGTTGCCGGCCCTAAGGAGCAGCGGTCCGTCCCCTACTGGGATGCAGCTTCACTAGAAGGGAAACGGCTACTTTATGTATTATGATACATTACCACGTTGACAGGCGTGCACATGCACACACGCCTTCACGGACAGACAGACAGAGACAGACTTCGACTCTCAAAAGGCCCACTCACACTTGAGGATTCTTAAACTATTATCAATTTCAAAAGCAGTTCAAAGTCTTCCAGTCCTCCTTGAAGAATTTGGGCATAGTTCGTCCAGTACCAATCCCCAGGAGTCGGGTCAGTACACTCCATGCTTAGGGATTACCCAGCTGGCTGTTAGCTGTCTGTGATCAACTCCCTGTGGTCTTTTATTATGCCAGCCCAGGACTCCCAGGTCCCCAACACTTCCTGTGTTTATCATTACGCCAGATATAACGCATGTGCCCCAAATGGCACTCTATTCCCCTTTGACCAAAAGTAGTGCACTATGTAGGGAATAGGGTCCTGCTCTAGCTAACCCACAGCCTGTATCTGTGTATCTGTGATGGCTCTGAACTGTAGCCTCTCTCAAGTGGCTGTTTGTCTAAAGCCCTTTGCCTCTCAACCTGGCAACCCACCTTCCTCTCAACCTGGCAATCCACCTTCCTCTCAACCTGGCAACCCACCTTCCCTTTCTACTTCTAATCCATTGTCATTCATTAGTGTGGGGCTCTGGTGGCGCTTGGGACTGGCTTAACCCTGCGTGCACACACACACACACACACACACACACACACACACACACACACACACACACACACACACACACACACACACACACACACACACACGCACACACACACACACACACGTACACACACACACACACACACGCGTACACGTACACACACACACACACACACACACAAACACACGCAGAGAGAAAGACAAACACACATACACACACACACACACACACACACACACACACACACACACACACACACACACACACACACACACGCAGAGAGAAAGACACACACACACACACACACACACACACACACACACACACACACACACACGTACACACACGTACACACACACACACACGCGCGTACACGTACACACACACACACACACACACACACACACACACGCAGAGAGAAAGACAAACACACATACACACACACACACACACACACACACACACACACACACACACACACACACACACACACACACACACACACACACACACACACACACACACACGCAGAGAGAAAGACACACACACACACACACACACACACACACACACACACACACACACACACACACACACACACACACACACACACACACACGCAGAGAGAAAGACAAACACACATACTGGCCTACTCTTACACACCGTGGCCATTGAGTCGTGACACTCAAACTGAGTGTCTGACCACTCCAATCCAATGTCCAGGAGGTTGCCCCCTCCCCTGATAATTATGTGTCCTATTGATCACTGTGAACTCCCCCTCCAGAGACAAACTGTCTCTCCTGCTCCACTGTCCACACACCACCACATACACACACAGGCGGCAGCTTCACAAACACACCTTTGCAAGCGCACACACACAAACAGCACGGGCGTATGCACACACACACATATCGCACACATATGCATGTTCACGCTTAAGCGCAAACACACATGTGCACACATGCGCACACACACACACCCACACCCACACCCACACCCACACACCCACACACACACACACACACACACACACACACACACACCCACACACATCAGTCTGAGACACACTCAAACGCACACACGCACGCACACACACACACACACACACACACACACACACACACACACACACACACACACACACACACACACACACACACACACACACACACACACACACACACACACACACAGACGCATGCACAAACGCACAGCCACACCCTGTTCCCCAAATCTCTCTGAAGGTGAAAGGCAGTTATATCAACAGCTTTCAGGCCTGCAGTCCCAGAGAGCAGATCAGAAGTGAGACGGCATGGCTCGGCGACCGACAGTTTAAGTCTTTGTACTTTCCTCTAGTGGCATCACCCCATAATGAGTGGATCTGCCTGGCAGGCCACGTTATCCCTCTCAGCTTGCTGGGTTCTTGCATCATCACTCTCAGGGTCAGCCTGCCCTGTGCCTTCCTGGGAGTTCTGCTCTCATACACACACAAACGTACGTGCATACACACACACACAGATGCGGACTCACACAAACGCAAAATTGCACAGACACACATACACTCACACACACACACACACACCCTCTGGCTTGCCACTCTAGCCACTCAGAAAGCATGGCCTGAAATGCACCGTCTAGCACTTCTCTGCCTGTCAATGCACCGCAGGCCCATCTTAAAACCAAACACACATCTTTCCTTAAGATACTAGCTGCCAAATTCACACGGGGATTGTGATGGAATGGTTGAGAAGCTATATCAAATATTATGCTAATTTCTGCATATTCTAAATTACATGGTTGACATGGTTGTGTCAACGACAACATGGCTCAAGTGAAGTGTTACAGCGTTCATGATTGCAGATGATATGCAACATTAAATGTACAGTGCTCTGCCCACCCATGGGTACGTCCCAAATGGCACCACATTCTCTATGGGCCCTAGTCAAAAGTAGTGCACTATATAGGCGATTTAGCTTCATTTCCTCAAAGTCTTCCCTCCCCTTTGCCCCCTCCTGTTCTATGCCACAGCCCCCTTCTGTCTCTATGGGTGCTACAGACGGTGAAGAGATCGACAGTTGCTTGTAAAAGTAAACAAAGATCCTATTTGAAAGTGAAATTTGTCACTTGGTCTGGATGAATAGGCCTCTCTCTAGTTGAATAGGACCTCTGCACACCTACTCATCTCACGTGATCTCTGTCTATTTCTCTCTCTCTATGTCTCCCTCTCTCTAAAATATAATACTGATGTAATGATATAATAATAATATATGCCATTTAGCAGATGCTTTTATCCAAAGCGACTTACAGTCATGTGTGCATACATTTTCTCTCTCTCTCTCTCTCTCTCTCTCTCTCTCTCTCTCTCTGAGAAGCTAGAGGAGGAAGACATTTGGTAAGACAGATGGGATCTCCTGCCCTGTAGCCTGTACCCATGCAGATATACTTTAATTCACCATCACACACACACACACACACACACACACACACACACACACACACACACACACACACACACACACACACACACACACACACACCGGGGCTTGGCTGGTAGCACCCATGTTGGCCTTCATGGCACATTGGGCTGTCCATCGCTACAATAACGTCATGTGTTCAGTCTCAGAGCAGCTGGGGCTATACTAATCCCCCCCTAACACTAGACCTGGGCAGAAAATGTTGTAGTTTGTAGTTTATTTGAAAATACCAACTTTTCAAATGCTCAAGGTTGTTGAATATAGTTAATAAATTAAGTCCTATACATGTATTGTAACTTTGTGATTATTACAACAGCACATTCTTAAGTGTTGAAGGTCATGAACATTCAGAATCATGTTTTTCATGAAATTAGATGATACTTGAAGGAAGCAGATCAAAGTATGAAAAATGACTGCTGCTTCTACATTGATAAAGTTGGATCATAAAGTTACTGGTCTCCTTCATCATGTCAAACACTTGGATTCATTAGTAGGGGGAAAAGGTGACATCACCTTGACTCTTATTTTAACACACCAATGGTAACATGATATTCTCTTCTCTTTAAATAAGTACCGCATTGTAACTGACATCGGAGAAGGCATGTTTGCAGAGAGGCGTGGTATACATAGCTAGATAGCTGGTGACACAATTTGACTGTAGGGTGTCAGCAAATATAATTCAAAGTGTGAGCCGTGCTTCTACACCTGCATTGCTTGCTGTTTGGTGTTTTAGGCTGGGTTTCTGTACAGCACTTCGAGATATTAGCTGATGTACGAAGGGCTATATAAAATAAACTTGATTGGTTGATTACCCTATTCATTATGGCAAAGATACTTTCATCTGTGTCCTGTGTAGGGCTGCTGCGGTGACCGTATTACTGCCACACCGGCGGTCACGAGTCATGAAGGCAGTCACATTCCACGTTGTAATGGACATGATGGAAGATAGAGTGCTGGTTTCAAGCGCGGCGCGCAGCAGGTGTTTATTAGCAAAGGACCACAGGAGAAGGCAGGTAGCTGGGTCCAGGGGCAGGCAGAAGGTCACACACAGGAGGAGGCAGGTAGCTGGGTCCAGGGGCAGGCAGAAGGTAATACACAGGGATTCCAAAAAGGTAACAGGACAGGCAGGGAAAAGGCTAATAACGTAGTCCGGGAGATCAGGCAAGAGGTTGATAATAGGAAATCTGAGAGGAAAAAGTACAGGCAGGGATTAGGCAAAAAGGCGTCGTTAATGAGGATGGCCAAAAACTACGATACTTGCAGTAGGACTAACTTGCAGAGGACTAATAAACAGAGCTCTGAATAGAACATAAAACAAAACAAACAATACCTCACAATGATGGGGTGCAAAGAACTGAACTAAATAGTGTGTAAATGACATACAGGTGTGTGAACAGGTGATCAGAATTCAGGTGATTGGGATTTGGAGAGTGAGCTGCGTTCAGGGGATCTATGTGTTTGAGAGTGTGAGCTGGAAAGTGGGCTGGAAAGTGAGCTGCATTCAGGGGATCTATGTGTTTGAGAGTGTGAGCTGGAAGCAGACGTTACACATGTTACCTTTTAGTCACAGTAATTAGGCTACTGCAAGCTCTGATGCTGCTGATGGTCATTACTAGCCTACCAAATGTGCTAACTGCCTGGTACTCAGCACTCTATTGTCCCTCTAATCACTCTGACATCAATGCAATTGTTTTAGAAAATCTAATCAAACACTTCATTAGAGCCCATGAGCTCATGGTGCGCAACATTTCTATAGGCAATCTATAGGAAAAGTGCAAATTAATCCCAGAAGAACTGCAAAGGACCTTGTGAAGATGCTGGAGGAAAGAGGTACAAAAGTATCTATATCCACAGTAAAATGAGTCCTATATTAACATAACCTGAAAGGTCGCTCAGCAAGGAAGTTGCCACTGCTCCAAAACCGCCATAAATTAAAGCCAGACTACGGTTTGCAAATGCACACAGGGATAAAGATTGTACTCTGGTCTGATTAAACAAATATCAAACTGTTTAGCCATAATGACCATCGTTATGTTTGGATGAAAAAGGGGAGGCTTGCAAGCCGAAGATCACCATCCCACCCGTGAAGCACGGGGGCGGCAGCATCATGTTGTGGGGGTGCTTTGCTGCAGGAGGGACTGGTGCACTTCACAAAATAGATGGCATCATGAGGGAGGGAAATTATGTAGCTATATTGAAGCAACATCTCAAGACATCAGTCAGGATGTTAAAGCTTGGTGGCAAATGGGTCTTCCAAATGGACAATGATCCGAAGCATACTTCCAGAGTTGTGGCAGAATGGCTTGAGGACAACAAAGTCAAGGTATTGGAGTGGCCATCACAAAGCCCCTACCTAAATCCTATAGAAAATTTGTGGGTGTCACGCCTGACCTTAGAGATCCTTTAAACTTCTTTCAGCTAGGGGGCGGAATTTTTATGGTTGGAAAAATAACGTTCCCAAGTTAAACGGACTATTTCTCAGGCCCAGACGGTGGAATATGCATATAATTTACAGATTAGGATGGAAAACACTCAAAAGTTTCCAAAACTGTTAACATATTGTCTGTGAGTATAACAGAACTGATTTTGCAGGCAAAAACCTGAGGAAATCCAACCCGGAAGTGCCTTTTATTTGGAAAAATCCCTGTTTCATTGCCTGCCCCTCCTCGATTTAAATAGGTATAAACCAGATTCCTTTTCCAATGGATTTCTCAGGCTGTGACCAGGCTTTAAACATAGTTTCAGGATTTTATTTTGAAAAATGACCGAGATTTATCAAAACGCGCCAGGTGTCCTTTGATTAGTTTATGCGTGGGAGAGTTGTAGCTCGACATTTTCTTTCTCTGTAGTATTGAATAGTTTACTGTCCGTTTGAAATATTACCGATTATGTATAAATCCTTTTGTCAATAGGGGGGCGCTATTTTCACTTTGTAAAAAATCGTGCCCAAATTAAACTGCCTCGTACTCTATTCTAGCTCGTACAATATGCATATTATTATTTCTATTCGATAGAAAACACTCTCAAGTTCTAAAACCGTTTGAATTATATCTGCGAGTAAAACAGAACTCATTTTGAAGCAAACTTCCTGACAGGAAGTGAAAAATCTGAAATCGAGGGCTCTGTTCCAGGGCCTTCCTATTAATTTACCTGAAATCTATGGATATACATGCACTTCATATACCTTCCACTAGATGTCAACAGGCAGTGAGAGGTGGAATGGGGTGTCTAGCTTGATCTGAGGTCGAACAAGAGCTCTTGGAGTGGGAGGTCTGGAAATTTCTTTGTCTTCTGTGGCGTGCGAAGGACATCGACATTGGCTTCTGAAAAGCTTTCGGTATACACGGTAGATATCTCCGGCTCTGATTTTATTTGATATATGTGATAAAAACATCATAAAGTAGTTTTTTTCAACCGAGTTGTATCAGTTTATTGAATGTTTATTGCGAGTTTTGGAATTTTATTTTCTTTGCGTCAAGTGAAGTTGGGCACGTTTGCGCCACATGGCTAGCTATGGTTGCTAATTCGACAGGAGAAGAGGACATTCTAAAACCAAACAACGATTATTCTGGACAAAGGACTCCTTGTACAAGATTCTGATGGAAGCTCAGCAAAAGTAAGCACCATTTATGATGTTATTTCGTATTTCTGTGGAAAATGTTTAGTCCTATTTTCCGCCCTTATTGTTGGCGCTGTCTCACTATAACGTTAGCTGTATGTCGTAATAAAGTTATTTTAAAAAATCTAACACAGTGGTTGCATTAAGAACTAGTGTATCTTTCATTTGCTGTACAACATGTATTTTTTAGTAAAGTTTATGATGAGTTATTTGATTAGATTAGGTGACTGTCCAAAATATCTCCGGAGAATTTTGTGCATTTTGACTACGTATTCACATTGTAAAACCACGATTTGTACCGCTAAATATGCACATTTTCGAACAAAACATATATGTATTGTGTAACATGATGTTATAGGACTGTCATCTGATGAAGTTTGTCAAGGTTAGTGAATAATTTTATATATTTTGCTGTTTTTTTGCGATCGCTACCTTTGCGGTGAATGAATGCGGTTGTGTATTTGGCTATTGTGGTAAGCTAATATAATGCTATATTGTGTTTTCGCTGTAAAACACTTAAAACATCTGAAATATTGGCTGGATTCACAAGATGTTTATCTTTCATTTGCTGTACACCATGTATTTTTCATAAATGTTTTATGATTAGTATTTAGGTATTTCACGTTGCTCTCTGTAATTATTCCGGCTGCTTTGGTGATATTTTTTATGGTAGCTGCAATGTAAAACTATGATTTATACCTCAAATATGCACATTTTCGAACAAAACATAGATTTATTGTATAACATGTTATAAGACTGTCATCTGATGAAGTTGTTTCTTGGTTAGTGACTAATTATATCTCTATTTGGTCGGTTTTGTGATAGCTACCTATGCGGTAAAAAAATGGTGAAAATATGCGAAAAAAAGTTGTGTCTTTTGCTATTGTGGTTAGCTAATAGAAATACATATTGTGTTTTCGCTGTAAAACATTTTAAAAATCGGAAATGATGGCTGGATTCACAAGATGTGTATCTTTCATTTGGTGTCTTGGACTTGTGATTTCATGATATTTATATGCTAGTATTTACTTGTGGCGCTATGCTAGGTTATGCTAGTCAGCTTTTTACTGATGAGGGTGCTCTCGGATCCGGGATGGTGATGAACTAGAAGTTAAAAACAACCTGAGGATTGATTATAAAAAACGTTTGACATGTGTCTACGAACATTACGGATACTTTTTGGAATTTTCATCTGCCCTACAGGACCAGAACGAGCCTGTGGTTTTCTGAACACACGCGCAAACCAAACAAGTTTTTTGGTTATACAAATAATCTTTATCGAACAAAAATAACATTTATTGTGTAACTGGGAGTCTCGTGAGTGCAAACATCCGAACATCATCAAAGGTAAGTGATTCATTTTATTGCTTTTCTGACTTTCGTGACCAAGCTAATTTGTGGCTAGCTGTTCTTACTGTTTGGTCTAGTGATTAATAAACTCACAAACGCTTGGATTGCTTTCGCTGTAAAGCATATTTTCAAAATCTGACACGATAGGTGGATTAACAACAAGCTAAACTGTGTTTTGGTATATTTCACTTGTGATTTCATGATTTTTAGTTGTCACGTCCGTCGTAGTGAAGAGACCAAAGCGCAGCGTGATGTGAATACATATTTTAATAGAAGATGACTGAACACGAAGAACACCAACAAACTATACAAAATAACAAACGAACGGGAACGCTATAAACACAGAGTGCAGACATGCAACATCAACATAGACAATAACCGACAAACCAAACTGGAAATGGCAACCTAAATAGGATCCCCAATCAGAGACAACGATAAACATCTGCCTCTGATTGGGAACCAATCTAGGCCACCATAGACCTACATAATGCCTAGACTACACACACACACCTAGACATACCAAAACCCTAGACAAGACAAAAATGCACATTCCACCCTCGTCACACCCTGACCTAACCAAAATAATAAAGAAAACAAAGAATACTAAGGTCATGGCGTGACATTGGTGTTTTTATTTTTTTTGGCGCTCTGCAATTCAGCGGTTGTTTACGAAAATGATCCCGCAAAAGGGATCCGTCCGGCAATAAGTTAATTCTCTATTTGGTTAGGTCAGGATGTGACTAGGGTGGGCAATCTATGTTTTCTATTTCTTTGTTGGCCTGGTATGGTTCCCAATCAGAGGCAGCTGTCTATCATTGTCTCTGATAGGGGATCATATTTAGGCAGCCTTTTCCCACCTGTTGTTTGTGGGATCTTGTTTTTGTGTAGCTGCCTGTGAGCAGCCCAGAACGTCACGTTTCGTTTTCTTCTGTATTGTTTTTGGTGAGTTGCATATTTAATAAACATGTGGAACTCTAAGTACGCTGAGCCTTGGTCCATTCATTCAGACGATCGTGACAGTGGGCAGAACTGAAAAAGCATGTGCGAGCCAGTAGGCCTACAAACCTGACTCAGTTACACCAGCTCTGTCAGGAGGAATGGGCCAAAATTCACCCAACTTATTGTGGGAAGCTTTTGGAAGCCTACCCAGAACGTTTGACCCAAGTTGAACAATTTAAAGGCAATACTACCAAATACTAATTGAGTGAATGTAAACTTCTGACCCACTGGGAACGTGATGAAAGAAATAAAAGTTGAAATAAATCATTCTCTCTACTACTATTCTGACATTTCACATTCTTAAAATAAAGTGATGGTCCTTACTGACCTAAGACAAGGCATTTTAAATAGGATTAAATGTCAGGAATTGTGAAAAACTGAGTTTAAATATATTTGGCTAAGGTGTAGGTAAACTTCCAAACTTCAACTGTATGTTATGTATGTATGTAATATGTCAAGAAAATATTAAATCAAGAATAGTGTGATGGGTAACAATATTTTCCTATCACTAGTAAATTATATTTGATCAGTTGGGAATGATGCCCAGCATAAGAAAACACCTTTTTTTGGGCAAATTTTTCGAATCATAGTTGCACACCTCATGTAGCCTAGCCCATAGACCTATATGTTTTGATATGGTTTGTATCACAACTGAAGTTGCCAAATAACTTCTTAAAATTAAGCACATTAATCTGCTTTACAGATGGCATACATAAGCAGCGCGTGAGTTTCGTGTTTGGGGAAGGTCCTTTTCACCATAAAAATGTACCTTTATAATAAAAGCAAACATGCATAACTGCATTTGAGGTTACTTTGATTATGGTGTTTTCCCGCTAATGGAACATTTGCGGGGTACATATGCGCTTATAGCCTACTGCCGGGTGAGCGTTGCTGCATGTATAAGGTGAAGAAATAGCCTAACAGTTTATCAACATTTTAAGCTGAACGTTCTGATCTGTTGCGTCAGACACATTGCCTAAAAATGCTTTAGGATGCTAGTGGTTATATTAATTTGGGATCTATTGCATCCCACAACTTTCCCAGACTATATTTGCAATATTTATTTCTTGCACAGAATTGAATAAGTCAACTTTTGTACTATGGGGGATGGTAGATTGACATAGGCTAGTGCTTTTGTTGTTTGGTAGGCGTCCTAATCTTGTTGGCTGACGAAAATTAAATGTGGACAGTTCTTCCAATATCTTCAATATGCACCTTGGAATTGGATGAGGGCGCTCGCAATGTGTCCGTCTTCACTTGTAGCCTGTGAGAAAGACCCGATCACGTGATGGGAGAAGGACACAGCAGCCACTGGCTGCAAAAGGCATAGATTATTTTATGGTGTTCAACGGCCACAGAGGGGATGCCGTTGATTCGAGTTATTATCAAGTGCTTGTCAAATTGTGAATGGGAGACTAATGTGTGTACAGCCTGCACAAAAAACAAAGCAGAGTTCATGCCTATCAAGCTACAACACAGAATAGCCACATGTGCGCACTCCCTCAAATCATTTGGAGAAAATATTTATCTTTAATTTAGCTTTGTTCAATTGTATTCTTCATACTATAAAATAATATAAAATAATGACACAGAATTCTAAGCAAATCTTGTCTGCTAAATTAACTAGTGTAACCCACAGACATTTGGCATAGCCAGGTCAGGACCTATAATAAGGAACACTCAAAGTATGCTATTCTGTTCTTCTGAAGTAGACTACATTTCCTTCATATCATGCTTCTTTAGACCTGTCTAAAATAAATAATTGAATTATTGTGAAGGTGTAGGCTATATTACATGGAATTATTATACTTTTTAAAATGTAGATGTTCCAAAGGTCTGTATGAGTGGCTTGTAGGCTATGTGTGGAAGCCAGAAGATGCTAAATGTGTTTATGTTAACTTCTTGCAACTATAGGGGGTGCTGTTTCGCATTAGCATAATTTGCTCTACAGATTAAACTGCCTAGTACTCAATTCTTGCTCGTACAATATGCATATTATTGTTATTATTGGATAGAAAACACTCTCTAGTTTCTATAGCCGTTTGAATTATGTCTCTGAGTGGAACAGAACTCATTCTACAGCACTTTTCCTCCCAGTGAGTGAGTTTTCAGAACTCTTGGCCTCTGGTTCCAGATCAGTTTTAAAGCCACTGTAAATCCTATGAGGATACAAACACTGCCCACGCCTTCCTCTAGATGTCAGTAAGTGGTGACAATTTGAATGGAGTCGATTGCGCAATCATGGCCTCTATAAATGACAAAATACCGGAAGTACCGTTCTTTTGGATATCTGACTGGCCTTTTTCCAAGCCTTGGTTTAGCCAGTAATATAGCGTCGGTCATGTTTTTACTCATTATAGGTGTTAGAAACATCATAAGGTAGTTAATTTAAACCGTTTTATAGCAATTTATATCCGTTTAGTGCGATTTTGAGGCATTTCTATGTGATGCTCTTTGAAGAGCCGGGCACGTTTCGGGGTCCCGGTCGAACGTTAGTGGGCATTTCGACGGACAGAGGGCATCTTTCGACCAAAAGAAGATTAGACCCAAGAAAGGATACATTGCCCAAGAATCTGATGGAAGATCACCTCAAAGTAAGAAATATTTAAGATGATAAATCGTTGTTCTGTCGAAAAAATTTTAAACGCATATTCCGCCATTTTGTTTGGCATAGCTTCGCTTGGCGAACCCTGTATTGCACAGTAAGGATAATTTTAGAAATGTAATTCAGCGATTGCATTAAGAACTAATTTGTCTTTCGATAGCTGTCCAACTTATATTTTTTTAGTCAAGTTTATGAATAGATATTCATGAGACAAGATCACTGTGAAAGATGGCGACCGACATTTTCAGGCTAGTTTTGCTAGTATTGTCATTGTATAACCACGTTTTTTTATGGCTAAATATGCACATTTTCGAACAAACTCTATATGTATGTTGTAATATGATGTTACAGGAGTGTCATCTGAAGAATTCTGAGAAGGTTAGTGAAAAAATTTATATATTTTGGCGATGATAACGATATCGCTCTCTTTGGCTTGAATCAATGGTCGGGTAACGTTTGCATATGTGGTATGCTAATATAACGATTTATTGTGTTTTCGCCGTAAAACACTTAGAAAATCTGAAATGTTGTCTGAATTCACAAGATCTGTGTCTTTCCATTGCTATGTGCTGTGTATTTTTAAGAAATGTTTTATGATGAGTAAATTGGTAATACAAGTTGCTCTCTGTAGTAATTCTAGGAGCTTTGGTGAGATTTGTGATGGTGGCTGCAATGGCAAACTATGATTTATACCTGAAATATGCACATTTTTCTAACAAAACCTATCCTATACCATAAATATGTTATCAGACTGTCATCTGATGAGGTTTTTTCTTGGTTAGTGGCTATCAATATCTTAGTTTAGCCGAATTGGTGATAGCTACTGGTGGAGAGAGAAAATGGTGGACAAAGAAAAATGGTGTCTTTTGCTAACGTGGTTAGCTAATAGATTTACATATTTTGTCTTCCCTGTAAAACATTTTAAAAATCTGAAATGGTGGCTTTATTCACAGGATCTGTATCTTTCATTAGGTGTCTTGGACTTGTGATTTAATGATATTTAGATGCTACTATTTAATTGTGACGCTATGCTAGCGATGCTAATCAGTGTGGGGGGGTGGGGGGTGCTCCCGGACCCGGGGTAGAGGCTCGTGAAAGGTTAATGTCACGCCCTGGCCTTAGTTATCTTTGATTTCTTTCTTATTTTAGTTAGGTCAGGGTGTGACATGGGGAATGTATGTGTTTTTGTATTGTCTAGGGGTAATTGTCTATGTCTAACGTTAGTAGCTTGTGTATGCACTTTTGTTTGTAGCTTCACGGTCGTTTGTTGTTTTGTTTAGTTTTGTAAAAGTGTTCATTTCGTGTTTCATCTTTTCTAATAAAAGAAGATGTATTCGTATCCCGCTGCGCCTTGGTCCTCTCTTCCACATCAAGACGATCGTGACAGTTAATTAACTTCTCTGCGCTACGCATCCCTTTTACGGGATCACTTTCCTAAACAACCGCTAGAATTGCAGGGTGCCAAATGCATAAATACTACCTAAAATATTTATAATCATGCAATCACAAGTGAAATATACCAAAACACAGCTTAGCTTGTTGTTAATCCACCTATCGTGTCAGATTTTGAAAAAATATTTTACAGAGAAAGAAATCCAAGCTTTTGTGGGTGGAGCTTTCAATGCTACAATAGCTAGCCCCAAATTAGCATGGTCACGAAAGTCATAAAAGCAATAAAATTAATCGCTTACCTTAGATAATCTTCGGATGTTTCCACTCACGAGACTCCCAGTTACATAACAAATCTTCTTTTTGTCAAATTTTGAAAATATATTTTACAGCGAAAGAAATCCAAGCTTTTGTGAGTGTAGCTTTCAATGCTACAACAATTAGCCTTGGTTAGCTTGGTCACGAAAGTAAGAAAAGCAATAAAATTAATCGCTTAACTTTGATAATCTTCGGATGTTTCCACTCACGAGACTCCCAGTTACACAACAAATCTTATTTTTGTTCGATAAATATTACTTCTATCACAAAAAAACGCCATTTGGGTTGCGCATTATGCTCAGAAAATCAAAGCCGTGTTCCGTTCGACGATTCCAAAAAGTATCCGTAATGGTCGTAGAAACATGTCAAATGTTTTTTATAATCAATCCTCAGGTTGTCTTAACAAACATAATCAATAATATTTCAACAGGAGCATAACCTATTCAATAAGAGACAAATGGAAAATGGTGAGCTAGTTTTGAAAAAACTCTGAAAATCTTTTTTCAAAATAAAAGCCTGAAACTATATCTAAAGCCTGGTCACAGCCTGAGGAAGCCATTGGAAAATGAATCTGGTTGATACCCCTTTAAATGGACGTTAGACGGGCCAAGAAACACAGTTTCTCTTTTTTTAATATCACTTCCGGGTTACATTTTCTCAGGTTTTCATTTGCAGAATAACTATTGTTATACTCACAGACAATATTTTGGAAACTTTGGAGTGTTTTCTATCTTAATCTGTAAAGTATATGCATATTCTACGATCTGGGCCAGAGAAAATGTCCGTTTACGTTGGGCACGTTATTTAAAAAATAAATAATAATAATCGGACCCCTAGCACTAAGAAGTATAACGGTCAATTACCATGAGACTAACACTTTTTTGCTTGACAGTCACCGGTTGACGAAATTCCGTGACCGCCACAGCCCTAGACTGCATTCAAGTTTCTTTACAAAGGCATTTCAAAGAGCTGTCAGTCAAGGCGAGCTAATGAATATACTCTCCCCACCCATTCAGTCTATCTTTCAAACTTTTCCAAAGCCTTTGATAAGATTGACCACATCAGAGAAATAGAGTGTCTGATCCAACTGGGCGTGAGACCAGCTACCTTGCATCTGTACTTTTCTGGCTGGCCAAAAGCAAAGTGTGCGCTACCAGGACTGCCTATCTGACTGTCATAGCACTAATGCTAGTTAGCATTGACTCGCGAAACTACCTCCAACTTCCTTCATACTGGAGACAGAGACATAAAATGGTATCCACGAGTTCATCTGACATCGGAATAGATAAAGGATCTCATTGCCAAAATCCCGAAGTATCACTTTAACTCAAACCCTCTCTGACCAACTGGATGACATCCAGAAGCGTGCTTGCAGAATCATCCTCAGCACAGCATATCCTGGATACACGGATGCTCTGACTACATTATCACTACCCTCACTTACATTTACATTTACATTTAAGTCATTTAGCAGACGCTCTTATCCAGAGCGACTTACAAATTGGTGCATTCACCTTATGATATCCAGTGGAACAGCCACTTTACAATAGTGCATCTAAATCTTTTAAGGGGGGGGGGGGGTTAGAAGGATTACTTTATCCTATCCTAGGTATTCCTTAAAGAGGTGGGGTTTCAGGTGTCTCCGGAAGGTGGTAATTGACTCCGCTGTCCTGGCGTCGTGAGGGAGTTTGTTCCACCATTGGGGTGCCAGAGCAGCGAACAGTTTTGACTGGGCTGAGCGGGAACTGTACTTCCTCAGAGGTAGGGAGGCGAGCAGGCCAGAGGTGGATGAACGCAGTGCCCTTGTTTGGGTGTAGGGCCTGATCAGAGCCTGAAGGTACGGAGGTGCCGTTCCCCTCACAGCTCCGTAAGCAAGCACCATGGTCTTGTAGCAGATGCGAGCTTCAACTGGAAGCCAGTGGAGAGAGCGGAGGAGCGGGGTGACGTGAGAGAACTTGGGAAGGTTGAACACCAGACGGGCTGCGGCGTTCTGGATGAGTTGTAGGGGTTTAATGGCACAGGCAGGGAGCCCAGCCAACAGCGAGTTGCAGTAATCCAGACGGGAGATGACAAGTGCCTGGATTAGGACCTGCGCCGCTTCCTGTGTGAGGCAGGGTCGTACTCTGCGAATGTTGTAGAGCATGAACCTACAGGAACGGGTCACCGCCTTGATGTTGGCTGAGAACGATAGGGTGTTGTCCAGGATCACGCCAAGGTTCTTAGCGCTCTGGTAGGAGGACACAATGGAGTTGTCAACCGTGATGGCGAGATCAGGGAACGGGCAGTCCTTCCCTGGGAGGAAGAGCAGCTCCGTCTTGCCGAGGTTCAGCTTGAGGTGGTGATCCGTCATCCACACTGATATGTCTGCCAGACATGCAGAGATGCGATTCGCCACCTGGTTATCAGAAGGGGGAAAGGAGAAGATTAATTGTGTGTCGTCTGCATAGCAATGATAGGAGAGACCATGTGAGGTTATGACAGAGCCAAGTGACTTGGTGTATAGCGAGAATAGGAGAGGGCCTAGAACAGAGCCCTGGGGGACACCAGTGGTGAGAGCACGTGGTGAGGAGACAGATTCTCGCCACGCCACCTGGTAGGAGCGACCTGTCAGGTAGGACGCAATCCAAGCGTGGGCCGCGCCGGAGATGCCCAACTCGGAGAGGGTGGAGAGGAGGATCTGATGGTTCACAGTATCAAAGGCAGCCGATAGGTCTAGAAGGATGAGAGCAGAGGAGAGAGAGTTAGCTTTAGCAGTGCGGAGCGCCTCCGTGACACAGAGAAGAGCAGTCTCAGTTGAATGACTAGTCTTGAAACCTGACTGATTTGGATCAAGAAGGTCATTCTGAGAGAGATAGCAGGAGAGCTGGCCAAGGACGGCACGTTCAAGAGTTTTGGAGAGAAAAGAAAGAAGGGATACTGGTCTGTAGTTGTTGACATCGGAGGGATCGAGTGTAGGTTTTTTCAGAAGGGGTGCAACTCTCGCTCTCTTGAAGACGGAAGGGACGTAGCCAGTGGTCAGGGATGAGTTGATGAGCGAGGTGAGGTAAGGGAGAAGGTCTCCGGAAATGGTCTGGAGAAGAGAGGAGGGGATAGGGTCAAGCGGGCAGGTTGTTGGGCGGCCGGCCGTCACAAGACGCGAGATTTCATCTGGGGAGAGAGGGGAGAAAGAGGTCAAAGCACAGGGTAGGGCAGTGTGAGCAGAACCAGCGGTGTCGTTTGACTTAGCAAACGAGGATCGGATGTCGTCAACCTTCTTTTCAAAATGGTTGACGAAGTCATCAGCAGAGAGGGAGGAGGGGGGGGGAGGGGGAGGAGGATTCAGGAGGGAGGAGAAGGTGGCAAAGAGCTTCCTAGGGTTAGAGGCAGATGCTTGGAATTTAGAGTGGTAGAAAGTGGCTTTAGCAGCAGAGACAGAAGAGGAAAATGTAGAGAGGAGGGAGTGAAAGGATGCCAGATCCGCAGGGAGGCGAGTTCTCCCTCATTTCCGCTCGGCTGCCCGGAGCCCTGTTCTGTGAGCTCGCAATGACTCGTCGAGCCACGGGGCAGGAGGGGAGGACCGAGCCGGCCTGGAGGATAGGGGACATAGAGAGTCAAAGGATGCAGAAAGGGAGGAGAGGAGGGTTGAGGAGGCAGAATCAGGAGATAGGTTGGAGAAGGTTTGAGCAGAGGGAAGAGATGATAGGATGGAAGAGGAGAGAGAAGCGGGGGAGAGAGAGCGAAGGTTTGGACGGCGCGACACCATCCGAGTAGGGGCAGAGTGGGAAGTGTTGGATGAGAGCGAGAGGGAAAAGGATACAAGGTAGTGGTCGGAGACTTGGAGGGGAGTTGCAATGAGATTAGTGGAAGAACAGCATCTAGTAAAGATGAGGTCAAGCGTATTGCCTGCCTTGTGAGTAGGGGGGAAGGTGAGAGGGTGAGGTCAAAAGAGGAGAGGAGTGGAAAGAGGGAGGCAGAGAGGAATGAGTCAAAGGTAGACGTGGGGAGGTTAAGGTAGGCTGTTCTCACTGTTTGTTTGTGGGTGATTGTCTTCCGTGTCTGTATGTATGTTCGTACCACACGGGACTGTAGCGTTTGTTTGTAGTCTGTACCTGTTCGTGCGTTCTTCGTGTATTTGTAAGTTCTCATGTTTTAGGTCAGTCTACGTCGTTTATTTGTTTAAGAGTTTGTTTAAGAGTTTTCGTGTTTCGTCATTCTGTTAATAAATATTCATTATGTCTTCATCACCCGCTGCGCCTTGGTCCGCTCATTCACCACAAGACGACCATTACACGGTGGCAGCTAGTAGACCGGTGACGACGACCGCCGAGCGTCGCCCGAACAGGCAGGGGAGCCACCTTCGGTGGAAGTCGTGACAGCTACACTACAGTCCCGTTGATGAGAATGGGGGCGTGCTCGGTCCTCTTTTCCTGTAGTCCACAATCATCTCCTTTGTCTTAATTACGTTGAGGGAGAGGTTGTTATCCTGGCACCACACGGCCAGGTCTCTGACCTCCTCCTTATAGGATGTGTAATCATTGTCGGTGATCAGGGCTACTACTGTTGTTTCATCTGCAAACATAATGATGGTGTTGGAGGCCCGTCCAGGATCCAGTTGCAGAGGGAGTTGTTTAGTCCTAGTGTCATTAGCTTAGTGAGGTGCTTTGAGGGCACTATGGTGTTGAACCTGAGCTGTAGTCAATGAATAGTAGGTGTTCCTTTTGTCCAGGTGGGAAAGGGCAGTGTGGGGTGCAAAGAGATTGCATCATCTGTGGATCTGTTTGAGCGGTATGCAAATTGGAGTGGGTATAAGGTTGATGTGAGCCATGTCCAGCCTTTCAAAGCAACAAATGGCTACAGACTTGAGTGCTACAGATAGGTAGTCATTTTGGCGGGTTACCTTAGTGTTCTTGGGTACAGGGACTATGGTGATCTGCTTGAAACATGTTGGTATTACAGACTCTGTCAGGGACAGGTTGAACATTTCAGTGAAGACATGCTACTTGTCCTGGTAATCCACCTGTCCCTGCGGCCTTGTGAATGTTGACCTGTTTAACTTCTTGACGCTAGGAGGCAGAATTTTTATGTTTGGAAAAATAACGTTCCCAATGTAAACGGCCTATTTCTCAGGCCCAGATGCTAGAATATGCATATAATCGACAGATTAGGATAGAAAACACTCTAAAGTTTCCAAAACTGTCAAAATATTGTCTGTGAGTATAACATAACTGATTTTGTAGGCGAAACCTGAGGAAATTTAACCCGGAAGTGCCTCTTATTTTGAAAAATCCCTGTTCCATTGCCTGCCTATCCTCCATTTAAAGATATATCAACCAGATTCCTTTTCCAATGGCTTCCACAGGTTGTGAACCGTCTTTAGACATAGTTTCAAGCTTTTATTCTGAAAAATGAGCGAGATTTATCAAATTGCGTCAGTGTCCTTGATTAGTTCTTGTGGTAGCTCGACATTTTATTTCTGTCTTGTATTGAATTGCTTTACCCTCCGGTTGAAATATTATCAATTATTTATGTTAAAAACAACCTGAGGATTGATTATAAAAATTTTAGACATGTTTCTACGAACTTTACGGATACTATTTTGAATTTTCGTCTGCCCTTCAAGACCGGCACGAGCCTGTGGATTACTGAACATAACGCGCAAACCAAATGGAGGTTTTTGGATATAAAAATCATCTTTATCGAACAAAAGGAACATTTATTGTGTAACTGGGAGTCTCGTGAGTGTAAACATCCGAAGATCATCAAAGGTAAGCGATTCATTTTATTGCTTTTCTGACTTTCGTGACCAATCTACATTGGTCTATAGTGATCAATAAACTCACACTAACACTTGGATTGCTTTCGCTGTAAAGCATATTTTCATGACAGGTGGATTAACAACAAGCTAAGCTGTGTTTTGCTATATTGCACTTGTGATTTCATGAATATAAATATTTTTAGCAATTGTTTTTGAATTTGGCGCACTGCAATTCAGTGGTTGTTGATGACAATTATCCCGCTAAAGGGATCCGTGCGCTAAGAGGTCTTACTCACATCGGCTACGGAGAGGGTGATCATACAGTCGTCCGGAAAAGCTGATGCTGTAATTCATTCTTTGGTGTTGCTTGCCTCGAAGCGAGCATAAAAGTAATTTAGCTCATCTGGTAGGCCCGTGTCACTGGGTAGCTCTCGGCTGTGCTTCCCTTTGCAGTATGTAATAGTTTGCAATCCCGACGAGCGTCGGAGCCAGTGTAGTACGATTCAATCTTAGTCCTGTATTGACACTTTGCCTGTTTGATGGTTCGTCGGAGAGCATAAAGGGATTTCTTATAAGCTTCCTGGTTAGAGCCCCGCTCCTTGAAAGCGGCAGCTCTACCCTTTAGCTCAGTGCGGATGTTGCCTGTAATCCATGGCTTCTGGTTGGGGTATGTACGTACAGTCACTGTGGGGACAACGTCATTGATGCACTTATTGATGAAGCCAGTGACTGATGTGGTGTACTCCTCAATGCCATTGGAAGAATCCCAGAACATATTTCAGTCTGTGCTAGCAAAACAGTCCTATAGCTTAGCATCTGAGTCATCTGACCACTTCTATATTGAGCGAGTGTTAGTAAAACGTTTACTGTTGACAGGAGAACAAGAGGAGACAATAGGACGAGGTGGATAATTTTATAATAAGGCCGTTTAATCACATGTAAAGATATCTTAGTAAAATCTTGCAGCAAGGCTCTTTCTGTCTGATTCTTATTGAACCGTCCGGAAAAGAGGTAGTTTCAAGAATTGTCCAGTATTATATAGACAACAAGCAAAGTAGGTAGATCTGCGAGTCTGGCCTTCCGATTGGTCGATCTGGGTCTTGGGTAGTCCTGAACAGGCCTGGTGTCCACGTTCCATTGGTTCCTGAGATAGTTCTTTGTCTTGAGCTCCAACCATGTGTTGGGTGTGTTCTGTGGTTATTATGGGGGAGGGGAATTATGTGTGTCTGTAGTTGGTGTCTTAATAAGTCCAGCATATGTCCAAGAGAAATGAGGAGTATGTGTATTTTTGTATAAAATATGGCTTATGTTGAAATGTAGTTATTACTAGTTTCCAGTCTCTATTACAATTTCTTACACGAGTCACTGGTGCTTCCAGCTTTAGTTTTTGCTTGTAAGCAGGAATCAGGAGGATATACTGTAATTATGGTCAGATTTACCAAATGATGGGCGAGGGATAGGTTTGTACACGTCTCTGTGTGTGAAGTAAAGGTGGTCTAGAGTTTTTTCCCTCCGGTTGCACATTTAACATGCTGGTAGAAATTAGGTAAAACTGATTTTCGTTTCACTGTATTAAAGTCCCCGGCCACTAGTAGCGCCACCTCTGGATAAGCGTTTTCCTGTTTGCTAATGGCCTTATTCAGCTCATTGAGTGCAGTCTTAGTGCAGCATCGGTTTGTGGTGGTAAATAGACAGCTACGAAAAATATAGATGAAATCTCTCTTGGTAAATAGTGTGGTCTTCAGCTTATCATGAGATACTCTACCTCAGGAGAGCTAAACCTCGAGACATCCAAAATATTAGATTTTGTGTACCAGCTGTTGTTTACAAATATACACAGACCGCCACCCTTTGTCTTGCCAATGCAGCGAAAACCCCGCCAGCTGTATGTTATCCATGTCGTCATTCAGCCACGACTCGGTGAAACATAAGATATTACAGCTTTAATGTCCTGTTGGTAGGATATTCATGATCGTAGCTCATCCATTTTATTATCCAATGATTGTACGTTGGTTAATAGGACTGATGGTGGAGGCAGATTACTCACTTGCCGTCGGATCCTTACAAGGCACACCGACCTACGTCCCCGATATCTCCATCTCTTCTTCATTTCGAATGAAAGGGATTTGGGCCTTGTCAGGAGTCTGAAGAAAACCCTTTGCGTCCGACTCGTTAAAAAAAATCTTTGTCCAGCATGAAGTGATTAATCGCTTTCTTGATATCCAGAAGCTCTTTTCGGTCATAAGAGACGGTGGCAGAAACATTATCTAAAAAATAAGTTACAAATAACGCAAAAAACACACACAATAGCACGATTGGTTATGAGCCAGTAAAATGGCAGCCATCTCCTCCGGCACCATTCTGTTTTTTAGGAGGCACCTGGTGGAGAGTGGAGACAAGCACAAGACAGGTGAAACAGATCAAGGTGTGACATAAGTAATGTACTTTAACTACTGGATATTGTAAGGGAAATAGTGAGTTTATTTTATCTCAAGACATGTCATCTGTTGTAACTCTTACAGATATTATCCTCCGGCTGGATATTATCCTCCGGCTGATTACTAGCCAGCAGCATACCACCCTGCATACCACTGCCGGCTTGCTTCTGAAGCTAAGCAGGGTTGGTCCTGGTCAGTCCCTGGATGGGAGACCAGATGCTGCTGGAAGTGGTGTTGGAGGGCCAGTAGGAGGCACTCTTTCCTCTGGTCTAAAAAAATATCCCAATGCCCCAGGGCAGTGATTGGGGACACTGCCCTGTGTAGGGTGCCGTCTTTCGGATGGGACGTTAAACGGGTGTCCTGACTTTCTGAGATCATTAAAGATCCCATGGCACTTATCGTAAGAGTAGGGGTGTTAACCCCGGTGTCCTGGCTAAATTCCCAATCTGGCCCTCAAACCATCATGGTCACCTAAAAAGTCCCCAGTTTACAATTGGCTCATTCATCCCCCTCCTCTCCCCTGTAACTATTCCCCAGGTCGTTGCTGCAAATGAGAATGTGTTCTCAGTCAACTTACCTGGTAAAATAACAGTAAAATAAAATTAAAAAAAAAAAAAAAATACCTAGAGAAACGTTATCATTCACATGAAAATGTCCAAATCGTTCGTCATCTAGTGCGTCCAAGTAGCACTATTTTTCTGATTTATCGTACATGTACATGTCATTCACTGAGTGGCACCAATAAGCAGGTTGTGTATGTCTGCTTCACAGTACAGTACTGTTTAGATGGATAAAATGGCTATTTGTTGTTTGGCACGGAGGACTCGTACTGTTTTGCCCAACTCAGGCCCAATGTTTTGGCCGTGTACAGTTAGCATGCACACACTTAATCATTCATCTGTCAGCGTTTTGTATTTTAATAAGTACCTAGTTGTCACGTTCACTGTCCTCAAATTCCCTGTCATAGATGAGCCAAGGAGCAGCGTGCATGTAATTCCACATTTCTTTTAATCGTAGTGAAACCTTCACAAAAAAGAACAGGTAAACAGAAACAAATGTGATGTAACCGTGGCGCACACAAACACACACAGAAAATAAATAATTACCCACAACCTAGGTGGGAAAAAAGGCTGCCTAAGTATGATTCTCAATCAGAGACAACGATCCACATAAGTCTTGTGTGCAGACATTTTTTATCTCTCTCTCTCTCTCTCTTTCTCTCTAGAGATACTCAGAGAAGCTAGAGGAGGAAGACATTTGGCAAGACATCTTGATCTCCCATTGGAAAACACATGCAGCACAGCACACAACCATATTTAATGTACAGTGTTAGGATAGCTTCACTGTTGAAACAAACACCAAGTCTTAGTAAGATAGAAGGGCATATGCAAAGATGGTGTGTCAGTGTTATCAGTCTACAGCCTTGACTCAGTGTATTCCTATTTGAATATATTCCCTGATTCTCTTTGCAGCTATTCATGGCTAATCATCTACATGCCTGGATACAGTAATGTTTGTTTCATTTGAAGACAAATAGCCCTTCATCAACACACAGAGGTTACGTCCCAAATGGCACCCCTTTTCCATATATAGTGCACTACTTTTGTAAAGTAGTGTCCTAAATTAGAACAAGGTTGCTATTTGGGATGCACCCAGCATCTCTGTGTCTGGCTCCTGCCAGGGCCATGACACAACTGGAAGTCTGGCCTAAAGGCCTGTGCTCCACATCAGAGTTATGTTCAGTTGGCACAAAACAGGAGAAAACGTTTTCAACATGACAGATACTCAAGGCAAGCAGATATTCATTAGGTTGTGAAGTAAATATATTAAGCTCAACATTATCTTCGTGGGGAATGAATGCACAAATGAAAATGAACCCTAACCCCCAATACAACAACTCTGCTTTTCGCACCATGTATCCTCAACTGTCTCTGAGGACCAAGAGAGTGCCAACTAATACCATATACACAATATACAATATTTACATATCTAGAATAAGGCATCTTCATGAATGTGCCGACTTTGGAAGAACAAACTCTCCTGGGGACAAAAAAGCTCCAAATAAACAACAAAGTCATATTCTGTTGTATGGTGAATCTCTAGGCCTCTGTGTCGAGGCCACTCTGTGTCCACTCTGTTGTATGGTGAATCCCTAGGACTCTGTGTCGAGGCCACTCTGTGTCCACTCTGTTGTATGGTGAATCTCTTGGCCTCTGTGTCGAGGCCACTCTGTGTCCACTCTGTTGTATGGTGAATCTCTTGGCCTCTGTGTCGAGGCCACTCTGTGTCCACTCTGTTGTATGGTGAATCTCATGGCCTCTGTGTCGAGGCCACTCTGTGTCCACTCTGTTGTATGGTGAATCTCTAGGACTCTGTGTCGAGGCCACTCTGTGTCCACTCTGTTGTATGGTGAATCTCTAGGACTCTGTATCGAGGCCACTCTCTGTCCACTCTGTTGTATGGTGAATCTTTTGGCCTCTGTATCGAGGCCACTCTGTGTCCACTCTGTTGTATGGTGAATCTCTAGGCCTCTGTATCGAGGCCACTCTCTGTCCACTCTGTTGTATGGTGAATCTCTTGGCCTCTGTATCGAGGCCACTCTGTGTCCACTCTGTTGTATGGTGAATCTCTAGGACTCTGTGTCGAGGCCACTCTCTGTCCACTCTGTTGTATGGTGAATCTCTAGGCCTCTGTGTCGAGGCCACTCTGTGTCCACTCTGTTGTATGGTGAATCTCTAGGCCTCTGTGTCGAGGCCACTCTGTGTCCACTCTGTTGTATGGTGAATCTCTAGGACTCTGTGTCGAGGCCACTCTGTGTCCACTCTGTTGTATGGTGAATCTCTAGGACTCTGTGTCGAGGCCACTCTGTGTCCACTCTGTTGTAGATAAACAGATGGGAGCTCCTGCCCTGTAGCCTGTAACCATGCTAATATACTTTTATTCACCATCATACACACACACACACACACAATGGTAACACAATCACACACACACACGGCTAGTCTTGGCTGGTAGCACCCATGTTTGCCGTCAATGCCCATTGGGCTGTCCATGGCTACAATAACGTCATGTGTTCAGTCTCAGAGTGATTGGGGCTATACTAATCCCCCCCCAAACACTAGACCTGGGCAGAACATTTTTGTATTTTGTAGTTTATTTGAAAATACACTTTTCAAATACTTGAGGTAGTCAAATACAGTTTATACATAAAGTCCTATACATGTGTTGTAATTTTGTGATAATTACAACAGCAAATTCTTAAGTGTTAAAGGTCATGAACATTCAGAATCATGTTTTTCATGAAATTGGATGATACTTGAAGGAAAGCAGATCAAAGTATGAAAAATGACTGCTGCTTCTACATTGATAAATTTGGATCATAAAGTTACTGGTCTCCTTCACCATGTCAAACACTTGGACTCATTAGTAGGGGGACAAGGTGACATCACCTTCACTCTCACTTTAATAAACTTGCTGTGTATGTAAAAAGAATTTTGCTTTTGTAATAATCAAAGTTACAACACATGTGTAGTACTTGATGTACAGGATGTCAAGCGTTACTGTATTATGTCTCACTCGTTATGTAAATGTATGTTTTAGTCATTTTGAAGCTGCAAACGTGGTCTGCTCTAATGTTGAGGTGATTCAATGTCCCTCATGTATTTCATACTAGCTATAGGCTCTATTAAGATTCATGTCTAAGAGCCCGCCAAACCATGTGCTTATGATCATATATTCAGACGAATTAAACTAAATACTGTAGTTTTGACTCTTCATTAAATAAAAATGCTAAATTAGACCCCAAAAAAGCAGCTTGAGCTTTATAGTCTCCTCTGCTGAACATCACACAATCATCAATGTATGAAGTCACTACAGTAACTGAAGGCTATTACTGGAATCTATTTGCATGTGATGCAGTCATTCAAATGTGTGCTCCAGGAAGACTGCAGGTGTTTCTATGATGGTGAAAACAAAACAGTTCATGACCTCTGCATGGTGAATAGACAACATTATACTGTGCCAAATACTGCACTATACTAAGCATTTACTGTATACTGTACAAATAATAACAAATAACCACTCTGATAATTATGTTTTTGAGTCCAAATAAATCAACTCTTTGTTCTGTGCAACAAAGTTAGTGCAAAGTTAGGATACCAGAAATGTATACCATAGAAATGATGTATGTTAAAACTTTGGAGGCAACTTGTTTGATTGTTTGGCTAACCAGAGAGGACAGAAAGCCCATACAGCCCTGTCACACTGTTGATGTCCCTCTCTGGTTGTGTCTCAGTCTCTGTTGTCCAACCCATCTAGAGAGCAGACAGACCAGGCCTGACTCACACTACACTATCAGGAAGTAAGTCCTCAGGATACCCTGAGACACGTTTCCTCCAACCCAGAGAGAGATTTCCCCTGATATGGATACAAACACAGCTCAATACTTCTCACCACACCCACAGAAAAGTTATTTCACACCAACATGTCCAGAGTATCAAATAGCATTACAAAGTGACATTAATGGGATCTTTTTAAATATAAACCTCACATTCACTGTATTAGGTCTATTACTCTTTTAGAGATGGGTTGGGGTGAGGGGTGCTGGTGAAGTGGGGTTCATGTGTTCAAGTCTTAAGACACATTTGTGAATCTCATTGACAGTACTTTATAAAGGCTATGTGCTGTTTGCCTGCCACCCAGGACCTTTTATTGTAGTGTAATAACTTAATTATGTGTTTTATTACACTGGTCGGCCTTGTGTTTTGAATATGTACATAGTTAGGCAGAGCATAGCTTAGGATGCACTGTTTCTACACAGATCACACCTCATCATATTCGATTCATACCAGACCCATTTATTCTCTACAAAAGCTACAGCAGGTGACTTTTGATACATTTAAACGTTTATCAAATTTGACCATGTTTTTGTGTAGTAACTAATCACATGCGTTTTAATAAAAAGTTACAGTAAGCTAAGGACCACTTTTAATGTGGTTTCATCAAATTGTCATATTAAACATAAAACATTTTTTAACAGCATTCTTGTTGAAACGAATAAGGAAACTATTTTAATAATAATATAAATTAAATGTTAGTCTATGAATCTCTAAATGTGCATTTTAAATTAATTAAAGTTTGTGATATCAGAAAATAATATCAGACGTTTTTTGCAGTAATGACTTTTCTTTAATGATCAATCATACAGCTCAACTCTTGTAATGATGCAGGCGATGTAGTACTAGTACCTGATTACATGAATAACTCAAAGCCAAAGTGTGATAACTGTCAAATCCTAAATATGACACCTCCTTATTCTTACACAGGACACCATCCCATCACCTCTCCTCTGTCTCTCCTGACCCTGCTGTCCCCATGGAGATGACCTCTCTCCTATTCCTACTCTGTGCAGGTATAGAATTCACCTGACCTAATCACAATACAGTATACTGTATACACAATATGACAAACCACATTAACTTCTCTTCTTTCATTTGTTTTCTGTATGCATGTTTACATTTCACTTACTGAAATAGTCTCTGTCCTCAGGTGTCTGCTGCACAGCTGCACTCAGCCGCCTCAGACAGTTCCATCTCAATAAAAAAAATATGTTTTGGACAGAAGCACAAGACTTCTGCCGGGAGAACTACACTGATCTTGTCACTTTGTACAATCGGGAGGAATCTGAGCAGCTGGTACAGTTATTGGCTGATAGCAGCTATACAGCCTGGATAGGTCTCCATCGCAAAGAGCACAGTCTGAAGTGGTCCAATGGAGACATTGTTAATGACACTGCATGGTTACCACTTCCAAGCCCGTGCACAGAGCCAATGTGTGCAGCCATACTGAAAAATGATACAACATGGGAGAATTGTACAGAGCAGAAATTCTTTAGGTGTTACAGAAAAGGTAAAACATTCTATGCCACAAAAAACAACATCCAGGTCATATTATTATGATTCTTCAACAATATCTAGATATCATTATTTTATATCAAACTAAGTTGAGTACAGTAAAATGTTAGTCCATTCTGTGTGTGCAGGGTCTGGTGATCCCTTACTGATTGAACAGAACATGACCTGGTATGAGGCTCAGAGTTACTGCAGAGAGAACTACACTGACCTGGTAAGCATCAGGAACGAGGGACAGAAGAAGGAAGTCAAGAACGACGGGATGAACAGCACCACACCTTACTGGATCGGCCTGCTGTATGATGACTGTGAGTGGTCTGATGGAGGGAGATCTGCCTACAGAAACTGGTCCACAGAGTATGCTTCAAATCAGTACTATCCTGTAGCAGGAGAGAATGTCACTGTTCTTTCCCAGAGTCCAAGAGGTATACTCACAATGGGAAAGGATAGTAATAAAGATTATACACTCTGCTCTGAAGGTAAGTTGTCCAAGAGGAACATAGTCAAACTGCTTGTTATTTGTATGAAAGATTGTTATTCTATATTGATAATCTCCTGGTCAAGAGGACTGAACTCATTCCCTTTCTATTCCCTTCACTTGTCAAGTCAAACACAATGCAGGGCTATCGTGCGATCATGCTGGTTAAAACCAGGCTATAATGATATATAACTATTACTGAAATTATTATGTGCCTGCTTATCTTGCCCCTAAAATCTGAGAGTTAAAATAGGTGCTAAAATGAGCTAATATGAAAAAGTTAAATATCTTGAATACCACATTTATGTCTTTCAGGATCAGTTAACATCCACAATATCAGTGAAAGAATGTCTTGGGAACAGGCCCTGGGCTACTGCAAGAAGAACTACCATGGACTGCTGCGAATTGAGACAGAAGAAGACCTGGGGGCGATCAAGCAGAAGTTTAATGAGACTGATTTTACTGGTCCTGTGTGGGTGGGTCTGAGACAGAGCCGTCTCTTTGGGTTCTGGGTCTGGACCAATGGGCTACCAGTGGGGTGGAGTAACTGGGAGGGAGACAGACAGCCTGAACAGCCTCTGTCCAACCATTGTGGTGCCATGTCAATGGAGGAGGGATACAAGTGGAGTGATCAGGATTGTCTGTCCAAGCGCTTTTTTATTTGTGAAGAAGAGTTGTAATACATTTCCCCCTTGTTAATTTAATTAACTGTCTTTACCATTCCTCACATTTTGATTGAAATGTGTTTTTTTAGGTAATTGCTGATTGAAATCATCTTGACAAAGATTTTTTATGTTTAAGCTTTCAGCATGCAATGCAATGTACAATATACCTTGTCATTGATATAACGTGTTATCAAAAATCTTTGAGTCAAATTGTGTGATATTTCAGATATTTAAACTTCTTGCAACTATAGGGGGAGCTGTTTCGCATTAGCATAATTTGCTCTACAGATTAAACGGCCTCGTACTCAATTCTTGCTCGTACAATATGCATATTATTGTTATTATTGGATAGAAAACACTCTCTAGTTTCTATAGCCGTTTGAATTATGTCTCTGAGTGGTACAGAACTCATTCTACAGCAATTTCCCTGCCAGGGAGTGAGATTTCAGAAATCTTGGCCCCAGGTCCCAGGTCGGTTTTAAAGTCCCTGTAAATGCTATCAGGATACAAACACTGCCTACGCCTTCCTCTAGATGTCAGTAAGTGGTGACAATTTGAATGGAGTCGATTGCGCAATCAGGGGCTGCATAAATGGGCAAAGACCGGAAGGAGCGTCCTTTCGTTCCGTGCGCTCGACGCAAGAAGGAGGTCAGACTGGTCTCTTTCCAAGCCTTGGTTTAGCCACTTATATATCGCCGGTCATGTTTTTACTCGTTATAGGTGTTAAAAACATCATAAGGTAGTTAATTTAAACCGTTTTATAGCAATTTATATCCGTTTAGTGCGATTTTGAGGTATTTTCTTTGTGGTACACTTTGAAGCCCCGGGCACGTTTCCAGTACCGGTCGAACGTTAGTGGACATTTCGACGGACAAGAGGACATCTTTCGACCAAAAGACGATTAGACCGGAGAAAGGATACATTGCCCAAGATTCTGATGGAAGAACAGCTCATAGTAAGAAATATTTAAGATGATAAATCGTTGTTCTGTCGAAAAATGTTAAACGTATATTCCGCCATTTTGTTTGGTATAGCTTCGCTTGGCGAACCCTGTATTGCACAGTAAGGATAATTTTAGAAATGTAATTCAGCGATTGCATTAAGAACTAATTTGTCTTTCGATTCCTGTCAACCCTGTATTTTTTAGTCAAGTATATGATTAGCTATTGATTAAACCTAGATCACTCTGAAAGATGGCGCCCAAAATTTTCAGGCTTGTTTTGCTACTATTTTCATTGTATAACCACGTTTTTTTATGGCTAAATATGCACATTTTCGAACAAACTCTATATGTATGTTGTAATATGATGTTACAGGAGTGTCATCGGAAGAATTCTGAGAAGGTTAGGGAAAAAATTAATATATTTTGGTGTTGATAACGTTATCGCTCCCTTTGCCTTCAATTCATGCTGGGGTAACGTTTGCACATGTGGTATGCTAATATAACGATTTATTGTGTTTTCGCTGTAAAACGCTTAGAAAATCTGAAATATTGTCTGAATTCACAAGATCTGTGTCTTTCCATTGCTATGCTTTGTCTATTTTTATGAAATGTTTTATGATGAGTAAATTGGTAATACACGTTGCTCTCTATAGTAATTCTAGTCGAGTTGTGATGGTGGGTGCAATTGTAAACTATGATTTATACCTGAAATATGCACATTTTTCTAACAAAACCTATCCTATACAATAAATATGTTATCAGACTGTCATCTGATGAGGTTTTTTCTTGGTTAGTGGCTATCAATATCTTTATTTGGCCGAATTGGTGATAGCTACTGGTGGAGAGAAAAAATGGTGGACAAAGAAAAATGGTGTCTTTTGCTAACGTGGTTAGCTAATAGATTTACATATTTTGTCTTCCCTGTAAAACATTTTAAAAATCTGAAATGGTGGCTTTATTCACAAGATCTGTATCTTTCATTTGGTGTCTTGGACTTGTGATTTAATGATATTTAGATGCTACTATTTAATTGTGACGCTATGCTAGCGATGCTAATCAGTGTGGGGGGGGGTGGGGGGTGATCCCGGATACGGGGTTGAGGTTCGGTAAAGGTTAAAAAATGTAAATAAAAAAATAAAGATCATTATGTCATGTTATTAAAATATTTTATTCACTTGTCATAATACGCTTGCCATTAAGCAAACTTGTTAATCCTACATTTACCCATAGTCATCACTATTGTAACTATGGGTTACTCTAATTAATACTCTAGATAGTCTAAATTCAATTTTATTTAATTAATAGTATCGTGCATGTTAACGCTAAGGAAATAAAAATCATAGTAAAGTAATATATTTTATATAATGGTCATTTTAAACATAATATCTCTTCTCCCAATTTCAGTTCTTACTTTACAAAAATAGAAAAAACATAAGAAAGAAAGAGATTTTTTAGTCTTCTTTTAAACACACACAAACACAGTAGATGCTGCAACAAGATGTCAGTATGAATAACTCCAGGACATTACAGGGATGAGTGGATGCCGCCATCTTGTCTATTTCAAGTTCTCTCATTGATCGAGACAGGTGGGTGTCCGTCCCCAAGTGTCGCATGTCAGGATGACAGAGACCTGCCTCAATCAATATGAGAAGACTTGAAATACAGTACACATAGATGGCAGCGTACACATTGTTGGATTACTTCATGGAGCAAAAAGGTATACATTTATTTTAATAATGGAGCTTTTTCTAAATTAAAATGGACCCCCTACAACTGAATGCATGGAGAGTGGAGACAAGCACAAGACAGGTGAAACAGATCAGGGTGTGACATAAGTAATGTACTTTATCTACTGGATATTGTAAGGGAAATAGTGAGTTTATTTTATCTCAGTACATGTCATCTGTTGTAACTCTTACAGATATTATCCTCCGGCTGATCACTAACACCTAGAGAAAAGTTATCATTCACATGAAAATGTCCAAATCGCTCGTCATCTAGTGCGTCCAAGTAGCACTATTTTTCTTATTTATCGTACATGTACATGTCATTCACTGAGTGTCACCAATAAGCAGGTTGTGTATGTCTGCTTCACAGTACAGTACTGTTTAGATGGATGACATGGCTATTTGTTGTTTGGCACGGAGGACTCGTACTGTTTTGCCCAACTCAGGCCCAATGTTTTGGCCGTGTACAGTGAGCATGCACTCACTTAATCATTCATCTGTCAGCGTTTTGTATTTTTAATAAGTACCTAGTTTGACAGAGCTTAGCTTTAGAATGCTATTACAAGTGTACAGTATGTGTACATATATGCCTGAGTTCCCACTATACTCCTTCAGTCTGAAAAAGTTCTAATCTTATCTTTAAGGGCTTCATGAAGGCTCGGCGTATGTGTTTAAATGTGGTTTTATCTTATTTTTATACCAAACATTGGACATTTTAATTCTAAATCCTAAAACATACTCATAAGCAACACAATTAAAAAAACAACTTTTAGACAATTTAGAAAATAAATGCAGAAAAGTTGTATTCATTTCTGAAAATCTGGTTTATGCTAATGTTAACCTGCGTTATGACATGCAAGAGGGTTTGGTTTGACTGTCTGTGAGACATGGACATGCTTTCATGAAGAACAAGTGGCTACCTTATTTGCAGTCCTGACCATTTCTGATCAACCAAACAGTGCAACTCTTGTTACAGTGAAGGTACTCACATTACAGTGAAAGTTGGCAATGAAATCTGACACCTCCATATTCTCACACAGGACACCAACCCATCACTGACCTGGTCGGCATCAGGACAAGGGAATGGAGGAGGAGGTGAAGGACAAAGGGATGAACAGCACCACTCCTTTCTGGATCGGCCTGCTGTATGATGACTTTGCGTGGGAGATCTGCGATCTGTTCATGAAAAGTGGGATGACTGTGGGTAATGGAGGTTCTTACAACACACTCTGCTCTGAAGGCAAGTTGTCAAATAAGAGCATAGCTAATGTTTTAAAATGTTCAAACTGCTTCTTATTTGTTTGAAATGTTGTTACTGTAGAGACAGACAGCCTGAACAGCCTCTGTCCAACCATTGTGGTGCCATGGCAATGGAGGAGGGATACAAGTGGAGTGATCAGGATTGTCTGTCCAAGCGCTTTTTTATTTGTGAAGAAGAGTTGTAATACATTTCCCCCTTGTTAAAAAAATGTAATCTAGCTCCCAGTATGCAAATCCTATGATTTCCACTGGATGTAAGTAGTCTTTGTTCAAGGTTTCAGGCTTGTTTCTTCCCAAACGAGGAAGAATAATGAGTATAGTACTGGGATACAGACATGGAAATCAGTCTGTGCGGGCGTGACGAAGAGGACGTGCACCTGCTAATATCGTTTTCCTATTGAACATACTTCTTTACGTATGAAATATTATAGTTTAATTACATTTGAGGGTATCTGAGGATTATATAGACACGTGTTTTGACTTGTTTTAACAAAGTTTAGCTTTCTCTGCATGTAGAACGAGTGGATTACTCAAATCGATGGCGCCAACTAAACAGACTTTTTGTGATATAAAGAAGTATTTTATCTAACAAAACGTCACTACATGTTGTAGCTGGGACCCTTTGTGTGACAAATCAGAGGAAGATTTTCAAAAAGTAAGTGAATATTTAATCACTATTTGTGAATTTATGAAACCTGTGCTGGTGGAAAAATATTTTCAATACAAACAATTGTATGGCATGCTTTCGCTGTAAAGCCTATTGTAAATCGGACAGTGCAGTTAGATTAACAAGAATTTAAGCTTTCAACCGATATAAGACACTTGTATGTAGCTAAATGTTTAATATACATTATTTTTATGATTATTCATTTGAATTGCTCGCCCTCCAGTTCCACCGGAAGTTGTCCCGCTAGCGGAACCCCTATCTCAGAGTTAAGATACCAGCTACCAAATTCACACGGTGATGGAATGGTTAAGAAGCTAAAGAAAATATGACGAGCCTGTTCTAAACTCACTTTCAAGTGCTATGACGGCAAAATGCCGTTGTCTATTTACTACATGGTTGTGTCAACTACAACATGGCTCAAGTGTTACAACGTTCATGATTGCAGATTATATGCAACATTAAATGTACAGTGCTCTGCCCACCCATGGGTACGTCCCAAATGGATCCACATTCCCAATGGGCCCTGGTCATCAGTAGTGCATTATATAGTGGATAGGGTGCCATTTAGTACCAATCCCATACTACATTTCCTCAAAGTCGGTCTCTGTGGGTGCTACAGACAGTGAACAGATAGACAGCTGACTATGAAAGTAAACAAAGCTCCTATTTGAAAGTCAAGTTTGTCACTTGGTTTGGATGAATAGGGGTCTCTCTAACTAGGACCTCTGCACACCTACACACACCTCATCTAACCTGGCCTGAAACAACTGATCTCGGCCTCTCTCCCTCTCTCTCAAATGTAATAATATGTAACAACAAAATAATAATAAATGCCATTTAGCGGACGCTTTTATCCAAATCGACTTATAGTCATGTGTGCAGACATTTTATAAATCCATCTCTTCCTATTTCTCTCTCTCTCTCTTTCTCTCTCTCTCTCTCTCTCTCTCTCTCTCTCTCTCTCTCTCTCTCTCTCTCTCTCTCTCTCTCTCTCTCTCTCTCTCTCTCTCTCTCTCTCTCTCTCTCTCTCTCTCTCTCTCTCTCTCTCTCTCTCGATACTCAGAGAAGCTAGAGGAGGAAGACATTTGGCAAGACATCTTGATCTCCCATTGGAAAACACATACAGCACAGTACACAACCGTATTTAATGTACAGTGTTAGGATAGCTTCACTGTTTAAACAAACACCAAGCCTTAGTAAGATAGAAGGGTGACTCAGTGTATTCCAATTGGAATATATTCCCTGATTCTCTTTGCAGCTATTCATGGCTAATCATCTACATGCCTGGATACAGTAATGTTTGTTTCATTTGAAGACAAATAGCCCTTCATCAACACACAGAGGCTACGTCCCAAAAGGCACCCTATTCCCTATATAGTGCACTACTTTTGTAAAGTAGTGCCCTAAATAAGAACAAGGATGCTATTTGGGATGCACCCAGCATCTCTGTGTCTGGCTACTGCCAGGGCCATGACACAACTGGAAATCTGGCCTAAAGGCCTGTGCTCCACATCAGAGTTATGTTCAGTTGGCACAAAACAGGAGAAAACGTTTTCAACATGACAGATACTCAAGGCAGGCAGATATTCATTAGGTTGTGACGTAAATACATTAAGCTCAACATTATCTTAGTGGGGAATGAATGCACAAATGAAAATGAATCCTAACCCCCAATACAACAACTCTATATTAACCTCCGCTGCTTTTCGCACCATGTATCCTCAACTGTCTCTGAGGACCAAGAGAATGCCAACTGTAATACAACATACACTACACAATATAGAATATTTACATATCTAGAAAAAGGCATCTTCATGAATGTGCCGACATTGGAAGAACAAACTCTCCTGGGGACAATAAAGCTCCAAATAAACAACAAAGTGTATCATATTCTGTTGTATGGTGAATCTCTAGGACTCTGTGTCGAGGCCACTCTGTTGTATGGTGAATCTCTAGGCCTCTGTATCGAGATTCACAATTTAAAAAAACGACACTCTGTTGTAGATAAACAGATGGGATCTCCTGCCCTGTACCCTGTACCAATGCTAATATATTTTTCTTTACCATCACAAACACACACAATGGTAGGTAACACAATCACACACACGGCTGGTCTTGGCTGGTAGCACCCATGTTTGCCGCCATTGGGCTGTCCATTGCTACAATAACGTCATGTGTTCAGTCTCAAAGTGATTGGGGCTATACTAATCCCCCCTAAACACTAGACCTGTGCGGAACATTTTTGTATTTTGTATTTTATTTGAAAATAAACTTTTCAAATACTTGAGGTTGTCAAATACAGTTTATATATAAAGTCCTATACATGTGTTGTAACTTTGTGATTATTACAACAGCAAATTCTTAAGTGTTAAAGGTCATGAACATTCAGAATCATGTTTTTCATGACATTGGATGATACTTGAAGGAAAGCAGATCAAAGTATGAAAAATGACTGTTGCTTCTACATTGATAAAGCTGGATCATAAAGTTACTCGTCTCCTTCACCATGTCAAACACTTGAACTCATTAATAAGGGGACAAGGTGACATCACCTTAACTCTCATTTCAATACACTTGCTGTGTATGTAACTGTAACCGGTTCTGTACCGGTACCTTTCTGCGTTGTGTTCTGGTAAGGTGTAGGTGGAAGATAAGGTTTTGGACACAATTCTGTCTCTCTTTTAATGACTGCATGGAATGGAGACAAATACAAGGCAAAAGTTAATTCTGCCGTCTGGACTCCATACAAGTATATTTGCCAGATAAAAGAAAAAAGACAGTGCAGAAAACCCGTGAGAAAATAATCAAAGAACTCACGATGTCTGCACCTGAAAGAGACCCTCTCCCGCCACAAAGTTAACGGTAGTCGGGCTAGCCTTGCAAAGTTGCACTCGAACATTATCCCCATTCACATGAATATACAGTATATTCCTATAAACAGTAGTGCAACACTAAATCAGTGACGATAAAACTTTTGCTTGTCTTTTCTTGTGAATTTGTGAACATTTGCGAACATGTGCATTCAAAAGACCGGAGCATACATAACACCTACCTCTCCTCATCACGCTCTGAGCAAACTGAGGAGTAAAAGCATCGCTCCCGTTGATGACATCACAGCATTAACACAATTTAGAAAATAAATACAATAAAATAATTCACTCTTGAAAGTAATGTAATACATCTTAAAATAACCTTAATAGAAATATGAGGGAATTTCGGTGAAATACATAAAGTATATTTTACACATGTACATAACAAACAATTTTGCTTTTGTAATAATCAAAGTTACAACACATGTGTAGTACTTGATGTACAGGATGTCAAGCGTTACTGTATTATGTCTCACTCGTTATGTAAATGTATGTTTTAGTCATTTTGAAGCTGCAAACGTGGTCTGCTCTAATGTTGAGGTGATTCCATGACCCTCATGTATTTGATACTAGCTATAGGCTATATTAAGATTCATGTCTAAGAGCCCGCCAAACCATGTGCTTATGATCATATATTTAGACAAATTAAACTAAATACTGTAGTTTTGACTCTTCATTAAAAGAATTGCAGCCATCAAATATATATATATATATTTTTAAATAACTTGCATAGTATTATTTGTTTTTCTGAGTCGTATTCCAAAATACTTTCAAATATTATTTGTTTTTCTGAGACCTCTATTTTAATATCAAAGAAAATAATTACATTTTAGTTGAAACTCTATATAAACTATATTCGACTACCTTGAGTATTTGAAAAACGTGTATTTTCAAGTAAGTTAGAAAATACAACTATTTTTTGCCTAGGTCTGAAACACACAGAGAACTGGACTCTGACAAACAATATTCACATTAAGATATTTTCTCTGAGATTATAGTGATTGATGTTAGGCAGAGTACCTAATATTGTATTCCAATATTTCCAATATGACCAAAATGTGTTAAAATGGGACATGATCAGCGGTTGACTGAATGGCTCAAAAGCCCGATTGTACCTATTTTAATCAATTTTGCATATGCAATGTGAAGTGAAGTGGGGTTCTGGTGAAGTGGGGTTCATGTGTTCAAGTCTTAAGACACATTTGTGAATCTCATTGACAGTACTTTATAAAGGCTATGTGCTGTTTGCGTGCCATCCAGGACCTTTTATTGTAGTGTAATAACTTAATTATGTGTTTTATTACACTAGTTGGCCTTGTGTTTTGAATATGTACATAGTTAGGCAGAGCATAGCTTAGGATGCACTGTTTCTACACAGATCACACCTCATCATATTCGATTCATACCAGACCCATTTATTCTCTACAAAAGCTACAGCAGGTAAGACAGACTTTTGATACATTTAAAAGTTTATCAAATTTGACCATGTTTTTGTGTGGTAACTAATCACATGCATTTTAATAAAAGTTACAGTAAGCTAAGGACCACTTTTAACGTGGTTTTATCAAATTGTCATATTAAACATAAAACATTTTTTAACAGCATTCTTGTTGAAACTAATAAGGAAACTATTTTTATAATAATTTAAACTAAATGTTAGTCTATTATTCTCTAAATGTGCATTTTAAATTAATTATAGTTTGTGATATCAGAAAATAATATCAGACGTTGTTTACAGTACTGACTTTTTTTTAATGATCAATCAAACAGCTCAACTCTTGTAATGATGCAGGCGATATAGTACTAGCACCTGATTACATTAATAACTCAAAGCCAAAGTGTGATAACTGTCGAATCCTAAATATGACACCTCCTTATTCTCACGCAGAACACCATCCCATCACCTCTCCTCTGTCTCTCCTGACCCTGCTGTCCCCATGGAGATGACCTCTCTCCTATTCCTACTCTGTGCAGGTACAGAATTCACCTGACCTAACCACAATACAGTATACTGTATGCACAACATGACAAACCACACTAACTTCTCTTCCTTCATTTGTTTTCTGTATGCATGTTTACATTTCACTTAATGAAATAGTCTCTGTCCTCAGGTGTCTGCTGCACAGCTGCACTCAGCCGCCTCAGACAGTTCCATCTCTATGAAAAAAAACAACAACCATTAAATTGGACAAAAGCACAAGACTTCTGCTGGGAGAACTACACTGATCTTGTCACTTTGTACAATCGGGAGGAATCCAAGCAGCTGGTACAGTTATTGGCTGATTGCAGCTATACAGCCTGGATAGGTCTCCATCGCAAAGAGCACAGTCTGAAGTGGTCCAATGGAGACATTGTTAATGACACTGCATGGTTACCACTTCCAAGCCCGTGCACAGAGCCAATGTGTGCAGCCATACTCAAAGATGATACAACATGGGAGAATTGTACAGAGCAGAAATACTTCATGTGTTACAAAAAAGGTAAAACATTCAATGCCACAAAAAACACGCTCCTCAACAACATCCAGGTCATATTATTATAATTCTTCAACAATATCTAGATATCATTATTTTATATCAAACTAAGTTGAGTACAGTAAAATGTTAGTCCATTCTGTGTGTGCAGGGTCTCGTGATCCCTTCCTGATTAAACAGAACATGACCTGGTATAAGGCTCAGAGTTACTGCAGAGAGAACTACACTGACCTGGTCAGCTTCAGGAACGAGGGACAGAAGGAGGAAGTCAAGAACGACAGGATGAACAGCAACATTCCTTACTGGATCGGCCTGCTGTATGATGACTGGGAGTGGTCTGATGGAGGGAGATCTGCCTACAGAGACTGGTCCAAAGAGTATGTTCCACATAAGTACTATCCTGAAGCAGGAGAGAATCACACTATTCTTCAGCAGCCTGTAAAAACTATACTCACAGTGCCAAATCGAAATACTGAAGAATATACACTCTGCTCTGAAGGTAAGTTGTCAAAGAGGAACGTAGTCAAACTGCTTCTTAGTTGTATGAAAGGTTGTTACTCTATATTGATTATAGCCTGGTTAAGCGTACTGAATGCTGCACTCCCTTTTCCCTTCACTTGTCAAGTCAAACACAATGCACGCTATCATGCGATCATGCTGGTTAAAACCAGGCTATAATGATATATAACTATTACTGAAATTATTATGTACCTGCTTATCTTGCCCCTAAAATCTGAGAGTTAAAATAGTTGCTATAACAAGCTAATATGAAAAAGTTAAATATCTTGAATACCACATTTATGTCTTTCAGGATCAGTTCGCATCCACATCATCAGTAAAAGAAAGTCTTGGGAACAGGCTCTGGACTACTGCAAGAAGAACTACCATGGACTGCTGCGAATTGAGACAGAAGTAGACCTGGGGGCGATCAAGCAGAAGTTTAATGGGTCTGTATTTACTGGTCCTGTGTGGGTGGGTCTGAGACAGAGCCGTCTCTTTGGGTTCTGGGTCTGGACCAATGGGCTGCCAGTGGGGTGGAGTAACTGGGAGGGAGACAGACAGCCTGAACAGCCTCTGTCCAACCATTGTGGTGCAATGGAAATGGAGGAGGGATACAAGTGGAGTGATCAGGATTGTCTGTCCAAGCGCTTTTTTATTTGTGAAGAAGAGTTGTAATACCTTGTTAATTTAATTAACTGTCTTTACCATTTCTCACATTTTGATTGAAATGTGTTTTTTTTAGGTAATTGCTGATTGAAATCATCTTGACAAAGATTTTTTTATGTTTAAGCTTTCAGCGTGCAATGCA
The DNA here is from genome assembly GCF_016432855.1 of Salvelinus namaycush. Classification (NCBI taxonomy): domain Eukaryota; kingdom Metazoa; phylum Chordata; class Actinopteri; order Salmoniformes; family Salmonidae; genus Salvelinus; species Salvelinus namaycush. Next base: position 6,530,040 of record NC_052344.1, on the reverse strand, counting down.
ATGTACAATATACCTTGTCATTGATATAACGTGTTCTCAAAAATCTTTGAGTAAAATTGTGTGATATTTCAGATATTTCAAAAATGTAAATAAAAAATAAAGATCATTATGTCATGTTATTAAAATATTTGATTCACTTGTCATAATACGTTTGCCATTAAGCAAACTTGTTTATCCTACATTTACCCATAGTCATCACTATTGTAACTATGGGTTACTGTAATTAATACTCTAGATAGTCTAAATACAATTTTATTTAATTAATAGTATCGCGCATGTTAACGATGACTAAGGAAATAAAAATTATAGTAAAGTAATATATTTTATATAATGGACATTGTAAGCATAATATCTCTTCTCCCAATTTCTGTTCTTACTTTACAAAAATAAACAAAACATAAGAAAGAGATTTTTTGTCTTCTTGTAAACACACACAAACACAGTAGATGCTGCAACAAGATGTCAGTTTGAGTAACTCCAGGACATAACAGGGATGAGTGGATGCCGCCATCTTGTCTATTTCATGTTCTCTCTCTGTAACGATCTTCGTCTGGAGAAAGAGAGGAGGACCAAAGCGCAGCCTGGTAAGTGTTCATGATGAAACTCTAATAGAACAAACTGAACACTGAAATACAAAACAAAAAATTGAACGAAAGAAAACCGAAACAGTTCCGTGTGGAACACACAGACACGGGAGACAACCACCCATGAAACACAGGTGAAAAAAGGCTACCTAAGTATGATTCTCAATCAGAGACAACTAACACCTGCCTCTGATTGAGAATCATACCAGGCCAAACGAATAAAACAACATAGAAACACAAACATAGATAACCCACCCAACTCACGCCCTGACCATACTAAAACAAAGAAATAACAAAATAACTAAGGACAGAACGTGACACTCTCATTGATCGAGACAGGTGGGTGTCCGTCCCCAAGTGTCGCATGTCAGGATGACAGACACCTGCCTCGATCAATGAGAGAAGACTTGAAATACAGTAGACAGAGAAGGCAGCATACACATTGTTGGATTACTTCATGGAGCAAAGAATATACATTTATTTTAATAATGGAGCTTTTTCTAAATTCAAACGGACCCCCTACAACTGAATGCAGACATCTTATGAGACTGCAGTATCAAATAACCTTCCAAACAGGGATCAACAGGCCCTTAGTACTTGGAAAGGGCATTAATACTGAATAAAAATATGCAACAATTTCAAAGATTTTACTGAGTTACAGTTCATATAAGGAAATCAGTCAATTGAAATAAATTCATTAGGCCCTAATCTATGGATTTCACTTGACTCGGAAGGGGTGCAGACATAGGTGGGCATAGACCCCCACTTGGCAGCCAGGCCCACCCACTAAGGACCCAGGCCCAGCCAATCAGAAAGATTTTTTTCCCCACAAAAGAGTTTTATTACAGACAGAAATACTCGTCAGCCCCCACCCTAAGACGATCCCGCAGGTGAAGAAGCCGCATGTGGAGGGGCTGGCGTTGCTACACACGGTCTGCGGTTGTGAGGCCGGTTGGACGTGCGGCCAAATTCTCTAAAACAACGTTGAAAGCAGCTTATGGGAAATAAATAAATATTAAAATCTCTGGCAACATCTCTGGTTTACATCCCTGTAGTCAGCATGCCAATTGCATGTTCCCTGAAAACTTGAAACATCTGTGGCTTTGTGTTGTGTGACAGAACTGCACAATTTAAAGTGGCCTTTTATTGTCCCTAGCAAAAGGTGCACCTGTGTAATGATCATACTGTTGAATCAGCTTCTTGATATGCCACACCTGTCGGGTTGATGGAGTATCTTGGCAAAGGAGGGGGATGTAAATACATTTGTGCAGAACATTTGTGAGAAATAAGCTTTTTGTGCGTCTGGAAAATGTCTTCGATTTTTAATTTCAGCTCATGGGACCAACACTTTACGTTTATATTTTTGTTCAATTCAGCATGTTAGCATTAACTTATACCAGTAAAACTCTCGATAGAGACACCACACAACATCAATGTACCTACTGGTTAGGTAGTTTATTCAAAATAGTTTCTGGTATCAATCTCTGACCCCATACAAACTCAGTTTGTGCAACTGGTTTACAAGACATTTGACACAACTGTGTTGACACAACAGATAGTTTGTCTGCACAAAAGTATTTCCACAACGGTCCCAGAGGCACCGCAAAATGGTTGTGTAATCATAATAGTGCAGACAAACTATGTTGTGTCACAAACATGTCTGTTGCAACTTGTACCACAAGTGTTTTGTCAAGTCTGTTGTACACCAGTTGTACAATCTGAGTGTGCTGTCTATGTCTATAGATGTATGTTTTCTATATAGACTGGTTGGCTGACAACATCAAGAATATGATGCGTGTGCATCGATGAGCCAGAAGGCGATGAGCCAGAAGGCCATTTATTAACTTATTTGTCTTCAATAAACATTTGGAGATGAAATATAGATTACATGTTGTCAACAATCTAACAGTCTGTTTTGCACCATACCTGCAAACATGTCATTTTTTTTGCTAAACATCAACCTGTCTATTAGATACAATAACTTTAAAGACCTGCTCCGGTGCTTTGGTGACTAAGAAAGTATTTTATAAACTTGCAGCTTTGGCTGGATGTGTCAATGTGTAGTTTCATACATGCATATTGAGCAGAATTACTGTCAACTAGCCACAAAATCCCTAGTTTGAAACACTTTTGGCTCGTGAGTGCTACTTTCAGAACTACTGGCAAAAAATTATACAACAGTCCCCGGAGCATCTCTTTAAGTCGCTTGGCTAAAAGCCAAATGGCTAAAATGTAAATGTATCAAATCAAATCAAATTGTATTACGAGCCCCTAACCAACAGTGCAGTTTAAAAAAAATGTGGATAAGAATAAGAGATAAAAGTAACAAGTAATTAAAGAGCAGCAGTAAAAAATAACAATATATATAGGGGGGGTGCCGGTACAGAGTCAATGTGCAGGGGCACCGGTTAGTTGAGGTAGTATGTGCATGTAGGTAAAGTTGTTAAAGTGACAATGCATAGATGACAACAGAGAGTGGCAGTGGTGTGGAGAGGGGAGGGGGGGGAGCAATGCAAATAGTCTGGGTAGCCATTTGACTAGAGTCTTATGGCTTGGGGTAGAAGCTGTTAAGAAGCCTCTTGTACCTAGACTTGGCGCTCCGGTACTTGCCGTGCGGTAGCAGAGAGAACAGTCTATGACAAGGGTGCCTGGAGTCTTTGACAATTTTTAGGGCCTTCCTCTGACACCGCCTGGTATAGAGGTCTTGGATGGCAGGAAGCTTGGCTCCAGTGATGTACTGGGCCGTTCACACTACCCTCTGTAGTGCCTTGCGGTCGGAGGCCAAACAGTTGCCATGCCAGGCAGTGATGCAACCAGTCAGGATGCTCTCGATGGTGCAGCTGTATAATTTTTGAGGATCTGAGGACCCATGCCAACTTTTTTCAGTCTCCTGAGGGGGAATAGGTTTTGTAATGCCGCTTCACAACTGTCTTGGTGTGCTTGGACCATGTTAGTTTGTTGGTGATGTGGACACCAATAAACTTGAAGCTCTCAACCTGCTCCACTGCAGCCCCGTCAATGAGAATGGGGGTGTGCTCGGTCCTCTTTTTCCTGTAGTCCACAATCATCTACTTTGTCTTGATCACGTTGAGGGAGAGGTTGTTGTCCTGGCACCACACGGCCAGGTCTCTGACCTCCTCCCTATAGGCTGTCTCGTTGTTGTCGGTGATCAGGCCTACCACTTTTGGTGGCCGTGCAGTCATGAGTGAACAGGGAGTACAGGAGGGGGCTGAGCACGCACCCCTGAGGGGCCCCTGTGTTGAGGATCAGCGTTGTGGATGTGTTGTTACCTACCCTTACTAACTGGGGGCGGACCATCAGGACGTTCAGGATCCAGTTGCAGAGGGAGGTGTTTAGTCCCAGGGTCCTTAACTTATTGACGAGCTTTGAGGGCACTATGGTGTTGAACATCTGAGCTGTAGTCAATGAATAGCATTCTCACATAGGTGTTCCTTTTGTCCAGGTGGGAAAGGGCAGTGTGTAGTGCAATAGAGATTGAATCATCTGTGGATCTGTTGGGTCGGTATGCAAATTGGAGTGGGTCTAGGGTTTAGCTCAGTGCGGGTGCTGCCTGTAATCCATGGCTTCTGGTTGGGGTATGTACGTACGGTCACTGTGGGGACAATGTCATCGATGCACTTATTGATGAAGCCAATGACAGATGTGTTGTACTCCTGAATGCCTTTGGAGGAATCCCTGAACATATTCCAGTCTGTGCTCGCAAAACAATGTGCTCGCAAAAGCAACTGCTTCATCTGACCACTTTTGTATTGATCTAGTCACTGGTGCTTCCTGCTTTTTTTGCTTGTCAGCAGGAATCAGGAGGATAGAACTTTGGTCAGATTTGCCAAATGGAGGGCGAGGGGGAGCATTGTATGCGTCTCTGTGTGTGGAGTATAGGTGGTCGAGAGATCTTTTCTGCTGATAGAAATTTGGTAAAACTGATTCAAGTTTCCCTGCTTAAAGTCCCCAGCTATTAGGAGCGCCGCCTCTGTGTGAGCATTTTCTTGTCTGCTTTTGGCGGAATACAGCTCATTCAATGCTATCTTAGCGCCAATCTCTGACTGAGGCGGAATGTAAACAGCTACAAAGAATACCCGATGAGAACTCTCTCGGTAGGTAGTGTAGTCTACAGCTTATCATAATATACTCTACCTCAGATGAGCAGTACAGTGGCATTTTTCCTATTTTGTTGCCTTACAACCTGGAATTAAAATGGATTTGGGGGGGGGGGTTTGTATCATTTGATTTACACAACAGGCCTACCACTTTGAAGATGCAAAATATTTTTTGTTGAGGAAAGAAACAAGAAATAAGACAAAAAACAGAAAACTTGAGCGTGCATTACTTCTCACCCCCCAAAGTCAATACTTTGTAGAGCCACCTTTTGCTGCAGTTACAGCTCTATGTCTCTTGGGGGATCTCTCTATAAGGTTGGCACATCTAGTCACTGAGATTTTTGTCCATTCTTCAAGGCAAAACTGCTCCAGCTCTTTCAAGTTGGATGGGTTCTGCTGGTGTACAGCAATCTTTACGTCATAATACAGATTCTGAATTGGATTGAGGTCTGAGCTTTGATGAGGCCATACAAGACATTCAAATGTTTCCCCTTAAACCACTAGAGTGTTGCTTTAGCAGTATGCTTAGTGTCATTGTCCTGTTGGAAGGTGAACCTCTGTCCCAGTCTCAAATCTCTTGACGACTGAAACAGGTTTCCCTCAAGAATTTCCCTGTATTTAGCGCCATCCATCATTCCTTCAATTCTGACAAGTTTCCCACTCCCTGCCGAAGAAAAACATCCCCACAGCATGATGCTGCCACCACCATACTTCACTGTGGGGATGTGGTTCTCGGGGTGATGAGAGGTGTTGGGTTTGCGCCAGACATAGGGTTTTCCTTGATGGCCAAAAAGCTCAGATTTAGTCTCATCTGACGAGAGTACCTTCTTCTTATTATTTTCTTTCTGGCCCCTCTTCCGTGAAGCCCAGCTCTGTGGAGTGTACAGCTTAAAGTGGTCCTATGGACAGATACTCCAAACTCCACTGTGGAGCTTTGCAGCTCCTTCAGGGTTATCTTTTGTCTCTTTGTTGCCTTTCTGATTAATGCCCTCCTTGCTGGTCCGTGAGTTTTGGTGGGCGGTCCTCTCTTGGCAGGTTTGTTGTGGTGCCATATTCTTTCCATTTTTTAATATTGGATTTAATGGTGCTTTGTGGGATGTTCAAAGTTTCTGATATATTTTTTTAGAGAGCTCCTTGGTCTTCATGGTACCGCTTGCTTGGTGGTGCCCCTTGCTTAGTGGTGTTGCAGACTCTGGGGCCTTTCAGAACAGGTGTATATAGACTGAGATCATGTGACAGATCATGTGACACTTAGATTGCACACAGGTAGACTTTATTTAACCGAGTATGTGACTTCTGAAGGTAATTGGTTGCACCAGATCTTATTTAGTGGCTTCATAGCAAATGGGTGAATACATATGCATGCATCACTTTTCAGTTTTTTGTTTTTTTATACTTCTTTGAAACTATAATTTTTTTTTATAATTTCACTTCACCAATGTGGACTATTTTGTGTATGTCCATTAGATTAAATCCAAATAAAAAACAATTTAAATTACAGGTTGTAATGCAACAAAATAGGAAAAACACCAAGGGGAATGAATACTTTTGCAAGACACTGTAGTTTGAGACTTCCTTAGATACAGTGCACCAGCTGTTACTTACAAAAATACATAGTCCGCCGCCCCTCGTCTTACCAGATGCCGTTGCTCTATCCTTCCGGTACGTCGTATACCCAGCCAGCTGTATGTTGCTATTGTCATCGTTCAGCCACGACTCCGTGAAGCATAAGCTGTTACAGTTTTTAATGTCCCGTTGGTAGTTTAATCTTCCACGTAACTCTGCATTTTTTTTGTCCAAAGATTGCACGTTTGCTTGCAGAATTGAAGGAAGTGGGGATTTATTCGATCGCCTTCGAATCATCAGAAGGCATTCCGCTTGCCGGCCCTTCTTTCTCCACCTCCTCTTCACGCAGATCACTGAGGTCGGGGGCCTGTCCCCGAGGGAGCCGTATATCCTCCGTCTCGGGCTCGTCAGAGTAGTGGAAGAAGAAAAAGGATACTGCTAGTCCGTGGTGAGTAATCGCAGTCCTGATGTCTAGAAGTTATTTTCGCTCATAAGAGACAGTAGCGGCAACATTATGTACAAAATAAGTAAAAAAATAAGTTACAAACAACTCAGATGAATTAACAAAAAAACACAATTGCTTGGGGGCACGTAAAACATCTGCCTTCTGCTCCGGTGCCTTCTTCTAGGCAGAAGTGGAATAATTGGTAAATTATCTTTGTGCTTTTAAATGAATTTAAAGCATTGATGGAGGATACTCTTGAGGGGAAATGTGTTTGTTTCTTGTTGTGTGCTTATTGTTGTAATATATTTGTCTGTGTTGGAGTACTTCCATGTTTTTGTTGAGTTCTGTCTTTTAACAACGTGAACAGGGCACACTTATAAAAGAGAACGTGTTCTCAACATGTTTTCCCCTGAATAATTAAATATAAAATTAAAATACATTTGAGAGGTGAGGTGAAGTGTAGAAAATGAAGGAAATCTATAGTTACTGTACTGTTTTGTCTAACATGGTACTGTTAGGCCACTGTAAAGGAAGCATGATACGCATTATCAACACAGTAGGTTGATAGGTAGGCAGACCAAGTTTTATAAGACTATTGCATCTATATACACCCGGGGACCCACTAGACCCCTTCAGACTGGAGGATCAGACCCCAGAACAGATCCAGTCATTCTCTACAGAGCCCACGGCATATAAAACAGATATTATGCCAATTCATCTGAGATACTGATAACACGGGAGCAGTTTGTGAGGTTACTAAAGGCATGTAACCCAAACACAGCAGCTAGATTCATCGACTCATCATAGTATTGCTTTGATATCATGCTTATGATGATAAAGTGAAGGAATTGAATAGAGTTTGAATTTTGGAATTGAAACTTTCAAAATGTTTTAGTGTTGATCTTGATTTCTGAAAATATTAATGGTCAACACCTCTGTATCCTCACTCAGGAAATCATCCAATCACCTATCTTCCCCTCCATCTCTCCTGACCCTGCTCTCACCATGGTGATGCCCCATCTCCTACTCTGTACCCGTTAGGACTCACTCAACCTACTGTATTTAACCACATCAACCACAACATACAGTAACCGTATGCACAACATATCAAACCATAAAATAAACGTATCATGCTTCATTTGTTTGTCATATGCATAGTTACGTTTGTATGTTAAAATACATTCTATATTCAGGTGTCTGCTGCACAGCCACACTCAGCCGCCTCAGACAGTTACAACTAATATAAGGGTCAATCACCTCGACAGAAGCTGGGGACTACTGCCAAGAGCACTATATTGATATTGTTACTGTTAACAACCAGGAGGAAGCTGAGCAGCGATGGACAAATAAACTAAAAAGTTGATTAGTACTGTCAATGTTATCGAAGCTGACTTTAATTAACTTAAAAATAGAATCCCTACTTGATATACAGACTAGATCAATGTGAGAAAATCTGGTGCTTCCCAGAATTAAAGAGGATTAAGGTGAAGATCCAGAGAGTATGGTGAAAGAATCATGGTTAAAGTGCTGCATGTCCCAGGCGATACTGTTGACCAAATTAAACTTGAACGTGTACATTGTTTCGGACAGAGAGGACAGCGATACGAGCGTCCAATCGTTGCCAAATTTTCATCCTTGAAAGATAAAATAATGGTTAAAAGCCTGAGCAAAAGACTCGCCAGCTTTAAAATAGGCATGAATGATCAGTTCCCAAAGGAAATCGCAGAATGACACAAAGTACTGTATCCACTCTTCAAAGAGAATAGACTAAAAGCGACATGTGTAGCTCTCGTAGTCGACAAGCTGTATATTGATAACTAACTGTTCCGAGACACCAAGACAACTCCATTTTTAAAAATATAAAAGACAGGACAATTCATGAAATAATAAATCCCCCAAAACAATGAACTGGAACGCAAAAGCCCAAAATTAGGCTGTAATCAACAAGGCAGAAATAAAAACACTACAGGAAAAGTTTGATGAGTTAAGTGAGTGAGTAAGGAAAATGGTTGCAAATGCCAGAGCCCATGTCTGTCTGCGAGCAGGAGTTATCACTTTTAGGCAGACATGGAATATACACTGCTCAAAAAAATAAAGGGAACACTTAAACAACACAATGTAACTCCAAGTCAATCACACTTCTGTGAAATCAAACTGTCCACTTAGGAAGCAACACTGATTGACAATAAATTTCACATGCTGTTGTGCAAATGGAATAGACAAAAGGTGGAAATTATAGGCAATTAGCAAGACACCCCCAAAAAAGGAGTGATTCTGCAGGTGGTGACCACAGACCACTTCTCAGTTCCTATGCTTCCTGGCTGATGTTTTGGTCACTTTTGAATGCTGGCGGTGCTCTCACTCTAGTGGTAGCATGAGACGGAGTCTACAACCCACACAAGTGGCTCAGGTAGTGCAGTTCATCCAGGATGGCATATCAATGCGAGCTGTGGCAAAAAGGTTTGCTGTGTCTGTCAGCGTAGTGTCCAGAGCATGGAGGCGCTACCAGGAGACAGGCCAGTACATCAGGAGACGTGGAGGAGGCCGTAGGAGGGCAACAACCCAGCAGCAGGACCGCTACCTCCGCCTTTGTGCAAGGAGGTGCACTGCCAGAGCCCTGCAAAATGACCTCCAGCAGGCCACAAATGTGCATGTGTCTGCTCAAACGGTCAGAAACAGACTCCATGAGGGTGGTATGAGGGCCCGACGTCCACAGGTGGGGGTTGTGCTTACAGCCCAGCACCGTGCAGGACGTTTGGCATTTGCCAGAGAACACCAAGATTGGCAAATTCGCCACTGGCGCCCTGTGCTCTTCACAGATGAAAGCAGGTTCACACTGAGCACATGAGCACATGTGACAGACGTGACAGAGTCTGGAGACGCCGTGGAGATTGTTCTGCTGCCTGCAACATCCTCCAGCATGACCGGTTTGGTGGTGGGTCAGTCATGGTGTGGGGTGGCATTTCTTTGTGGGGCCGCACAGCCCTCCATGTGCTCGCCAGAGGTAGCCTGACTGCCATTAGGTACCGAGATGAGATCCTCAGACCCCTTGTGAGACCATATGCTGACACATGCACATTTGTGGCCTGCTGGAGGTCATTTTGCAGGGCTCTGGCAGTGCACCTCCTTGCACAAAGGCGGAGGTAGCGGTCCTGCTGCTGGGTTGTTGCCCTCCTACGGCCTCCTCCACGTCTCCTGATGTACTGGCCTGTCTCCTGGTAGCGCCTCCATGCTCTGGACAATACGCTGACAGACACAGCAAACCTTTTTGCCACAGCTCGCATTGATGTGCCATCCTGGATGAACTGCACTACCTGAGCCACTTGTGTGGGTTGTAGACTCCGTCTCATGCTACCACTGGAGTGAGAGCACCGCCAGCATTCAAAAGTGACCAAAACATCAGCCAGGAAGCATAGGAACTGAGAAGTGGTCTGTGGTCACCACCTGCAGAATCACTCCTTTTTTGGGGGTGTCTTGCTATTTGCCTATAATTTCCACCTTTTGTCTATTCCATTTGCACAACAGCATGTGAAATTTATTGTCAATCAGTGTTGCTTCCTAAGTGGACAGTTTGATTTCATAGAAGTGTGATTGACTTGGAGTTACATTGTGTTGTTTAAGTGTTCCCTTTATTTTTTTGAGCAGTGTATATATTTTTGTATTACAAATATATACAGTACCAGTCAAAAGTTTGGACACGCCTACTCATTCAAGGGTTTTTCTTTATTTTTACTATTTTCTACATTGTAGAATAATAGTGAAGACATCAAAACTATGAAATAACACATATTGAATTATGAAGTAACCCCAAAAAGTGTTAAACCAGTAAAAATATATCTTATATTAGAGATTCTTCAAAGTAGCAACCCTTTGCCTTGATGACAGCTTTGCACACTCTTGGCATTCTCTCAACCAGCTTCACCTGTGATGCTTACTGCCTGGAGGTGTGTTGGGTCATTGTCATGTTGAAAAACTAATTATAGTCCCACTAAGCACAAACTACAAGGGAAGGCATATCGCTGCAGAATTCTGTGGTAGCCGTGCTGTTTAAGTGTGCCTTGGATTGTTGTTACGTTACAGCCTTATTCTAAAATGTTTTTCCTCATCAGTCTACACACAGTACCACATAATGATGAAGCTAAAACACGTGTGTTGAAATTTTGGCAAATTTATTAAATATAAAAAACAGCAATAACTTATTTACGTAAGTATTCAGACTCTTTGCTGTGAGACTCGAAATTGAGCTCAGGTGCATCCTGTTTCCATTCATCATCCTTGAGATGTTTCCACAACTTAATTGGAGCCCACCGGTGGTAAATTCAATTGATTGGACATGATTTGGAAGGGCACACAACTGTCTGTATAAGGTCCCACAGTTGACAGCGCATGTCAGAGCAAAAACCAGGCCATGAGGTCGAATGAATTGTACGTAAAGCTCCAAGACAGGATTGTGTCGAGGCACAGATCTGGGGAAGGGTACCAAAAAATGTCTGCTGCATTGAAGGTCCCCAAGAACACAGTGGCCTCTAACATTCTTAAATGGAAGAAGTTTGGAGCCACCAAGACTCTTCCTAGAGCTGGCCGCCCTGCCAAACTGAGCAATCGGGGGAGAAGGCCCTTGGTCAGGGAGGTGACTAAGAACCCGATGGTCACTCTGACAGAGCTCCAGAGTTCCTCTGTGGGGATGGGAGAACCTTCCAGATGGACAACCATCTCTGCAGCACTCCACAGGTCTGGCTTTTATGGTAGAGTGGCCAGATGGAAGCCCCTCCTCCGTAAAGGGCATATGATAGCATGCTTGGAGTTTGCCAAAAGGCACCTAAAGACTCTCAGACCATGAGAAACAAGATTATCTGATCTGATGAAACCAAGATTGAACGCTTTGGCCTGAATGCCAAGCGTCACATCTGGAGGAAACTTGTCACCATCCTTACAGTGAAGCATGGTGGTGGCAGCATCATGCTGTGGGATGTTTTTCAGCAGCAGGGACTGAGAGACAAGTCAGGATGGAGGGAAAGATGAACGGAGCAAAGTACAGAGAGATCCTTGATGAAAACCTGCTCCAGAGCACTCAGGCCCTCAGACTGGGGCGAAGGTTCACCTTCAGACAGGACCACAACCCTAAGTACACAGACAAGACAACACAGGAGTGGCTTTGGGACAAGTCTCTAAATGTCCTTGAGTTGCCCAGCCAGAGCCCGGATTTGAACCCGAGAGACCTCCAAAAAGCTGTGGAGTGACGCTCCCCATTCAACTTGACAGAGCTTGAAAGGATCTGCAGAGAAGAATGAGACAAAGTCCCCAAATACAGGTGTGCCAAGCTTCTAGCATCAAACCCAAGAATACTCAAGGCTGTAATCACTGACAAGGTGCTTCAACAAAGTGCTGTGTAAAGGGTCTGACTACTAATGTAAATGACATATTTCAGTTGTATATATTTTTATACATTTGAAAACATTTATAAAAACCTGTCTTTGCTTTGTCATTATGGGGTATTTTGTTTAGATTGATGAGGGAAAAAAAACTATTAAATCCATTTCATAATAACCTGTAACATAACAAAATGTGGAAAAAGTCAACGGGTCTGAATCCTTTCCGAATGGACTGTAGTATGTATAAGCTGTAAGTAGAAGCCTAAGTATTGTTGTCCATTCGTTTACTCCAATTAGGGGAGGGGTGGTAGGGTTAGGAGAAAATATCGAAGGAAAATATGTTTAAAAAATATATATTTAAAATAATATATATATTTACTAAATAATATATTTACTAAATAATATATTCACTAAATAATATATTTAGGCGATTGGAAACGATGCAGACATTACATTGATATAAGCCACAATCTATCTGCAAAAATAAAGCTGATCTACCCCCCCCCCCCTTGTGCTTATCAGATACACGCTTTTTTTCTCCAGTTTCCATCAGAACTCTGTGGCGCAGGTGTCAGTCTTTAGCTTTGTTAGCTTATAATCATTTGGAATATATATTATATTTTTTGCCTTAAGGTTACTGAATATACACAATTATTTAGGATGCTTAAGACAGAAGAGCGTTCTATACTATATAAATACATTATTTGAACAACAGTACAGAAAGTTGTTTCACATTTAAAAAAATCAAAATAGTATGTCTTCAATGGGATTCAACCTCATACCCTCACATTCCTGAATGTTTCACAGTTCCCTACTGTACCTGCTAAGCTACCGGTCAGGAAAACTATTTTGTACGAAATCGTAACTATATTTCTAAGCCCTTTTCCAGTGAGGTTGGTGCTAGAAAGCAGCTTGGAATCAAAGAAAGCACTGGAACCACAGCAAAATCTGTGGAATCTCGTATTTTGCAACACACAGTTTGAAAAAGCACGTGATCAAACTAAGCTTCTGACATCATTGATGACATAGACACTTGAGGAGCTCATACTCTTGTCAAAACTTTCATGTGAAGGATCAGGTTACAGTGGGTCCGCTCTACAGTGTGCTCTCTCTCGTAGAGGGGGAATGTCATGACTCTGCTGTGATGATCTGAAGGATCAGGTTACAGTGGGTCCGCTCCATAGCGTGCTCTCTCTCGTAGAGGGGGCAGAGCGGGAAGTCGGCTGTTTTATGGGCGGTCATAAATTACGCTGCCTCTATGCTCTGTAGTGTTCGAGATTGGAATGTAAACTGTGGAACACAGAGAAACCCTTGGACATCAAAAGTTAGAATAATTAAACAATATTTCTATTTTTGAGAATGTGGGAGTGGTCCGTGGACACTTAAGGGACAGTCATGATGAAGTTGTTTCATTTGGTGACCTCATGAAAGACAGGAAATGCACATTACTGTATCTCTGTTTGTGTACACTTTTAAATTATCAGATTTACATCTAGATGTTGTATAAAATGAATGAGTAAATATGAAACTACTTGTGAAAAGATGAAAATGAGAGTATGCATTTTCATATAAAGTTTATAGTCAGTAGCCACCACCCCCGTGAGCCAGACAGTACATCAGGCGTCATGAAACCTTCCTTTTCTACTCCAGAGTATAAAACCACCCGTGACGAAATGTACATTTCATGCCAAAGAGACCCACAGGAAGACGGACAACTCAAATGGTTAAGAAGACTAGAAAACATGCAGCTGACGCTACGTGTGAAACGGTTAACAACTAAAACTCTGTAGGAGACCATATAGCGCTGCCTACACGACTGGAAATGGTTAAACTCTGAGACTATCGATCACTACAGAATAAGAGCAAATCCGAGACGTAGAATTACTTTTCTGCAGCTGGAAATTATGTAATTCTAGTACGAGAATAGTGACAACCGCGGAAGCATCTATTCTATGCAACGACCATCCGTACGCCTGACATACCCATTACAACAGACACTATCCAGAGCCGCTGAGAAAGCGACAACTACGAAAGACATTGTGACTTCTAGGGATGTTAAAGACTCTCTGATGAACTGACTCTCCAGCAGACAGACCGGTGATTCCAACAGAGAGACAACAATGACATATGGGCGTAAATATATACATTGCAATTGTTTTCGAATGAACGACCGTTCATGTGCAAAGGATTAGCATTTCAATTAATATAATTATCAACTGTTGTAGTGAATCCATGTCTTTCTCGCTCTTTTCCTGTCTCCACCCCTTTCCATTGACTACCAGCCGTCATACCGGTTTAGCCCACTAGGGACTTATCAATGCATTGTGTTAGTAACCAATAACTATATTGTTTGTTCATGTAATTCTGTGATTTGTTTAATTAGTTAGTCAATAAATAATTAAGCCAATTTGTATATCGTTCATTCATTATGGAAACTAGGGTTCGTGCAGATATCCAAGGGTGTGTGGCATTCAGATATGAGACCGATGAGGTAGTAATGATACATTAATAGAAGACTAATCGATAAGATGTGAAAATATCTGAGGAGTCGATTCGGGAAATAGACACTATAAACATTTTCCCGTGGTGCCCCGACTTCCTGGTTAATTAAAGTTTACATGATTAGTTTAAAACCTCTCTAAGGTAGGGGGCAGTATTTTGACATCCGGATGAAAAGCGTGCCCAAAGAAAACTGCGTGTTACTCAGGCCCAGAAGCTAGAATATGCATATAATTGGTAGATTTGGATAGAAAACACTCTAAAGTTTCCAAAACTGTTAAAATCATGTCTGTGAGTATAAAATAACTGATATGGTAGGCGGAAACCTGAGGAACATCCATCCAGGAAGTGCCATTATTTTGAAATGGGTGTTTTTCCATTGAAAGCCTATCCACCATATAAAGGGATATGACCCAGATTACATTCCCTATGGCTTCCACTAGATGTCAACAGTCTTTAGACATTGTTTCAGGCTTTTATTCTGAAAAATGAGGGAGAATGACCACTTTGAGTGAGTGGAGAGTGGAAAGTCCCAGAGCAGTTTCATGTGCACGACCGAGAGTGCGCAGTTGGTTCTTTTTCCTTTCTAATGAAAACCGGTTTGTCCATGTTGAAATATTATTGATTATTTAGAGTAAATACAACCTGAGGATTGATTATAAACATCGTTTGACATGTTTCTACGAACTTTACTGCTACTATTTGGATTTTTTATCTGCCTGTTGTGACCGCCTTTTGAGCTAATGGATTACTGAACAAAACACGCCAATTTTGGACATTTATTTTGGACATAAAGAGGGACTTTATCGAACAAAACAAACATTTATTGTGTAACATGGAGTCTTGTGAGTGCAACCATATGAAGATTGTGGTGTTCTTTTCTGCATTACCAAATGAGGAGAAACAAACTTCACACAGCAGTCAGAGTTATACTTAAACTACATTTTTAATAATAAGAGCTTTGCAATAGCAATTTGACTTTCAAACGATTCGCTATTTCTAATGAACCGTTGAGAGTCCCAACACAATGGCGACTGAGATATTTTATAGAAAAGATCCACCCCCCTTTGACATGACAAACCACAGATATTTAGGAAATGTTCACAAAGAAAGACTTTTACCTGAGAGAGGAGTATCCCATAGCCAGATAGCATTCGCTATAAATTATTGTTCAGTTTGGTCCCTAAGACGAGGTTCTAATCTGATTCCTGGTACTTCATAGTACAAAAACACCAACTCATCCAATGGCATATATCAATTGTCAACTCTAGATACTCCCATCTCAAGTAAACCCCCTCTCAACCCCACTCCTGGACAAGCTCACTGAGGGGAGTGGGCCTCTAGGTCATACACTATCCCAGGATAAGTGCAACATCAGAGAGGACATACAATAGTTCCAGACACTGCCATACACCTTCCCCCAAATGGAAAAGGTGGGAGTTACTTGTGCAGAGACATTGTGGAGACAGGTAATTGGTTCCCCATTATTCACGCCATCCCTGCACGTGGTTTAAGAATAGGGAAAGACACATTCACATATGAAAACAATGTTCCAGCCTGACCTCTCCCCTCTCTGGGCCCCAAGTGACTGAGCCCTAGCTGAGGGAAAAGTGCAACTGCCAACACTAGAGTCCAAAGGGATACATTCTAAATAACAAGTATATCACATAAGCATATTATACAAACAAAACATCTTAATTATCTATATTACCCAACTAATTCTGATTCATCCGCCACAAGATCATCAAAGGTAAGATATTAATTTTATCGCTATTTCTGACTTTTGCGACTCCTCTACCTGACTGGGAAATGCCTGTATGCTTTTGTGTGCTGGGCGCGGTCCTCAGATAATCGCATTGCATGCTTTCGCCGTAAAGCCTTTTTGAAATCTGACACAGCGGCTGGATTAACAAGAAGTTCATCTTTAAGCCGATGTATATCACTTGTATGTTTTATGAATTTTTATTATGAACATTTCTGTTTTTGAATTTGGCACTCTGCAATTTCACCGGATGTTGGCCAGGTGGGACGCTAGCGTCCCACATACCCTAGAGAGGTTTAGTCACCTAATAATAATTGCAGATAGAGAATTGATTTGATAAAATAACAGTCTTGACATTTAATGATAGTCACAGACACTACACTCAGTGCTAAACATGATCATGTGATGACAACACAACATAACACGAACCGGAATTAAATTTACTCTCCACTAAGACACTCTTCCAGTCTTCTGATCTGACCCGATGGGTCATAGCTCAATAACCCAGCATTAATACCCTTAATACCCCAACAACCCAACTAAGAGACCCAACTGGCTGGGTCAAAATAACCCAACGTGTGTTCTGTCAAATATTTACCCTAATTGGGCTGTTTTATTAAACCCAGCATTTTTTAGAGTGTGGTATGAGGCTCAGAGTTACTGCAGAGAGAAGTAAACTGACCTGGTCAGCATCAGGAACAAAGGACAGAAGGAGGCGGTGAAGAAGAGAGGGATGATCACCACCCTCATTTCTGGATCGGTTTTCGCTATGATGACTGGGAGTGGTCTGATGGAGGGAGATATGCATATAGAGACTGGTTACTGGAAACAAGTGATGACAAACCCTGTGTAAAATTCATTCAACCTGGAAGACTGATAGCTCTTAGGAGAGCAAAACAAGGAGGTTCATTATGTTATGAGGGTGAGTGAAAGTCCAAATGGAAAAGTCCAACCATGAGTACGATACAGGATCACTTTATGGTAGTCATAATATGGGTAAAATTGCAATCCAAATGGTTTTTAATTAGTTCATCCAATATTACACTTCGTGATTCTTGAAGCACTTTCTCTGAAGCCATTAACACTTGTAAGGCAATGTATTTACCAAGTGTGTCAAACTGAATGCATGTTCCCTGCTTTACACTGTTTATAATTTTATAACACACTTCTTGCTAAACTGTAAACACAACTAACTACTTTGGACGCAGTTTCCAATTTAATAACACACTTCTAGCAAAACTGTAAAAATTGGTCTCTACATTGCTACACTATTTCACCAATTGCCTTTCCACATTGACACATGTGAAAACACTTTTAGATAATGAGTTCACTTACAAATCAGAGCTTGAGCACTATAAATAGGCCACAGGTAAACATTTGGTTTGGACAACAATGGAGGCCAATATTGGACAGTAAGAGGGGGGAGAACTAGAGGAGGACGAGGACGAGGAGGAGGAGGACGAGGACGAGGAGGTGAAGGAGGAGGAGGAGGACGAAGAGGTGAAAGATGAGGAGGAGAAGGAGAAGGAGAGGTGAAGTAGGACAGGGGAGAAGGAGAGGACGGGGAAGAGGAAGAGGAAGGGGAGGCAGGAACACAATAACTGATGAAATCGAAGCGACTGTGGTTGACCATGTTGTCAACCATTGGATGAGCATGAGGGAGGCTGGGCAACGGGTTCAACCAAATCTGAGCCGCTTTACTGTTGCAGGTATCATCCGGATGTTTCGAAATGAGAACCGGTAAGTAACTGTAAGTGCTGTTAGTCTTACTGGTACAGTAATATGTACTGTACTTTCATAACGAGAAGGATCTATCACTAAAACCATTCAAATGTGTTTACAGAACTGCAAGAAAACCAGTATCTGGTGGAAGAGGTGGACTGTTCACCTCAGAGCAGGAGACCCACAATGTAAATATGGTCATTGCAAATAACTGCATCAGACTCAGAGAACTGCAGGACCACATAATGGCAGATAACACCATATTCCAGAACATCAACAGAGTGAGTCTCTGCACTGTCTCATCTACTGAAACGCAATAGAATTAGGATGAAGCGGCTGTACAGTCCCTTTTGAAAGAAACTCAGACCGTGTAAAACAACTGAGATATGAATATGTGCAGGTAAGCTATACGATCCTATCATTGGTACTGGATCTGGAAGTGTATGGTGCTACATCATATTGACTGATCCCTGTCTTTTCCTACTGCGCTACATTGTTTTGTCTTGTCTCTTTCAGAGAGTCATAGAGCTAGAAGCAGATGCAGTGCATCATGAGCTAATATATGTGTACGAGGCAGGTTTCAACCTTGCAAAAACAAGGGTCATCGGACACCGTGCCATCATCAACGTCCCGGGACAACGTGGTGGCAACATAACAATGTGTGCGGCTATTAGTCAAAACGGCATCCTTCACCATCATCATGCTGGCCCATACAACACTGCACACATTATCACATTTCTGGATATCCTACACAACAGACTAATCCCTAATGACCAGGGGCCAGAGCAGCCCAGGTACGTTATCATCTGGGACAATGTTAGTTTCCACAGGGCTGCTGTGATCCACAATTGGTTCACAGGTCACCCACATTTCATCGCACTCAATCCCCCCCCCCCCCCCCCCCCCCCATACTCTCTGTTCTTGAATCCTAAAAGAATTATTCTCTGCATGGCGTTGGAAGGTGTATGATATCCTTCTACAGGCAATGGAGGAGGCTTGTGGAGACATGGATCAGGGGTCATGCCAGGCCTGGATACGGCACTCCAGGCAATACTTTCTACGCTGCCTAACTCAAGACAACATCGCATGTGATGTGGATGAAGTCTTGTGGCCAGACCCACAAAGAAGGCGAGAGTAGCCCCAAAAAATTATGTTCATTTTTTTTTAGCACAAATGGTTTTGTTTTCTTCTACTGCGCTTTTGTTGTTTGAGGAGTGTTAGAACATTTAGAGAAAAAAAAAAAACATTTCTCCCCTCATTTGTATTGATAGTTTGTTGTGTTCTGGAATACACATCCATACTTTACACATTTGGATATATGTGTGTATTTGTGTTTACGACATGTTTGACAAAACTTTATTGCAAACTGCTCTGCCCTGCACACAGAAAAAGCAAAAGTGTTTTTAATTTATACTATCAGTGCATAGGTCGTGTTTCGTGTGCTTATTCAAATGGTGATTTGTGTGTACTGTATTGACACAAAAACACAATTTTTTTTTTAAAGAGTTTTAAAAGTTTTGCAATAATTATTTGCTTTTGCAGATATGCATGTTTTGCTGGTTTGGTGTAAGGTTTTGTGGTTAGTGTGTAAAGTTTTGCAAAAATTGCCTATAGTTTCAAAGATTGTGCCTAAGCAATCAGAAAAAACTGTAAATTCAATGTCTGTTTATTTTTTATTTTTAGCAGTCTACCAATAGGTGGCCTTCTTTGTGAGTTATTGGAAAACCTCCCTGGTCTTTGTGGCTGAATCTGTGTTCACCGCTTGACTGAGGGACCTTACAGACAAGTGTATGTGTGGGGTAAAGAGACGAGGTAGTCATTCAGAAAACATGATTGCACACAGGGTGAGTCCATGCAACTTATTATGTGACTTGTTAAGCAAATGTTTATCTACATTTCATCTTTTCATTTTGTAATTAATTTGTAAAAACCTAATTCCACTTTGACATTATGGGGTATTGTGTGTAGGCCAGTAACACAAAATCTGAATTTAATGTGTTTTACATTTAGGCTGTAATACAAGAAAATGTGGAAAAAGTCAAAGGGTGTGAATACTTTCTGAAGGCACTGTATGTCCATAATATCAAATAACCTTCCAATGTGTGATCAGCAGAAAATGACAATAAGATTGTGTATGTTAGCATTAGCTTCCCCAGGAACGCTTTTTAAAATGAAACCACACATCAATATATTAAATGTACCTAGTTAGTAGATAGTTTATTTCTAAATGGTTTCTGGTATCCATGTCTGATCCCATACACACTACTTTTGTACAACTGATGTACAAGACATTTGCCATAACTGTTTTGATCCAACAGATAGTTTGTCTGCACAAAAATATTTACACAACAGTCGCACAGATATCGCACAATGGTTGTGTCATTTTTGTGCAGACAAACTCTCAGTTGTATCACAAACATATCCCTTGTATCACATCCATTCTGTCAAATGTGTTGTACATCAGTTGTATGACCTGAGTGTGTACGAAGCCAACCTCATTTTCTATATTACAGATGTAGGGTCTTAATTTGACCCAACCTGTTGCAGGAGAACTTCGCTTCAATGCGGTTAAACTTGTAGTGTATTTGAGGTTCAAAAAGGCTTCTGAAGTTTGACATTTCCACTTTAAAATGTCAAACTTAATTTCCCTTACAAAAACATATATCAACCCCTACAAAAATGTCCATTCATTCACATAGTAATTCACATTTCCTATTGGTGCAGGAGTATTTTAAACTGGCTCAAATTAAAATCCTACATATGTAGATACACTACTGACCTTCAGTCTCGTTGAGAGGTGAGGGGGGTGGTAAATTAAGGAAATAGGCTGCGTGCCATCTGTGGTTACCAACTGTTTTGCCTACCAGTGCCCCAATGTTTGCCCATTGTTTGCCCATGTAAAACATGTGTCATCATTCTCTCCAGGATTTACATTATATGTTTAGGTAGGCAAAACAACAAAACTATTTCAACTGTATAAATACCCAAGTTATCATTAGACTTCTCCAATCACAAGGATCAAACCCCTTCATTCTGCACAGGCCAGAGACAGTCATACTTTACACAGCCAAGACCCCATCATACTCTACACAGCCCACAGCAGGTAAGACACAATAACAATGTATCTGAGATAATGATAACACTGTAACAGTTTGTGAGGTTACTAAATGCATGTAACTCAAAAGGAAAAACACTATAGTCAGTTTTCTAGATACAGCTGGATTTGAATTTGTTTGACCCACTAAAGTATTGCTATAATATAATTGTTATGTTGATAAAGTGGAGAAGGAGAATTTGAAGAATTGGAATTTGGAACTTTCAATGTGTCAGTGTTCTGATCTTGATTTCTTGATTGAAAATACTAATGGTCAAAGTGTGCAAACTCAAACTCATACATTTGACATATATCCTCATACAGGACAGCATCCTATCACTTCTCCACTGTCTCTCCTGACCCTGCTGTCACCATAGACATGACACCTCTCCTGCTCCTACTTTGTGCCGGTAAGGATTCACTCAACCTACTGTAAACTGTAACGGAAAACTCCAAATGTATTTGGGAATTTTAGGTATTACAAGCAGTAAAAAAACAGAACAGAAAACAGCTTTTATGCAGCATACTATAAATTAAAGTGCATTGTGCAAAAATGTCTGTATTTTGAGTGCTACACTGTTTTTACGGTAACTTACTGGCAGCCAATTTCCTGTAAATTACTGTAAAAAAAAAGTACAGTATGTTTCCGTAAATTCCAAAGAAACTTTGGTTTAACAGTACATTACTGAAAAGTTTACTGTGAAGTTCAGCCAACCTTCTTGCACCAATCCCTTATAATTACAGTAAAATACTGTGAATCTACCATTAATTAGTCATCTGACTTTATTATTCATGAACATTTTTGTGTATGGAACATTTCTGGTATTTTTTATTTCAGCTCATGAAACATGGCACCAACACTTTACGTGTTGAGTTTATACCTTTGTTCAGAGTAAATACAGAAGTTTACTTGCCCCTGGTCTGCCTCTAAATTCATGTTAAACCACTTTACAGTGTATCTAACACAGGAATGAGCAACTCCTCTTGCGCCTGATTGTCTGCTGCTCTTCTTTTTTGGCTGATACATTGTTGTAACACTGATTGTTCACAGTGGACATACCTGCTTTTCGAGATATAAACCACACAACGATTGGACAGAAAGAACAAATCTAGTTAAAACCTCTTGAGGCTAGGGGTCAGATCTTTTTATTTTTTTATTTTTAAAATAACGTTCCCAAGGTAAACGGACTATTTCTCAGGTCCAGATCGTAGAATATGCATATAATTTACAGATTAGGATAGAAAACACTCCAAAGTTTCCAAAACTGTCAAAATATTGTCTGTGAGTATAACAACTGATTCTGCAGGCGAAAACCTGAGGAAATCTAACCCAGAATTTTTTTAAAGTTTTTTTTATCTGTGTTTCCTGGCCCGTCTTTCTTCCATTTAAAGGGGTATCAACCAGATTCCTTTCCCAATGGCTTCCTCAGGCTGTGACCAGGCTTTAGACATAGTTTCAGGCTTTTATTTTGAAAAATGAGCGAGATTTTTCAAAACTAGTCAGGTGTCCTCTGATTAGTTCCTGCGCGCGAGAGGGGTAGCTCTCCATTTTCTTTCTCTCTTTTATTGAATAGGTTACGGTCCGGTTGAAATATTATCGATTATGTTTGTTAAAAACAACCTGAGGATTGATTATAAAAAACATTTGACATGTTTCTACGAACATTACGGATACTTTTTGGAATTTTCGTCGAACGGAACGAGGCTTTGGTTTTCTGAACATAACGCGCAACCCAAATGGCGTTTTTTTTGTTATAAAAGTAATATTTATCGAACAAAGAGAACATCTATTGTGTAACTTGGAGTCTTGCGAGTGCAAACATCCGAAGATTATCAAAGGTAAGCGATTAATTTTATTGTTTTTCTGACTTTCGTGACCATGCTAATTTGGGGCTAGCTGTTGTAGCATTGATTGATACACTCACAAAAGCTTGGATTGCTTTCGCTGCAAAGCATATTTTCAAAATCTGACACGATAGGTGGGATTAACAACCAGCTAAGCTGTGTTTTGGTATATTTCACTTGTGATTGCATGATTATAAATATTTGTTGTAATATTTTGCGCCCTGCAATTCAGCAGTTGTTTAGGAAAATGATCCCGCTAAAGGGATCCGTAGCACAGAGAAGATAACCCCATCAACAACAACATACTCTATAGCTACTTGTATGACGTCACAAACCATGAAACAAACCATGGTAACACTTCATTTTAAGCTGTCCTTGTTACAGTGTAATTACATGTGTAATTATACTCTAACAAGTATTGCAGTTAACTGTAACAAGTGATAGTTACACTGTAATAACAACATGTAAATGGTAGTAAGTGTTGTGATAAATAATTACAAAGGTATAACAATGAATGGTCATCAAAAGGAAAGGAGGACCAGGGCACTCTACATATAATTAATTAAAATGGCATGTTGTATTAGTATGGCATGTTCAATAGAAACACAGTTTTTTAAAAACCGACGCGTTTCGGCTGCATGGCCTTCGTCAGGGAGTACAGAAAAAAAGAATACAATGTCCTCTTTTGAACAGATTTTCCAATTAGCCCTAATTGGAAGAGGGAGTGGTTACAAAAATGATTAGACACACCTAGTAAGCAATAATATACACATTAAAAGGTGAAATACTGTAGCTGTTATCATAAAAATACAACTCCAGGCTAGAAGTATCAGAACATTTAGAAAGGTAGTCATAACCTTAAACCTTTCAAAAGAGGACATTGTATTCTTTTTTTTGTACTCCC
Source organism: Salvelinus namaycush (assembly GCF_016432855.1). NCBI lineage: Eukaryota > Metazoa > Chordata > Actinopteri > Salmoniformes > Salmonidae > Salvelinus > Salvelinus namaycush. Next base: position 6,506,129 of record NC_052344.1, on the reverse strand, counting down.
TGACGAAGGCCATGCAGCCGAAATGCGTCGGTTTTTAAACGACTTTGTTTCTATTGAACATGCCATTCTAATAAAGGCATTTAAATTAATTTTATGAAGAGTGCCTTGGTCCTCCTTTCTTTTTGATGACCAATTTACCCCTTTTACCAAAGAGCACCTTCTATCTACGAAAATGTACTATTGTGTACCTTAGTAGCGCTTCCCGTCCTCCTCTTTCTACTATAACAATGAATGCTTGTTATCATGCTTGTTAGAAATGGGCAGGTTTCCACTAAATTCACAACGGTAGTATTTTGTTTCTTCTTTTAAACCATAGTACATGTTTGCCTAAGTACAATGTAATTACTAGGTGTTACACAGGATTTAGCTAGTTAAAATGAAGTGTATTTTGAGGGGTAATTGTAATCTGTGTACATATATAATACATTACCCATCCTGACAACCTGACCCTCATTTTAAAGTTCCTGGAAGTTTCACTTATGTACCTTATTGTGAAATTACCCAGATGGTAGACTTTATTTTGGGTGCAAGTGACATGCAAGCAACAACATGGAGTGGAGATATAGCTTGAAAAGTGGACATTCAAGGGTAAGTAATTAGAGCCTACTGAGCATAGGTGTCACGTTCTGACCATAGTTCTTGTGTGTTTTACTTGTTTTAGTGTTGGTCAGGACGTGAGCTGGGTGGGCATTCTATGTTGTGTGTCTAGTTTGTCTGTTTCTATGTTTGGCCTAATATGGTTCTCAATCAGAGGCAGGTGTTTTGTGTTGTCTCTGATTGGGAATCATATTTAGGTGGCTTGTTTTGTGTTGGGGTTTGTGGGTGGTTGTTTCCTGTCTTTGTGTTCATTTCACCAGAGAGGACTGTTTCGGTTTGCCACGTTTGTTATTTTTGTATTGTAAGTGTTCACAGTTTCGGTTATTAAACATGTGGAGCACTGGCTACGCTGCGTGTTGGTCCGATCCCTGCTACACCTCCTCTCCTCCTTCTCGTGAAGAGGAGGAAGGCTGCCGTTACAATAGGATGTAATCTCTCAGACACCCAGCTCATCCACGAGGGATCAAAACCTTTGTGACAGTTGTTACTGTATGCATATGAGAAAGAATGAAACACTAAGTAGGTTAATTTAGTGAAAACCTACCCATTTGTAACAAGCATGGTAACAACCATTCATTGTTACACCTTTGTAAATACATACCACAATTACTACTAGTTACATGTTGTTATTACACTGTAACTATGAGTTAATACAGTTAACTACAATAGTTGTGAGTGTAATTACACCACAATAAGGAACCCTTAATTAAGTGTTACGAAAACCTCCTCCTTTTGATGGTCATGTGCATGCTAACATTGAACTTAATCAAATTGTTTTTGTCCTCAGTTGTCTGCTGCACAGCCGCACTCAGCCGCCTCAAACAGTTCCATCTCATTGGAAGGAGTTTAAATTGGACAGAAGCACAGGACATCTGCCGGGAGAACTACACTGATCTTGTCACTTTGTACAATCGTGAGGAATCTAAGCAGCTGGTACAGTTATTTGCTGAAATCAGCAATGCAGCCTGGATAGGTCTCCATCGCAAAGAGCACAGTCTGAAGTGGTCCAATGGAGACATTGTTAATGACACTGCATGGTTACCACTTCCAAGCCCGTGCACAGAGCCAATGTGTGCAGCCATACTGAAAAATAGTACAACATGGGAGAATTGTACAGAGCAGAAATTCTTTAGGTGTTACAGAAAAGGTAAAACATTCCATACTATAAAACACATCAGATGTCGTGTTTCCTTGCACCTCACCAACATCCAGGTCATATTATTATAATTCTTCAACAATATCGAGATATAATTATTTTATGTCAAACTGAGTTGAGTACAGTAAAATGTTAGTCCATTCTGTGTGTGCAGGGTCTGGTGATTCCTTCCTGATTGAACAGAAGATGACCTGGTATGAGGCTCAGAGTTACTGCAGAGAGAACTACACTGACCTGGTCAGCATCAGGAATGAGGGACAGAAGAAGGAAGTCAAGAACGACGGGATGAACAGCACCACACCTTACTGGATCGGCCTGCTGTATGATGACTGGGAGTGGTCTGATGGAGGGAGATCTGCCTACAGAAACTGGTCGGAGGGTAACAACTGTCCTCATACAGGAGAAAATGTCACTATTCTTTTCCAGTGTCCAAGAGGTATATCCACAGTGCCAAATGAAAATTCTCAAGATTATACACTCTGCTCTGAAGGTAAGTTGTCCAAGAGGAACATAGTCAAACTGCTTGTTATTTGTATGAAAGATTGTTACTCTATATTGATAATCGCCTGGTCAAGAGGACTGAACTCGGCATTCCCTTTCTATTCCCTTCACTTGTCAAGTCAAACACAATGCAGGGCTATCATGCGATCATGCTGGTTTCACCAGGCTATAATGATATATAACTCTTACTGAAATTATTATGTGCCTGCTTATCTTGCCCCTAAAATCTGAGAGTTAAAATAGGTGCTAAAATGAGCTAATATGAAAAAGTTAAATATCTTGAATAACACATTTATGTCTTTCCGGATCAGTTCGCATCCACAATATCAGTGAAACAATGTCTTGGGAACAGGCTCTGGACTACTGCAAGAAGAACTACAATGGACTGCTGCGTATTGAGACAGCAGAAGACCTGGAGGTGATCAAGCAGAAGTTCAATGGGACTGATTTTACTGGTCCTGTGTGGGTGGGTCTGAGACAGAGCCGTCTCTTTGGGTTCTGGGTCTGGACCAATGGGCTGCCAGTGGGGTGGAGTAACTGGGAGGGAGACAGACAGCCTGAACAGCCTCTGTCCAACCATTGTGGTGCCATGGCAATGGAGGAGGGATACAAGTGGAGTGATCAGGATTGTCTGTCCAAGCGCTACTTTATTTGTGAAGGATAATTTTTATAAATTTCCCCATTGTTAATTGAATTAACTGTCTTTACCATTCCTCACATTTTAATTGATATGTGTTTTTTTAGGTATTTGCTGATTGAAATCACATTTCCAAAAATGTTTTAATGTTTAACCTTTCAGCATGCAATGCAATGTACAATACACCTTGTCATTGATATAACTTATCAAAAATATTTGAGTAAAATGGTGTGATAAAATCAGATATTTTAAACATTTAAAACAATAACATTTAGATCACTATGTCATGTGATTAAAATATGATATTCTCTTGTCATAACATGTTTGCCATTAAGCAAACTCATTTATCCTAGGTTTACCCATAGTCATCCCTATTGTAACTATGGGTTACTGTAATTAATACTCCAGATAGCCTAAATACCATTATATTTAATTAATAGTATCGCGCATGTTAACGATGACTAAGGAAATAAAAATTATAGTAAAGTAATATATTTTATATAATGGACATTGTAAGCATAATATCTCTTCTCCCAATTTCTGTTCTTACTTTACAAAAATAAACAAAACACGAGAAAGAGATTTCTTCTTCTTTAAACACACACAAACACAGTTGATGCTGCAACAAGATGTCAGTTTGAGTAACTCCAGGACGTTACAGGGATGAGTGGATGCCGCCATCTTGTCTATTTCAAGTTCTCTCATTGATCGATACAGGTGGGTGTTCGTCCCCAAGTGCCGCATGTCAGGATGACAGACACCTGCCTCAATCAATGAGAGAAGACTTGAAATACAGTAGACACAGAAGGCAGCATACACATTGTTTGGTTACTTCATTGAGCAAGAAATTTACATGTATTTTAATAATGGAGCTTTTTCTAAATTCAAACGGACCCCCTACGACTGAATGCAGACATTTTATGAGACGGCAGTATCAAATAACCTTTCAAACAGGGATCAACAGGCCCTTAGTAGGAAAGGGCATTAATACTGAATAAAGAATATGCAACAATTTCAAAGATTTTACTGAGTTACAGTTCATATAAGGAAATCAGTCAATTGAAACAAATGCATTAGGCTCTACTCTATGGATTTCACATGACTGGGCAGGGGTGCAGCCATAGGTTTGCATTGGAGGGCATAGACCCCCCACTTGGCAGCCAGGCCAATCGACCAAGGAGCCAGGCCCAGCCAATCAGAATTTGTTTTTTCCCACAAAGTGCTTAATTACAGACAGAAATACGTCTCAGTACCCACCCTAAGATGATCCCGCAGGTGTAGAAGCCGCATGTGGATGGCCTGGGTTGGCGTAGCTACACAAGGTAGCTTGTTTGGCCAAAATAAAGCAAAGCAGTGCGACAACAACACAGAGTTACACATAGGATAAACAAACTTACAGTCAATAACACAATTGAAAAATCTAAGTACAGTCTGTGCAAATGTAGTAAGATTAGGGCGGTAAAGCAATAAATAGGCCATATCATGCTTACTTAACAGTGGCCTAACAGTACCATGTTAGACAAAACAGTACAGTAACTATAGATTTCCTTCATTTTCTACACTTCACCTCACCTCTTCAATGTATTTTAATATGACCTTTATTTATTCAGGGTAAAACACATTGAGAACACGTTCTCTTTTGTAAGTGTGCCCTGTTCACATTGTTAAAAGACAAAACTCAACAAAAACATGCAAATACTCCAACACAGGCAAATATATTACAACAATAAGCACACAACCAGAAACAAACACATTTCCCCTCAAGAGTATCCTCAAACAATGCTTTAAATTCATTTAAAAGCACGCAGCTAATTTTACAGAACATTCCACTTCTGCCTAGATGATACATTTACATTTTAGTCATTTGGCAGAGGCTTTTAGCCAAGCGACTTAAAGAGATGCTCCAGGGACTCTTGTATAATTTTTAGCCAGTAGTTCTGAAAGTAGCACTAACGAGCCAAAAGTGTTTCAAATTAGGGATTTTGTGGCTAATTGACAATAATTCTGCTCAATATGAGTGTATGAAACTACACATTGACACATCCAGCCAAAGCTAGAAGTTTATAAATACTTTCTTAGTCACCAAAGTAACCAAACAATTACATGTGTGCAGGTATGATGCAAAACAGACGGAATTGATTTAGATTGTTGACAACATGTTATCTATATTTAATCTCCAAATGTTTATTGAAGACAAATAAGTTTGCGCAATGAGCACTTGTTGTCTCTCAAATACAGTTGTTGGTCAGCTAGCCAACGAATTGTAGCCACTGTAGCATAGACATGACAAGAGTCAAAACACCTCAAAACAAGACATGGTATCAATAACAAGATACAGTGAGCTGAAATGAGCCACAAGGCAGCTTCTTGCTTTGTTGCTAGCTATCTGACCATTCAGAATCATAACACCACGTGGCCTTCTGGCTCATCGCCTTCTGGCTCATCGATGCACACGCATCATAATCTTGATGTTGTCAGCCAACCAGTCTATATAGAAAACATACATCTATAGACATAGACAGCACACTCAGATTGTACAACTGGTGTACAACAGACTTGACAAAACACTTGTGATACAAGTTGCAACAGACATGTTTGTGACACAACATAGTTTGTCTGCACAATTATGATTACCCAACCATTTTGCGGTGCCTCTGGGACCGTTGTGGAAATATTTTTGAGCAGACAAACAATCTGTTGTGTCAACACAGTTGTGTCAAAATGTCTTGTAAACCAGTTGCACAAACTGAGTGTGTATGGGGTCAGAGATACCAGAAACTATTTTGAATAAACTACCTAACCAGTAGATACATTGATGTTGTGTGGTGTCTCTATCGAGAGTCTTACTGGTATACTGTTTGGGATAGCCCCCCCCCCCCCCCCCCGCTTTTCTCAATTTCCGCCTGAAAACATACCCTAATCTAACTGCCTGTATCTCAGACCCAGACGCAAGGATATGCATTTTCTTGGTATCATTTGAAAGAAAACACTCTGAAGTTTGTGGAAATGTGAATTGATTGTAGGAGAATACAACACAGTAGATCTGGTAGAAGAAATAAACATACGTTTTCTGTTCTTTTACTGTTGTTGCATGTTTCAAGTGAACAAGAACAGCCAAACATTCAGATATGATGCTGGGGTTAATTTCAAATAAGAACATAAGTGGGCAACAGTATTTGACCATGGTTTCAGACTGATACCTTCAGGAATGAGTAAGGTACATGCCATTGAGCATGAAGTCACCCAGGTGACCCTCACAAGTTTCCCAAATGTACCCAAGTGGCCAAATTGGTACAGTGATACATTGATGCAAATAACTATATACAAAATAAAAATAAAAATAAAAAATGTATTTGAGAAATTGAAAAAAATAAATGAATGAATATTTCAAAAAATTTTAAATAACAAGGGTCACTATTTACATTTTCAATGTACAATATTGTGAAGACCCTCAGTCCTTTACACAATATTGTTCTGCTGATGCCATAGCCCATAGCAGTCTCTTTCTGTTGTGAAGCAGAGGGTCACCGAACAGGTGGTGCAGGTGACAGGGGATTTCTTGTGGCAAAGAGCACAACGAAGCCTCCTTACTGAGCCTTTTTTGTCTTGAGGCACATTCCTGCCTGCAATGATGCATTTTGGCATGTGAACACCACTGGTCGAAGGAGCAGAAGGGACAGAGGTAGAGGGGACAGAAGTTGCTGCAGTGGACTTGCTGTATTTAGCAAGCTCCTGGATGAGCAGCTCCCTGAAGGCTAGCTGTGAGATGGGGGGCTGTCCACAGCTCTTAGCCATTTCCTTCTGGAGTATGAAGGCATTCACCACAGCAATGTCAATGAAATGATAAAACAATGTCTTGTACCGTTCCATGGTCTTGTGGAGAACATTATAGTAGCCTATCAGCGCATCTGACAGGTCCACACCTCCCATGCTCTTGTTGTAGTCCTTCACAGCAGCTGGAATGGGGACATTTTTGGTGGTCCATGCCCCAGTAGCGCCCTTCATACGCCTGACGACGTGAGCACCACGGAAGGACTTGTGGATAGTGGTGCACATGACCACCTCTCTGGTATCCATCCACTTCACAAAGAGCAGGCCATCCACACGAATCCATCTCATGGTACCCCTATCAGCCCGCTTAGGCATGTCATTCACCCTGGTTTTCAGAAATCCCACTCTGTTGGTCCGAATGGTGCGACAGGCCCACACCTCTAGCTTCCTCAGGTCTGTGAACAGGGTAGGGCTTGTGTAGAAGTTGTCCACAAACAGTTTGTAGCCCTTCCCTAGCAGCTGAAAATCAAATAACTCCATAACAGAATCATAGCTAAGTCCCTTACCGGTCGCACAACTGCTCTTCCCCTCATAGACAAAACAATTGCACGTGTATGCACACGCAGAATCAGCCAAAACAAACAGTTTGTAACCCCATTTAGTTCGTTTGTTACGCATGTATTGTTTTAGGCCAACTCTGGCCTTTGAGGCTACCATCCTCTTATCTATGGACAGGTTCTGGGCGGGCTGAAAATAGGTCTTGCAGGCATCAACGATGTTGTGGTAGAGAGGTTTAATTTTGCAGAGCTTATCTAACCTTGCCGTGCCTCGCTTCTTCTCGTTGTCCTCCTCAACTTTTGGGTCACTGATATGAAGCGCCCGTGAGATTGTCAGAAACCTTTAGCATGACATGACCGTGGTGGGGAAAGGCAGTTGATAGAGGGATGCAGTTTTACTGTAATCCTTCAGGGTTTTTATCTTTTCAAGACCCATGTAAATGACCATAGAAAGGTAACAAAAAAGATCTGACATGGAAATGGGCTTCCATGTCTCTTTCTTGCCTCCCTGCTTCTTAGCTCCATACTTATTTGTGTTCAACACCAGGGTATCAACAACTGCCGAGGTGAAGAACAACTGAAAAAGTTGCATGGGGCTGTACTTGGAGGTCATGTCCAGCTGAGGTCCTGGTGGCCTTTTTGGTCTGAATATTGGAGGTGGTGGGGCCACATCCTCCTCCAGCACAGAGTGCCAACGACCCTCCTCCGCTCTGCCAGCAGGTCCACACTTCCCTTCCTCCCCTTCTTTGTCACCGACTTCACACCTCTAGATGGCCGGGCGGGGGTAGGTGTGGTGCCGGAGACAGCAGGGGTCCGACTGGATGAACCAGCTTCAGTGGGGGATGGGAACCTTGGCAGTATGGTCTCCCAATCAGAATCGCTGGGACTGTGAAATAAAGACACAGACACAGATTATATATAGAGTAGGGAAACAATCACTATGGTGAGGACATGTTTAGATAAAATAAAATGTAAAAAATATCTAATATATACAGACACACAGACACAGACACAGAAACACAGACATATACCCACCTACAATGTAGAGCAATGTGTACTTTACACATTTCAATACACATTTCATTACTGATTATATTTTTATGTATGGCAAATAAAATAAAAATATCTCCAAAACAACTCAAATGAAAAATATTTGATATTATTAATTTCAAACAACTGTACTTACCAGTCCAACACTGCATCTTCTCCGTACAAGAACATCTCTTCAATTTGCGAGTCAAAAGTATTCTCACTTTCCGAATCATCTTGGAGTAACTCACTGTCACTCTCCCTATCAATTTCTTCAATAATGTCGTGTAGATCTGTATATTTAGACTTGTCATTGATTTTACAGATTTACTCGCCATAATTCTTCAGGTAAAACAGCTGAAAATGCTCTCAAACAATACTGCTGCGTGTAACCAGCGTGGCTGCTTCTGGTAGAATTTTCAATGGCGAATGGCTGTGTTTACGCTCGAGTTTCCCACAAAGGCTAGTCTCCTCCGATAGAACCATTACATATTGCCGTTTACCTCAGCTCATTGGCTATCTACCAAGCTAGATTTCAAGACGATCAGTGGTCATTGGTCCGAAATACAGTCAATCAACGAAGAACTGGTCATATCATTTGTGCGCAATGAGGTCATAGTTTGGTGTGTTCAAATCAGTTTCTTTCGGTCAATATGTCCCGGGAAAAGAACCATGATGTATGAATGTGTTGCTAACAAACAGATGATTGCAATGAAACCAACCAAGACTCGATAAACGTCCGTTTAGAGTGAGTAATTACATCGAATGTTACGTCCAAAGTTGAAGGACACTGAATTCACGACCCAAGCCGTTTACAAAATGTTTCGTGTTAGGCTATAGAAATGGATTTTGTCGAACAAAACAACCATTTATTGTTTCGTCGTGACCGTTACTATTGCCAAAAGAAGAAGATCTTCAAAGGTAATTGATGAATTTTATTGCTATTTCTGACTTTCGTGACTAATCTACTTGGCTGGTAACTGTACGTAATGTTTTGTCTGCTGATCGATAATCGCATGGTTTGCTTTCGCAGTAAAGCCTGTTTGAAATCTGACACGGTGGCTAGATTAACAAGAGGTTTAGCTTTCATTTGGTGTATTGCACTTCTGATTTAATTAAAGTCAAATATTTATAATAATTTAATTTCTGCATGTAGTCGAAATGTTCCGCTAGCGGAACCCCTAGCCATAACAAGATTTATTCTAACATGCACAATCTACATTAAACAAAAAATATAAATGTAAAGTGTTGGTCCCATGAGCTGAAATAAAAATTCCCTGAAATTTTCCAGACGCACAAAAAGCTTATTTCGCTCATGTTCTGCTCATATGTTTTTACATCCCCCTCCTATGCCAAGATACTCCATCAACCTGACTGGTCTGGCATATCAAGAAGCTGATTACACAGTATGATCATTACACATTTTCAGTTCCAAGATGGCGTAGCAGTCGGACGCGTGTTTGTCTTATCCCGTGTAAATAGTCTGTAAATAGTCTGTGTATCTTCGTTTTCTTCGTATATATTTCAATCTCACTTTCCATCTTCAAACTAAATATACTTTCCTTCAACCCGCCTCACCCAATGTAGTACGGATCTGCTATTTTTATACTTTATAACCTCTTGGCGCACCGATCCCTTTAGCGGAATCATTTTCATCAACATCCGCTGAATTGCAGAGCGCCAAATTCAAATTAAACTAAAAAATATTTAATTTTCATGAAATCACAAGTGCAATATACCAAAACACAGCTTAGCTTGTTGTTAATCCACCGGGCGTGTCCGATTTAGAAAAAAAGCTTTACAGCGAAAGCAAATCAAGTATTTATGTGAAGACATCTCTCAGTAGACAAAACATTACAAACAGCTAGCAGCAAAGTAGCTTGGTCACGAAAGTCAGAAAAGCAATGAAATGAATCACTTACCTTTGATGATCTTCGGATGTTTGCACTCACGAGACTCCCAGTTACACAATAAATGTTTGTTTTAATCGATGAAGATTATTTTTATATCCAAAAACCTCCATTTGATTGGCACGTTTTATTGAGTAATCCACAGGTTGAGTAATCCGCAGGTCACGACGGGCAGACGAAAATTCCAAATACTATCCGTAAAAAAGCAAAGCAGTGCGACAAAAACAACAACACAGAGTTCCACATAGGATAAACAAACTTACAGTCAATAACACAATTGAAAAATCTAAGTACAGTCTGTGCAAATGTAATAAGATTAGGGAGGTAAGGCAATAAATAGGCCATAGTGGCAAAATAATTACAATTTAGCATTAACACTGGAGTGATAGACGTACCAATGATGTTTTGCAAGTAGAGATACTGGTGTGCAAAAGAGCACATACAATAAATAACAATATGGCGATGAGGTAGCTTGGTGGGCTATTTACAGATGGGCTGTGTACCGGTGCTATGATCGGTAAACTGCTCTGACAGCTGATGCTTAAAGTTAGTGAGGGAGATATAAGTCTCCAGCTTCAGTCATTTTTTTGCAAATCGTCCCATCATTGGCAGCAGTGAACTGGAAGGAACGGCGGCCAAAGGAGGTGTTGGCTTTGGGGATGACCAGTGAAATATACCTGGTGGAGCGCGTGCTATGGGTGGGTGTTGCTATGGTGATCAGTGAGCTGAGATAAGGCGGGGCTTTACCTATCAAAGACTTATAGATGACCTGGAGCCAGTGGGTTTGGCGACGAATATGTAGCGAGGGCCAGCCTACAAGAGCATCAAGTGGGTGGTGGGTAGTATATGGGGCTTTGGTGAGTAGAGTGTTGGAGGCTATTTTGTAAATGACATTGCCGAAGTCAAGGATCAGTAGGATAGTCAGTTTTACGAGGGTATGTTTGGCAGCATGAGTGAAGGAGGCTTTGTTGCGAAATAGGAAGCCGATTCTAGATTTAATTTTAGATTGGAGATGCTTAATGTGAGTCTGGAAGAAGAGTTTACAGTCTAGCCAGACAACTAGGTATTTGTAGTAGTCCACATATTCTAAGTCAGAATCGTCCAGAGTAGTGATGCTAGTCGGGTGGGTGGGTGCGGGCAGCGATCGGTTGAAGAGCATGCATTTAGTTTTATTAGCATTTAACTTCTTATGGCTGAAGGGGCAGTATTGAGTAGCTTGGATGAAAGGTGCCCATTGTAAACGGCCAGCTCCTCAGTCTCAGTTGCTAATATATGCATATTATTAGTAGTATTGGATAGAAAACACTCTAAAGTTTCTAAAACTGTTTGAATTAAGTCTGTGAGATTAATAACAGAACTCATATGGTAGGCAAAAACCTGAGAAGTTCCACTTCCTGTTTGTATTTTTTCTAGGGGTGCCATATTTTCAACCAAGGGCTGATTCAAAATAGAGACTTGTGGATGGGTTTGCACTTCCTACGGCTTCCACTAGATGTCAGCAATCAACAGAACTAAGTCTGATGACTCTAATGTGAAGGGTGGTCGAATTAGACAGAATTTAGTATGAGGTCCCATGAGGTGACCATGCATTCACCACGCGCGTTCACGTGAGAGGCAGCTGTGTTCCATCTCTCAATTGAAGTCGTTATAGTTTTCCGGTTGGAACGTTATTCAAGATGTATGTTAACTACATTCTAAAGATTGATTCAGTACATCGTTTGCCATGTTTCTACTGACTATAACGGAATGTTTGGACATTTCGTCACGTTATAGTGGTCGCGCTTTGAGACTTTGGTTAGGGTTTTGGTAAACAATTCGAAAGTAGCTAATTTGACATAAATAACGGACATGAACGAACAAATCAAGCATTTATTGTGGACCTGGGATTCATAGGACTACATTCTGATGAAGTTCATCAAAGGTAATGAAACATTTATCATGTATTTTCAGGTTTCTGTTGAGTCCAACGTGGTGGCTAATTTGGCTAATCACCTGAGCTCCATCTCAGATTATTGCATGGTTTATATTTCCGTAAAGATTTTTTGAAATCTGACACAGCGGTTGCATTAAGGAGAGGTATATCTATAATTCCATGTGTATATATGTATTATCATCTATATTTATGATGAGTATTTCTGTTGAAACGATGTGGCTATGCAAAGTCACTTGATGTTTTTGCAACTAGTGAATCTAGTCGCCTCAATGTAAACTCTTTTGATATAAATATGAATTTAATCAAACAAAACATGCATGTATTGTGTAACATGAAGTCCTATGAGTGTCATCTGATGAAAATAATCGAAGGTTAGTGATTAATTTTATCTCTATTCTGGTTTTTGTGAAGCTATATTTAGCTGGAAAAAAATGGCAATGCTTATTGTGGTTTTGTGGTGACCTAACATAATCATTTGTAGTGCTTTCGCTGAAAAGCCTATTTGAAATCGGACACTTTGGTGGGATTAACAACAAGATTACCTTTAAAATGATATAAGACACATGAATGTCTGAGGAATTTTAATTATGAGATTTCTGTTTTTTATTTTATTTGGCGCCCTGCACTTCGGCTGGCTGTTGTCATATCGGTCCCGTTACCGGGACTTCAGCCATAAGAGGCTAAGAGCAGTTGGAGGCCACGGAGGGAGAGTTTTATGGCATTGAAGCTCGTTTGGATGTTTGTTAACTTCTCTGGGATAGGTGGGACGGTAGCGTCCCACTTGACCAAAATCCAGAAAAAATGTAGCTCGCCAAATTCAAATATATTACTATAAAAATCAATCTTTCATGAAATCACACATGAAAGACACCAAATTGAAGCTACACATGTTATGAATCCAGCCAACATGTCTGATTTCAAAAAGGATATACGGGGAAAGCACACCAAACAATTATGTTAGCTCAGTACATAGCCACAGAAAAACACAGCCATTTTCCCAGCAAAAGAGAGTAGTCACAAAAAGCAGAAATAGAGATAAAATTAATCACTAACCTTTGATGATCTTCATCAGATGACACTCATAGGACATCATGTTACACAATACATTTATGTTTTGTTCGATAATGTGCATATTTATATCTACAAATCTCGGTTTGCATTGGCGCCATGTTCAGAAATGCTTCCAAAATATCCGGAGTAATTACAGAGAGCCACGTCAAATAACAGAAATACTCATCATAAACTTTGATGAAAGATACATGTTTTATATATAATTAAAGATACACTTGTTCTTAATGCAACTGCTGTGTCAGATTTGTTTTTAACTTTACGTAAAAAGCACACCATGCAATAATCTGAGACGGCGCTCAGATTTAACAACATTTCTCCGCCATGTTGGAATCAACAGAAATACGAAATTACATCATAAATATTCCCTTACCTTTGATTATGTTCATCAGAATGCACTGCCAGGAATCCTAGTTCCACAATAAATCGTTGTTTTGTTCGATAATATCCATTACTTATGTCCAATTAGCTACTTTTGCTAGCATGTGTAGTACACGTATCCAAACGCTCGCGCAGGTGCAGGCAAACATCGGACGTAAACTTCAAAAAGTTATATTATAAGTCGAATAAACTGGTCAAACTTAGTAGAGAATCAATCTTCAGGATGTTGTTATCATATATATCCAATAACGTTCCAACCGGAGCATTCATTCATGTCTGTATTAAGGGTCAGCGTGATGGAGGTGATGTTTCCTACCCTCATCACCTGGGGTTTGCCCGTCAGGAAGTCCAGGATCCAGTTGAGTACATTACCCATCTTGACAACCTGGCCCTAATTTTAAAGTTTCTGGAAGCACCATCCAAGTGGGAGGATAAGCACACTAGTACATTACAGAGTACATGTAATAGCTTCATAAGTACAATGCAATTACTAGATGTACACAGGATGAAGCTAGTTAAAATGTGTATATTGAGGGGTACTTACTTGTGTGTGCTTATACTGTACATTACCCATCCTGACAACCTGGCTCTCATTTTAAAGCTTCTGGAAGTTTCACTTTATTTCTGTACCTTATTGTGAAATGACCCAGATGTTACACGCAACAACACTGAGTGGAGATATAGTTTGAGCAGTGCACATTCAATGGTAAGTAATTCGAGCCTATTGAGCATAGGCTATAACCTCTCAGACACCCAGCTCATCCACGAGGGATCAAAACCTTTGTGACAGCTGTTACTGTATGAATCTGAGAAGAAGCAAAACACTAAGCTGGTTCATTTAGTGAAAACCTGGACATTAGTAATAATCATGGTAACAAGCATTCATTGTTCCACCTCTGTAATTACATACTGCAATTACTACCAGTTACATATTGTTATTACACTTTAACTATGAACTGTTACAGTTAACTACAATAGTTGTTACTGTAAATACACATGTTATTACACTGTAATATGGACCCCTTAAAATTAAGTATTACCCAAACCTCTTAGAATTTATGCTTCTTTTGTTGGTCATGCTAACATTGAACTTAATCTAATTGTTTCTGTCCTCAGGTGTTTTCCTCACAGCTGCGCTCAGCCACCTCAGACAGTTCCATCTCATTCATGAAGATTTATTTTGGACAGGGGCACGGAACTACTGCCGAAACCACTATAATGATCTTGTCACTGTATACAATCAGGAGGAAGCTGGGCAGCTGATAGAGTTAATGACATCTAAAGACATCTCTACCGCCTGGATAGGTCTCAAACGCAAAAAGCACAGCCAGAATTTGTCCAAAGAAAACCTTTTTGATGTCGCTCCATTGTCACCACCTGCAAGCGAATACACAAAGCCAAACTGTGCTCCTTTCTTGACATGCCTGCTGAATGATGACTGGGAGTGGTCTGATGGAGGGAGATCTGCCTATAGAAACTGGTACATGGAACCAAGTGATGACCAACCCTATGTAAAATTAATCACTCCTGGTAACCTGACAGCTGTTGGGAGTGCAGACCAAGGAGATTCATTATGCTATGAGGGTGAGTGAAAGTCCAAATAGAAAAGTCCAACCATGAGTAGGATACAGGATAACTTTGGGCTATTGATAATAAGGGTAAAATTATTATCCAAATAATAGTTTTTTTTATTTATGCCAATATTTCAACATAGTTCGGTAAAGATAGAGTTAGAGTAAGATGGTTCAATATGCATATTTGACATGTATCAGTGCAAGGGTTATAAAACTGTTAACATAATAAAAAATAACCCTTTATTTTACTCCTTCAGACTTGGTGAAGATCGTTGAGGAAAGAAAAACCTGGGAACAAGCTCTGAACCACTGCAATAATAACTACCGTGGACTGCTGCGTATTGAATCTGAAAAGGACCAGAGGGTTCTGGAGCAGAAGCTGAGGAGTGCTGGTGTCCCTGGTCCCGTGTGGGTGGGTCTGAGACAGAGTCGTGTCTTTGGGTTTTGGGTCTGGACCAATGGGCTGCCACTGACAGGGTACTGGAATAACTGGGAGGGGGACAGACAGCCGGAACAGCCTCTGTCCCACCACTGTGGTGCTATGGCAACTGTGGCGGGAAACAAGTGGAGTGATAAGGACTGTCTGTCCCTGTTCTATTTTATCTGTGAAAAGTGATACATTTCCCTATTTTCTATCACTACCATTCTACCTGTTTTGATTGACATGTTGAATTTAGGTAAGTGCTCATTGAAATAATTTAGCCAATGTTATTTTACTTACAGAATGCAATGTAATGTACACCTGGTCATTATCAATATAATATATTATCAATATACAGTATATCAGTAATATTTGAGTAAAATTGTGTGATATTTCTGATATTTTAAATGTTTAGAACAAAATATATAGATTATATGATGGTGATTAAATGATGATAGTCCTTAGTCATTATATGTAGTTGAAGTCAGAAGTTTACATACACCTTAGCCAAATACATTTAAACTCAGTTTCTCACAATTCCTGACATTTAATCCCAGTAAAAATTCCCTGTATTTGGTCAGTTAGGATCACCACTTTGTTTTAAGAATGTAAAATGTCAGAATATTAGTAGAGAGAATGATTTATTTCAGCTTTTATTTCTTTCATCGCATTCCCAGTGGGTCAGAAGTTTACAAACACTCAATTAGTATTTGGTGCATTGCCTCTAAATTGTTTAACTTGGGTCAAACGTTTTTGGTAGCCTTCAACAAGCTTCCCACAATACATTGGGTGAATTTTGGCACATTACTCCTGACAGAGCTGGTGTAACTGAGTCAGGTTTGTAGGCCTCCTTGCTCGCACACGCTTTTTCAGTTCTGCCCACGCATTTTCTATAGGATTGAGGTCAGGGATTTGTGATGGCCACTCCAATACCTTGACTTTGTTGTCCTTAAGCCATTTTGCCACAACTTTGGAAGTATGCTTGGGGTCATTGTCCATTTGGAAGACCCATTTGCGACCAAGCTTGAACTTCCTGACTGATGTCTTGCATTGTTGCTTCAATATATCCACATAATTTTCCATCCTCGTGATGTAATCTATTTTGTGAAGCGCACTAGTCCCTCCTGCAGCAAAGCACCCCCACAACATGATGCTGTCACCCCCGTGCTTCATGGTTGGGATGGTGTTCTTTGCCTTGCAAGCACCCCCCTTTTTCCTCCAAACATAACAATGGTCATTATGGCCATACGGTTCTATTTTTATTTCATCAGACCAGAGGACATTTCTCCATAAAGTTTGATCTTTGTCACCATGTGTAGTTGCAAACTGTAGTCTGGATTTTTTATGGCGGTTTTGGAGCACTGGCTTCTTCCTTGCTGAACGGCCTTTCAGGTTATGTCGATATAGAACTCGTTTTACTGTGGATATAGATACTTTTGTACCTGTTTCCTCCAGCATCTTCACAAGGTGAAGTTTGCTGTTGTTCTGGGATTGACTTGCACTTTTCGCACCAAAGTACGTTCATCTCTAGGAGACAGAATGCGTCTCATTCCTGAGTGGTATGGAGCCTGCGTGGTCCCATGGTGCTTATACTTGCGTACCATTATTTGTACAGATGAACGTGGTACCTTCAGGCGTTTGGAAATTGCACCCAAGGAAGAACCAGACTTTTGGAGGTCTGCAATTTTTTTTCTGAGGTCTTGGCTGATTTCTTTTGATTTTCCCATGATGTCAAGCAAAGAGGCACTGAGTTTGAAGGTAGGCCTTGAAATACATCCACATGTACACCACCTATGGTGGTACATGATGTCAAATGATGTCAATTACTATTGACTCAATGATGTCAATCATTTTCTTGAATTTTCCAAGCTGTTTAAAGGCACAGTCAACTTAGTGTATGTAAACTTCTGACCCACTGAATTTGTGATACAGTGAATTATAAGTGAAATAATCTGTCGGTAAACAATTGTTTGAAAAAGTACTTGTTTCATGCACAAAGTAGATGTCCTAACCGACTTGCCAAAACTATAGTTTGTTCACAAGACATTTGTGGAGTGGTTGAAAAACGAGTTCTAATGACTCCAACCTAAGTGTATGTAAACTTCCAACTCAACTATATGCCGTTTTAGCTGACAGTTTTATCTTAAAGGCCCAGTGCAGTCAAAATGCAGTTTAACTAGGTTTTGTATGTCACGTCTACACCCGCTCCCTTTCTCCAGTACTCGACTCGTCGGTCTACTAACCACCGGCCCTTGCAACAATTATTATGCACACCTGGTCATCATTAGCTCCTTGATTATTTCCCCTTTGTTTAGCCCTCAATAGGCAGTGTTTAGGTAGTATTGTTTTCTCACATGTTCTGTATGCGGCTCATGTTTTGTTCATCTGCAGCGATTCATTATTAAACTCTTCTGCATCTGACTCCCAGCGTATTACATTACATTGTATCATATTGTACAACAGTTGATGAAACTAACAATGTAAAACTGTGAACAAATTTTATCAGTGTTATTTCCAGATTGTATTTTCAACCGGAAACAATCTACACAGGACCTTCCAATCAGCAGGTTTGCATGTGCGGGAGTTTCGGCTTTCCATCATGATATTGCTATGCGGTAAATTGGTTAGATTTGGGTCTGTCATTTTAGGCGAAAATTGAAAAAAATGTGTCTGATCCGTAAGAGGTTTTTAACAGACCATAAACAAAGTTCCAAACCTCTCGGTCAGTAACAGCTAGATTTCAGTTTTCTCCTCCCTACTCAGACCACTCCCAGACAGTCCGAGCAAGATTCTTTTTTGATAAATATTTTTTTTGCAAAAAAAGCTATTTTTACCAATTTTAATGGAAATCTATTAGAGTAAGGTTTGTTACCCAGAAATGATTTGATAATGATATAAAAATGGCTGCATTGGGCCTTTAAGTTTACCCATAGTCATCAACATTCCACTCCTATCACTATGGGTTATTTGTGACAAACTCTATCATTATCAGTCAGAAGTTGCAATGGCTAATTTGCACATGAATTATGTTTTTATCAACATTTAGATTTTTCACTGTTTGGGGATTTCATTTGTTAACAAAACAATGTCTTTGCTTTCATAGTATGTATGTATTACTGCCAAACTCAGAGGATAAATATAGTTTTTAACCTTATAAACGTAAGAGGAGCACATTCACATTGGTTTGGTGGATGCCAACTTGTAACACTTGCCGACAGATCAGGCTGTCGCGGCACTATCTTATGTGCACTATTAAAACCTTCCCCTCTTCTGAAATCATAAAATAATTACAAACTATTTAGTGACTGTATATACACTATGTGGACAACCCTTCAAATTAGTGGATTCAGTTATTTCAGCCACACCCATTGCTGACAGGTGTACACAGCCATGCAATCTCCGTAGACAAACATTGACAGTAGAATGGCCTTTCAACGTGGGACCATCATGGGATGCCACCTTTCCAACAAGTCAGATCGTCACATTTCTGCCCTGCTAGAGCTGCCCTGGTCAACTGTAAGTTCTATTATTGTGAAGTGAAAATGTCTAGGAGGAACAACGGCTCAGCCGCAAAGTGGTAGGCCACACAAGCTCACAAAACGGGACAGCCAGGTGCTGAAGAACGTAGCTCGTAAAAATCGTCTGTCATCGGTTGCATAACTTATTACCGGGTTCCAAACTGCCTCTGTAAGCAACGTCAGCACAAGAAATGTTGATCTGGAGCCACACACAAGCCTAAGATCACTGTGTGCAATGCCAAGCGTTGGCTGGGGTGGTGCAAAGCTTGCCAACATTGGACTCTGGAGTAGTGGACCATCTGGTGGGCTATCTGGTAGACCATCACGCTTCACCATCTGGTAGTCAAACAGACAAATCTGGGTTTGGCGAATGCCAGGAGGATACTACCTGCCCCAATGCATAGTGCCAACTATAAAGTTTGTTGGAGGAGGAATAATGGACTGGGGATGTTTTTCATGGTTCGGGCTTGGCCCCTTAGGTCCAGTAATAGGACATCTTAACGCTACATCATAAAATTACATTTTCGACGATTCTGTGGTTCCAACTTTGTGGCAACAGTTTGGGGAAGGCCCTTTCCTGTTTCAGCATTACAAGCCCCCATGCACAAAGCTAGGTCCATACAGACATGGTTTATCGAGATCGGTGTGGAAGAACTGTAGCTTAGGCTACACTCTCTCACACTTCAAAACCCATCATACATGATTGATTCCCGGGAGAGTGAAATCGCTAGATTTTTAAATGGTAATGTTGTACTGGGAGCTGCTTCAGATGATCAGTGGCATCAACTTATTTGCGACAACTTTTGTACCCTAAGCTGGAGAGCGTCGTCCCCATCAGCTACTCTGCAAACATCACAGACACCGACACAGACGAGCTCACCGAAGTTGAGGCCAGGCACCTTGAGGAGGCAACCGAGAACCACCCGTTAATGGTGTATCCGCCAATTACGGTGCTTCAGTAGATCGAGGGGGGAGTTTGTCAGTGTTGCTGGGCAAGAAATTGAAATGGCTCGCGCGTTTATCCATGAGGAGATGGTCAAGAGATGTGACCAGATTAATTAACTCACCAATGGTAAGTGCTTGCCATTCAACTGTTAGTCAAGTTTAGTTGGCTGTGAATGTGTAATGTGTGCCGTGTGTGTGCACGTGAGTGGATGTGTTTAACTATACTTCTGGTCCCCATAAGCAGTGGCGGATTTAGGTTTAGGCGGCATCTTGCCGGGGTGGCACAGGGCACACCCACAAATTTTTTTGGAATGGTGACATTGCACGATCGTTTTTTTAATGCTCATTTGCACATCACCTTGTCGGAGTGGGCGCCCTGATTCTAGTTTGTGAGCTAGGCAGGCTACTGCCTGGGAAGGTCTCCCACTCAGAAGTAGGAGAGGTTGACCTCAGGTCTCCCCACTGGAAGCCCGAGGTAGGGGGAGCGGGGGAATGTATCAAATAGCGCACCTCTAACTTTGTACAGTACTAACGCAGTTAGTAAAATCAGTCACACTACGAAATGCTACCAAATAAACCACAATTAATTCATAATACTGTACTGTATATAGTTTCACAGACATATTGTAGGATATTTTTCTGTTTTGTGAGAAATCGTTAAGAATAATATAAAACCAGTCTGCACACCACCAAGGTGAATTGGTTTAGTCTCGACTCTTGGTTGACAGTGCTGGGGGATGGGTAATGTAGTCTTGACTTTTGGTTGACAGTGTTAGGGGATGGGTAATGTATTGATGCTCGAGTGCCAAATCAACACAAATGGATAAGAAAAGGTCTAAGCCATCAGGTGCCCAGTTTAGGAAAAAGAGGAAGAAATGTACAAAAGATAAAGGTATGCAGCTGTCATCTCCTTATGATGCTCCAGGACACCTACATCACCCGATGTCACAGGAAGGCCAAGAAGATCATCAAGGACAACAACCACCCGAGCCACTGCCTGTTCACCCCGCTATCATCCAGAAGGCGAAGTCAGTATAGGTGCATCAAAGCAGGGACCGAGAGACTGAAAAACAGCTTCTATCTCAAGGCCATCAGACTGTTAAACAGCCATCCCTAACATTGAGTGGCTGCTGCCAACAAACCGACTCAAATCTCTAGCAACTTTAATAATTAAAAATAGGATGTAATAAATGTATCACTAGTCACTTTAAACAATGCCACTTTATGTAATGTTTAAATACCCTACATTACTCATCTCGTATGTATATACTGTACTCTATACCATTTACTGCATCTTGCCTATGCCACACGGCCATCGCTCATCCATATACACTGCTCAAAAAATAAAGGGAACACTAAAATAACACATCCTAGATCTGAATGAATGAAATATTCTTATTAAATACTTTTTTCTTTACATAGTTGAATGTGCTGACAACAAAATCACACAAAAATTATCAATGGAAATCAAATTTATCAACCCATGGAGGTCTGGATTTGGAGTCATACTCAAAATTAAAGTGGAAAACCACCATACAGGCTGATCCAACTTTGATGTCCTTAAAACAAGTCAAAATGAGGCTCAGTAGTGTGCGTGGCCTCCACGTGCCTGTATGACCTCCTTACAACGCCTGGGCATGCTCCTGATGAGGTGGCGGATGGTCTCCTGAGGGATCTCCTCCCAGACCTGGACTAAAGCATCCGCCAACTCCTGGACAGTCTGTGGTGCAACGTGACGTTGGTGGATGGAGCGAGACATGATGTCCCAGATGTGCTCAATTGGATTCAGTTCTGGGGAACGATGCTATGGGCCAGTCCATAGCATCAATGCCTTCCTCTTGCAGGAACTGCTGACACACTCCAGCCACATGAGGTCTAGCATTGTCTTGCATTAGGAGGAACCCAGGGCCAACCGCACCAGCATATGGTCTCACAAGGGGTCTGAGGATCTCATCTCGGTACCTAATGGCAGTCAGGCTACCTCTGGCGAGCACATGGAGGGCTATGCGGCCCCCCAAAGAAATGCCACCCCACACCATGACTGACAAACCGCCAAACCGGTCATGCTGGAGGATGTTGCAGGCAGCAGAACGTTCTCCACGGCGTCTCCAGACTCTGTCACGTCTGTCACATGTGCTCAATGTGAACCTGCTTTCATCTGTGAAGAGCACAGGGCGCTAGTGGCGAATTTGCCAATCTTGGTGTTCTCTGGCAAATGCCAAACGTCCTGCACGGTGTTGGGCTGTAAGCACAACCCCCACCTGTGGACGTCGGGCCCTCATACCACCCTCATGGAGTCTGTTTCTGACCGTTTGAGCAGACACATGCACATTTGTGGCCTGCTGGAGGTCATTTTGCAGGGCTCTGGCAGTGCTCCTCCTTTCACTAAGGCGGAGGTAGCGGTCCTGCTGCTGGGTTGTTGCCCTCCTACGGCCTCCTCCACGTCTCCTGATGTACTGGCCTGTCTCCTGGTAGCGCCTCCATGCTCTAGACACTACGCTGACAGACACAGCAAACCTTCTTGCCACAGCTCGCATTGATGTGCCATCCTGGATGAGCTGCACTACCTGAGCCACTTGTGTGGGTTGTAGACTCCGTCTCATGCTACCACTAGAGTGAAAGCACCGCCAGCATTCAAAAGTGACCTAAACATCAGCCAGGAAGCATAGGAACTGAGAAGTGGTCTGTGGTCACCATCTGCAGAACCACTCCTTTATTGGGGGTGTCTTGCTAATTGCCTATAATTTCCACCTGTTGTCTATTCCATTTGCACAACAGCATGTGAAATTTATTGGCAATCAGTGTTTCTTCCTAAGTGGACAGTTTGATTTCACAGAAGTGTGATTGACTTGGAGTTACATTGTGTTGTTTAAGTGTTCCCTTTATTTTTTTGAGCAGTGTATTTATATGTAATTATGCTTGTTCATCCCTTTACACTTGTGTGTATAAGGTAGCTGTTGTGAAAATGTTAGATTACTTGTTAGATATTACTGCACTGTCGGAACTAGAAGCACAAGCATTTCGCTACACTCGCATTAACATCTGCTAACCATGTGTATGTGACCAATCAAATTTGATTTGATTTAATTTGATTTATGAGTATAATATTATGCATGTAATGAAATAGGCTAACAAACATAAGTGTTATACTAGCCTATGTTGCTATGTTGCTTGCTATGCTATTACACATATGGCAACAATATTCTGTTTTCTGTCCGACTAGCTTACATTAACATTTGATATCATTTTGTTTTTGGTGGGGAGAGGGACGGTGAATAGTAAACTAACAAAATATTTCTAGGAGGTTTAGGTTTAAGGTTAGAAACTTAAACATCACATTTACATAACTATTCAGACCCTATACTCTATACGTTGAAGCACTTTTGGCAGTGATTACAGCCTTGAATCTTCTTGGGTATGACGCTACAAGCTTGGCATACCTGTATGTGGGGAGTTTCTCCTATTATTCTCTGCAGATCCTCTCATGCTCTATCAGGTTATCATCACAGATCTCTCTGTACTTTGCTCCATTCACAACTCCCTCGATCCTGATTATCTCCCAGTCTATCTCCTGACTATCTCCCCCGATTGCTCAGTTTGGCCGGCGGCCAGCTTTTGGAAGAGTCTTGGTGGTTCCACAGTTTTTCCATTTAAGAAGGATGGAGGCCACTGCGTTCTTGGGGACCTTCAACGCTCCAGAATTTTTTTGGTACCATTTCCCAGATCTGTGCCTCGACACAATCCTTTCTCGGAGCTCTATGGACAATTGGATCAAAGTAGAGACTCAGGGCTAGAGAATGGGATATCATACACTACTAAAGTAAGTCTGCTTTGTAAGTTGAGAAACGTGTAACCTCAACCTCACACGAAAAAGCATAAACACAAAAACTACAGGCTGCATGACATCAGCTGCCTGGTCGTCCAAAATAGCATAACTAGTGAATTTTAACACCAATAGACCCACTCGTTTAAAAATGAATTTAGTATTTGTCAATCTAGCTTGTTAGCTAGCTAGCTAATGTTAAGTTAGCTGTCTGGCCAGTTCAAATAATGACGGTATCATATAGCTGACCCCGTCTTAAATTTAGCTCATTTGTCTTCATTATTATAGGAAAATAAACTCACAAAACTATCATTATTTACAAGTTAATGGCTAGCCAATTACACAAAATAGCTTACGGTTGTGAGTGTGACTAAATAAAAGCAGGGCATTCTACCAGAACATTTTAGAACTTGGACACTGTCTTGTTGGCCTAACATTATATCCTAATTTACAGATGGATACAGGAGGTGCAGTTAAATGGAAACTTGCATAGTGGAGCCTTTTGTTTAGACAGGTAGCTAGCTACCTAGCTAGCTAAACAATGAACCATAATCCCAACTCATAACGTTACTACACTCCATGAATCTGCAGGTAGCTAAACAATCAGGTTCAATGTTAGCTAGCTAGCTAACATTCGGCTATAACTAGCAATGCAAATGACTCTGAGATATGAATAATATTACTACACAGATCATACACTTAACGTTAGCTAGCTAGCTAGCTAACAGTACGCTTTAACTTTAAATGAAAACAACTTTGACAAAATTAGAAATGTATAATATCTGAAAATGTAGCTAGCGAGACTATCTTAACCGTATATATTTATGGACGCTTCTCCCTCTCTTTCACGGATGCCATGGTTGCTGTAATCAGAAGACCGGTGTTTTATAAAACAGCCTTCTTTCTGTGTGTTATCTTTTTGACTCCCTCTGCATATTTGCAATCAAACGGCCAAATTTTCCTTATCTGTCAATCTCCAATTCCACCGGACAGTCCACTGATTTCAAAACTCCGTCCTTGTCACGGCTGTCAATGTCGTTCTCCTCCTCAGACGAGGAGGAGCATGGATCGGACCAAGATGCGGAGTAGGAGGTATTCATGATTTTAATGGCAAACCAACAAACACTACAAATAAACAAAACAACAAACGTGACTAACCTGCAACAGTCCTGTGTGGCCCAAACGCTAACACAGGAAACAAACACCCACAAAACACCAGTGAAACCCTGGCTGCCTTAGTATGACTCTCAATCAGAGACAAACGATACACACCTGTCTCTAATTGAGAATCATACCAGGCCGAACACAAAACCCAACATAGAAATAGAAAACATAGACTGCCCACCCAACACTCACGCCCTGACCAATAAAGACATACAAAACAAGAGAAAACAGGTCAGGAACGTGACATAACCCCCCCCTTAAGGTGCGAACTCCGGGCGCACCAGCACAAAGTCTAGGGGAGGGTCTGGGTGGGCATCTGACCACGGTGGTGGCTCAGGCTCTGGGCGAGGTCCCCACCCCACCATAGTCACTCCCCGCTTCCGTATCCCCCTCCCAATGACCACCCTCCAACTCAACCCACCTAAATGAAGGGGCAGCATCAGGATAAGGGGCAGCAGCTCCGGGATAAGGGGCAGCAGCTCCGGGATAAGGGGCAGCAGCTCCGGGATAAGGGGCAGCTCCGGACTGAGTGGCAGCTCCGGACTGAGTGGCAGCTCCGGACTGAGTGGCAGCTCCGGACTGAGTGGCAGCTCCGGACTGAGTGGCAGCTCCGGACTGAGTGGCAGCTCATGACTGTAGGGCAGCTCATGACTGTAGGGCAGCTCATGACTGGAGGGCAGCTCATGACTGGAGGGCAGCTCATGACTGGAGGGCAGCTCATGACCGGAGGGCAGCTCATGACCGGAGGGCAGCTCATGACCGTAGGGCAGCTCATGACCGTAGGGCAGCTCATGACCGTAGGGCAGCTCATGACTGTCTGGCGTCTCTGGCAGCTCCTGACTGGCTGGCGTCTCTGGCAGCTCCTGACTGGCTGGCGTCTCTGGCAGCTCCCTACTGGCTGGCGTCTCTGGCAGCTCCTGACTGGCTGGCGTCTCTGGCAGCTCCTGACTGGCTGGCGTCTCTGGCAGCTCCTGACTGGCTGGCGGCTCTGGCAGCTCCTGACTGGCTGGCGGCTCTGGCAGCTCCTGACTGGCTGGCGGCTCTGGCGGCTCCTGACTGACGGACGGCTCTAGCGGCTCCTGACTGACGGACGGCTCTAACGGCTCGGGACAGACGGGCGGCTCTAATGGCTCGTGGCAGACGGATGGCTCAGACGGCGCTGGGCAGACGGATGGCTCAGACGGCGCTGGGCAGACAGATGGCTCAGACGGCGCTGGGCAGACGGATGGCTCAGACGGCGTTGGGCAGACAGATGGCTCAGACGGCGTTGGGCAGACAGATGGCTCAGACGGCGTTGGGCAGACAGATGGCTCAGACGGCGTTGGGCAGACAGATGGCTCAGACGGCGTTGGGCAGATGGATGGCTCAGACGGCGCTGGGCAGACAGATGGCTCAGACGGCGTTGGGCAGACAGATGGCTCAGACGGCGTTGGGCAGACAGATGGCTAAGACGGCGTTGGGCAGACGGATGGCTCAGACGGCGTTGGGCAGACGGATGGCTCAGACGGCGCTGGGCAGACAGATGGCTCAGACGGCGTTGGGCAGCCGGGCAGTTCAGGCACCGCTGGGCAGACGGGCAGTTCAGGCACCGCTGGGCAGACGGCAGACTCTGGCCGGCTGAGACGCACAATAGGCCTGATGCGTGGTGCCGGAACTGGAGGTACCGGGCTGAGGGCACGCACCTCAGGGCGAGTGCGGGGAGGAGGAACAGGGCTCTGGAGATGCACTGGAAGCCTGGTGCGTGGTGTAGGCACTGGTGGTACTGGGCTGGGGCGGGAAGGTGGCGCCGGATATGCCGGACCGTGAAGGAGGACACGCGCTCTTGAGCACCGAGCCTCTCCAACCTTACCAGGTTGAATGGTCCCCGTAGCCCTGCCAGTGCGGCGAGGTGGAATAGCCCGCACTGGGCTATGCAGGCGAACCGGGGACACCACCTGTAAGGCTGGTGCCATGTACGCCGGCCCGAGGAGACGTACTGGAGGCCAGATACGTTGGGCCGGCTTCATGACATCCGGCTCGATGCCCAACCTAGCCCTCCCAGTGCGGCAAGGTGGAATAGCCCGCACTGGGCTAAGCACGCGTACTGGGGACACCGTGCGCTTTACCGCATAACACGGTGTCTGACCAGTACGACGCCCTCTCACTCCACGGTAAGCCCGGGGAGTTGGCTCAGGTATCCAACCCGGCTTCGCCACACTCCCCTTTAGCCCCCCCCCAAGAAATTTTTGGGTGAGCCTCTCGGGTTTCCAGCCACTCTGCCTTGCAAGCGCCTCATAATGCCGCCTCTCCGCTTTCGCTGCCTCCAGCTCCGCTTTGGGGCGGCGACACTCCACTGGCTGTGCCCAGGGTCCTTTACCGTCTAGGATCTCCTCCCAAGTCCATTCCTCTTCTCTCCATTGCTTTGGTTCTTGCCGTCCTTCTCCAATCCGCTTGGTCCTGGTTTGGTGGGTGTTTCTGTCACGGCTGTCAATGTCGTTCTCCTCCTCGGACGAGGAGGAGCATGGATCGGACCAAGATGCGGAGTAGGAGGTATTCATGATTTTAATGGCAAACCAACAAACACTACAAATAAACAAAACAACAAACGTGACTAACCTGCAACAGTCCTGTGTGGCCCAAACGCTAACACAGGAAACAAACACCCACAAAACACCAGTGAAACCCTGGCTGCCTTAGTATGACTCTCAATCAGAGACAAACGATACACACCTGTCTCTAATTGAGAATCATACCAGGCCGAACACAAAACCCAACATAGAAATAGAAAACATAGACTGCCCACCCAACACTCACGCCCTGACCAATAAAGACATACAAAACAAGAGAAAACAGGTCAGGAACGTGACAGTCCTCCAGAAATTGGAGAGCAACACTTTTGCAGATCTACTATGTGATATCTTTCAAAAAAGCTGCATTAGAAATGATTACTTACACATACTGACCAGCTCATGTTATAGAAAGACGTGTCCTACATGGCAGACCAATTCGAAATCATCTCTCGGCATGTCCAGCCCACCCATTGTCTCGGCCAATCATGGCTAGCGGGAAGGTTCCTGACTTTTTCCGTGGCTAAACCAACTAGGCTCATAATTAAAACATGGTGTTCGTATTTACAGATGGCATACACGTTTGTTATTGTGTGTGTTATTGAAAGTTTGTTGATATTACTTGAAAATGTATTGGCTACAGTAGATTATGACAATGACTGAATGTTAAATAATGATGTATTGTTATTTGTCTTATTTTTCAGATGAAAAACATGTAGTGCTCATTGGCAAGAACGCTGGTTCTGTGAACCTCTGCATAGAAACGGTTAACTGTAAAAGGAAGGAAACATCAGAGGACATCATATTTCCTTGATAGCCAGCAAATTGTCTGAGCAAAAACCAAGCCATGAGGTCGAAGGAATGTCCGTAGAGCTCCGAGACATGATTTTGTTGAGGCACAGATATGGGGAAAGGTACCAAAACATCTGCAGCATTGAAGGTCCCCAAGAACACAGTGGCCTCCATCATTCTTAAATGGAAGAAGTTTGGAACCACCAAGACTCATTCTAGAGTTGGCCGCCCGGTTGGCCGTCAGGGAGGTGAACAAGAACCCTATGGTCACTCTGACAGAGTTCAGGAGTTCCTCTGTGGAGATGGGAGAACCTTCCAGAAGGTCAACGAAATCAAATCCAATTTTATTTGTTACATGTGCAGAGTACAACAAGTGTAGCCCTTACAGTGAAATGCTTACTTACAAGCCCTTAACCAACAATGCAGTTTTAAGAAAAATAAGTGTTGAAATATTTACAAAAATTAACTGAAGTAAAATATAAATGAATAAAATAAAAATAAAGAAGAAAATAACAAAAAAACTAAGGAGCAACAATAAAATAACAGTAGCGAGGCTATATACAGGGGGTACCGGTACAGAGACAATGTCTGTGGGCACAGGTTAGTCGAGGTAATTGAGGTAATAAGTACATGTAGGTAGAGGTAAAGTTACTATGTATGGATAATAAACTGCAAATAGTCCGGGTAGCTGTTACGGCTTGGGGGTAGAAGCTGTTAAAAATCATTTTGGACACCACAAGGGGGAGTTAGAGCACTCATTAAGCATTTGGGTCCCAAGGTTTTTATATGACCAATCATATCGTGTGGTTCCAATGACGAATTTTGACGCGAGCCACTCGTGTTCTGGCGGTGTTCTTCAACAAAGATGGCTGACAAAACATTACGGTGGAACCAAACGTAAGTTGTTATAACGTCATAACAAGTCAAGTAAAACATTTACAATTGAGAGGAATATGTTTGTTTATGTAGAGACAAACGTTTGTGCATATTTTTCTGTCATAAAGTTAATTTATGAAATCACTATTTGGCAAGTTATTTGACTAGCTAACATTAGCCAGCTAGCTAGTGTTAGGAGAATGAATGTGTAATTCGTGTTGTTTAATGTTTTAGGGACTCCTGAGAAAACCAGGCTGTCGTCTTGTGAAACAGTGGATGTAAAGCATCTAGCTAGCTAAAGCATTTACTGCCAATTGAATGTACAATTGTGTAAGCTTGCCTTGCAATGCAGCTGAAGTAACATAGCTAGCTAACTATTTACTTGCTTATTGTGTAGTGGAGGGTAAAAATAACTGCATGCCTATGGATGTGTAGCGAGCTACAGGATGTAGCTGATCTGTGTATGGACCCTAAAACGTTTGGTTCTGAACTAATATTCATACCAATCTATGAACCTCAGCTATCATAGTTGTTGTATCAACTTCAAGTCTGAATGGCATTAAGAGTAGAATATAATAACTTTATTGTGCCAAGGATGCAAGTCCTATATACACATGTACTGTAGTTATTACCACATATGAGATTCCCACATTGTAGCCTGTACATTAAATATATTCACTGATAATGTACTCTTCCCTGGCAAAAAAAGGTGCGGTTCAGGTATGAATCTCTGAGACATTCTTTTTCAGTCATATCAAACTCCATTATTTGAATGATGCTGTGTCTGTATGTATGTATTACAATTATACACTTCAACAGTGTTTACCACTCCTACTCCTGGGACATCAATGATTACACATTGTAACTATGCAATAGACTAGAAACATGATTGATTTGTAATTCATATATACAGAAAAAAACGATGCATATCTAACTCCCTTCATCTGCATTAATCTGAGGACACAGGATAGTATTTCAATGAGATACTTCATTTCAGCCAGTGGAGAATGTGAAACGCTTTATTGAAAGAAGTTCATTATCCAGGTGTTATAAATACATAAATGTATTATAATTATGATAATTGTAATATTATATTATAAATACAAGTTCAATCTGTACTTCAATGCCCATATGGCGTGCATTATAAAACGAGGAAGAAAGACGAGGTGGAGAGAGAGGTGTAGAAGACAGAAAGGGAAAGAGGTAAGAACAGTGGCAGCATATGATTCATGAATTACAGTGCTACCCTAATATTCTCTCAGTTCATCACAATTGCGGTGTCTCCTAACCAGCCTTGGGCCCCCAGTTGGCCCGAAGGTTATCTTAAAACCCTTTCATGTGTGAGTTCCAAATATCTCTAACGGTCGTCACCCCAGTGTGAGTTTTTTTATGCCCGTGATGTTAGAACATTCTCTCCATTCCAGAATATGATTGTTACGTAACAGTACATTTAATACGGCGCTGCCCTCAAACCAAGGCACGCAGACTTTTTTTATTTATAGGTGGTTTTCAATTTGTCAATTTCAAATTATTTTCAAACAAGTTTTTTTTTCTTCTAAGAACAGTTTAAATTGAGGTGTGTTCCGCCTCATTCATTCACATAAAAGTAGTCATTTTTACTTTTGCGGACCATTTCATTTTTGGGACATTTCTGACCCGGACAAAATTCCCCAAACACTTCCCAATTGTTTGTGCAGTTCAATTCTGCAAACATTTGCTCATCTGACATCTTGCATACGTGTTCACATTTTCCGTCTGTTGCCTGCATCGCAGTCATAGTTGTTTTCGTTACCAATAATAACTTTGGAAATGTGTGCGTTTCTATCAAAGTAAGTGCCTTATTACGTTATAATAGTTTCTGCATGTCGTGTCACGTCGTTTCTACTGTTGCATAATATTTTTGTGTATATTCCTTATAACCGCGGACAAACGAGGTAACGTTATTCATTTCATTATCTTTCTGGTGTTATACTCAATGCTTAGGTAAGGTAAACTCGTACATCGCCTTGGTCCGTACAATTGCCCTTGTTTTAGCGCCCCAAAAACGTAACACTTCCAGATCAACTGTAATGTCAATACCATTGTAAAGCAACATTTCTCCCCTTTCCAACAAAATCAATTACTTGACCTAAACACTGCCCGTTTCTGCATAATTCAAGCAGGCAATGAGCCCCGTCGGGTCTTTTTAAAAATGGCGGGTGGGGAAGCGAAACTAATACGTGATAGTGAGAAGGAGAGATGTTGTGTGGGAAAATTGCTATTTTCACTCGATCTGTCCAACTTATCACCTTATCGCCTCTAAAATGTAAATAAAACACTATAAAGAGTGTATATAATGTGTCATTACATACCTATTTGAAGGTTTGTGTCGAATTTGAATCGGATTTTTAGGGCGGTGCTAAAGTGATCTTAGAAGTAAACAGCGGCTTTGAGAATGATGATCACATGCAATGATGACGAAAAAAATTACTAGGTATCCCCCCTTACCCCAGTCACTGTCCATTTCTTGTTTTTAAACGATGAGAGAAGTGCTACACCTGGTGGAGAGAGATTGTAAGACAGAAATAGTTGCTTTATGCGTGCTGCACGTTACGACATGACACGTCACGATGTAACGGAGGGTCAGTTTTTTTCAATTTTTCTCCAATACTATAGAGCCATTACCATGTCGATCAACGCTTGAATAGAAACCTAGTTCACACCCCCGATTTTGAAGTCAACACAGTCCCATTCGTTTTCTTTGTAGCCTCGTTTGAATGTCACAGTTACGCACATTTGTACGGAATGGGGTGAGTTTACTTTAGCTTGCTACATTCTTCTATTAGCTCTGTAAAACAATGCTAATCGCGTCAGAAGTATTGGCTTATTGTCATTTGAAGCTATCCTGGAAATATATCTTCTTGTACCACTTGGTCATTTTCTGAGTGCATTCCACAAAGCTGTTTATCATTTCTGCCTTATCCATTGCCCCCATTTTGAGGTTATAGTCAAGCACGCAGTCTGGCTTGATGTTTCTCTCTCCCCTCAGGTGGTCCACCTTCCCTGTGGCCGACATGGTTGCTGTATGGACAGTGGAGAGGACATGGATGTCTCGTTTGTCATGCCACTTTACTGACAGCGGTTGACATGTCTTATTTTGTATAACGGGTCATTTAGGATGGCAGTAGCATTGTTGGTGAAATGCAGTCATCGCAGCAGAACAAGGAAGCGGACTTGGGAAAAGAGGGAGGCAAAGAAGGGAGTTGCAAACACAGGATCTGTGTTCCAGTATTCTCTTATGGAGTTCTTCTTTACTATCCCCATGAGGACTGTCACCAGGAAGGTATACATTTCACCCCACCCCCCCACACTCCTGGCTCTCTCTTCTCCTGTAGCTCCAAGGCATAGCGATTGGTCTCCCACCAGCTCCTCTGTCAGAAACAACTTGAAGCACTCTGCCTCAGATGGAAATGGCAAGGGGCTTTGCACTCCAGACTGGGACTCATCAAAGCAAACAGCAGGGCCAGGAGGGGTGAAATGGCTGTCAGCCTTCCAGCTACCACAGAACTAATGTACTTCATCCATTGTCGGTCTGCTTCCATCACCACCAGCATCTTCAAAGGGAACTGGGACCTTTGTCAGTGGACAAGGGGTCCTCAGATTCAGGGTTCTCAATGGCTGGGGGGCAGCGCCTCACTTTCAGAATCTGATTCCTGACTTTCATACTCAGACTTTGTCAGAGTTTTTAAAAAATATCCAGAATTTCCATGTTTGTGAGTTGTCTCCTTTTTGAAAGACATTGCTAATGCTACAGCTTAGCTCACTAGCTACATACATAAACAACACTGAATGGCTCAGAGTGGGAGTGAGAGGTTACATGATTGACTGCCGGCACGCGCCATTTGTATCAAATCACTATCAGAAAATGTTTTGTGTGGTAATAATTGATATTTTTACTGTTTTATTCACATGTTTTCAAGTAATGGTAATAAATCATGCATTCCGAATCTTGCATAGATTGCAATGGGCACATATTATGTGTGTAAAATACTTTTTTGAAGGTTGTACTGATTATGATGAGCTAAGCTAATTCCAGCTATGTGTGTGGAGACATGTTTGTTGACATTCTGGGTTTCACGTAATCGTCTGTAGGACCAAAGATGCTATAACAAAATGAGGTGAGCAAGGGTTCACTCCTTTTTTGAGAACTTCAGGAAATGAATGGTGGGATGTGAACGATGGTAGACTATGCATAGTATAATGCATACTATAAACAGACCAAACTCATCTTGTCTTCTCTTATCATCTTTGGTTTCTGTGAGGAAAAAATGCACACTGAAACTAATCGTCGGATTACTTTTGATTTCTAGAAATTGTTTTACTCAATTATTTAGATCAATGGTGAGCTCACCCGTGATGTGATTAATTATAAATAGTCATTGCTATTAGCTAATTCATATTGTAGTTTGTCAGCGTGGAGTTATACAAATAGGACCGCTTGTGTTGCGTCAATCCTTCCTCAGTTAGCGCTAGGACAAATGTAGGCTACATTTTTCCGGTTTGGATGATTGTGTTATGCTATAGATACTTCTGTGAATATCTGAAAATTGCATCCCAAAATAAACTGCTCACATTCTGGACATAACTTTGTAAGGACTGTGTTTGTGTAAATAGTTTCTGAAAAAAGTGTGGCCAGCTCAAATGCTGATTGTTGCGTCATTCGAAACTGGCCGTTCTAAATAAGCGTTCTAATCACACGGGTATAATCGTGCACTTCAGGGACCACTGTAGAATGATCACACCAGCATGATGGTAAGTGTGAAAGGGTTAAGAGCGGGTGAGGTGGCGATGACGGGATTGGCTTCCTCTCTCACATGAAAACATACCTGCAGACGAGAGACAGATGGATAGAGAGAGAGCATGATTAAGCCTTGTTTTTTTATTCTAATATGTTCAGTCATAATCAGTAGGTGAAATGCAAAACTGACCTTGGATCATTAACTCTGGGACTACTATATCTCTGTCTGTATGTCAATGTAAAGCATCTCTTTAATAATACTTCCTGTTGACCCGACCAAGTGACATCTCACCTATGATCATATTGTGCCCTCTGTGTCAGCCAGTTCAGATGCGGGACTGGTTCACCAAAACAGCTGATAAAACCTAGAGGATTTAGGGAGAAGGGGGAGAGGGATGAAGTGAAGAAGAGAGACTGTTATTGTGTGTGTGTGGTCTCACCTGGTGTCCACACTGTGGCTACAGAGTACTTTATGCTGAAAAACAGACACATGAGGACAAACAGAAGATACTGTCAATAGAAGATACTGTATGTGACGCAGACACCTATCGGAGTGTACCTGAAACATTTAAATATAAAGGGCTATGTGTCTCACCACTTGATTATTGCAAGGCTAACCCCCAGGGAAATCATGACTTGGCAGCAACAGATGGTCCAGTGAAAATGTCTGTGTTTATGTGGTGTAAATCTGAAAATTAGCAGCTGACATTTTAAGTTTTTTTTAAATTAATGCATGTGAGACAGGTTCCATGTACAACAAGACAGGCGTTAGCTTGGGTGCTTGACTGCCGTTGTAAGGCCAGAACGCTCAAATCAACCCTACTCCTCGGCCCGAACGTTCTGAATTTACAAACGGACAATCTGACAATGCTCTGAATTTATGGACGTGAGAGGTGCCAGGACAGCATCCATGCACTTTGTGAAAGTAAATCGGAGGTAATGCCAATGAGCTGGGTGAACAGGAACATGGAAGTATGCATCCCTCATGGTCCCTACAACACGGGCTGGGGACAGCATGTGGATCCTCAGTACCTTCAAGTACCCTTTGAGGTTGCAGAGGTCCAGAATCAGTCGAAACCCTCCATCTCATTTTGGGATCACAAAATAAGTGGAATAGAACCCACCTAGTCATTCTGACGTCCGTATGGCGGATGACAGGTTGTTGCTCCACTGCATGCTGTGCCCCTCCCCGCTGTCATCCCTCAGCACGAGGCGATGGGGCAGGAGAGGAACCCACCGTTGTTCGGGTGCAGGAAGGGTCCATCAAACCTTGGACCCAGGGCCTGAGGAGGCGGCATGAACCATCTCAGGGTCTCCTGGTCCCTATGAACCTTATCGGTCTGCTCCAGAATGTCCTCAATCTCTGGGTCAAACATCAGCCCTGGTTTGATGGGGAGAGTGGCAAATGTGCTCTGGAGAGCAGCTGGCAGACGGGATTGGGCCAGCCAGAGATGGAGCCGAGAGGTAACCACCTGAGCCATGGCCCGTCCCTTGGCGTGGGCCACATCCCTCTGGAGCAGGGAAAGCAGGCGAGACACCTCCATCGCTTCCCAGAGGAGCTTTTCTGTGCCCTCTTGCAGCCAGGGAAACAGAGTCTGCAGATAGGCCTGCAGCAGCACAGAGGGATCAATACGTGACTTTCAAGTCCACATAAAATACTCTGGGGGGGTCCCGGAGCTAACATGGTGTCCATGGTCGGGTACTCCTGGAGACCGAGTGACTCTGTGCCCACAACATAACTCCATTGTCCAGTCTCTGCTGTGAGTCGGAAGCACCCCCTGGCAGAAGCCCAGCTCTCCTGCATGGCCTTGCGTAACTCAGCAAAGATGGGACAGATGGAGAGTCATCACTGTCCACCAGTTTGAGCGATGTAGCCCCGCTGCCGGCTTCTGATGCCCTGTCAGACAGGTAGCCCCCCTCACGGTGGTGAACAGTGCCAACATCATCCCCCAGAAACAGCCTATCACTGGCCTAAAAAGAACAGCTGTTGTCGCCATCAAAGCTATCAACCTCCTGACGCAGGGCCCATCACACCTGTCACAAACGGAAGCCATAAGAACAGCCAAGCCAGCAAGGCCACGGAGCAGGGGTCCGACGCCCTGGGAGAGCTGATATCGTGACCCGCCTGGAGGAATAGGAACCCGGAGAGGTATAAATTAACCACTACCTCTGCAAACACAGGGGAAGACAAGTGTGGGAAAAACAGGCAGACAAGAAACAGCAACCAGGTAATTGATTTGATTTTTTTTTATATATATTTTTTTTTTATGCCAACTGCAATATTACCTAGTCGGTTTAATATCCTACAAGTAAAAACAGCACAATATGATGGAGTACGTGAGACGTTAGCGTCCCACCTCTTCAACAGCCAGTGAAACTGCTGGGTGCCAAATTCAAATACAGAAATACTCGTTATAAAAATTCAGAAAACAAAACATATTTGACATAGGTTTAAATATTAACTTCTTGTGAATCAAACCAAAGTGTCAGATTTAAAAATGCTTTACGGCGAAAGCATACCTTACGATTATTTGAGAACATAGCCCACAAGACAAATCATTACAAACAGTAACCAGCCAAGTAGAACAGTTACACAAGTCAGAAATAGAGATAAAATGAATCCCTTACCTTTGATGATCTTCATATGGTTGCACTCAGCAGACATTCATTTACTCATTCATTCATTTACTCAATAAATGTTGCTTTTGTTCGATAAAGTCTCTTTATATCCAAAAATCTCAGTTTTGTTTGCGCGTTTTCTTCAGTAATCCACAGGCTAAAACGCAGTCAAAACAGGCAGACAAAAAAATCAAAATTGTATCCGTAAAGTTAATAGAAACAAGTCAAACGATGTTTATATTCCATCCTCAGGTTGTTTTTAGCCTAAATAATCGATAATATTTCAACCGGACAAACGTCGTCAATTTAAAATGTAAACAAGAAAGGCACTCTCTCGGTCTCGCGCATGAAAAAGCTCTGTGACACTTTAGGGTCCACTCATTCAGACTGCTCTTACTTCCTAATTTTTCAGAATTACAAGCCTGAAACAATTTCTAAGGACTGTTGACATCTAGTGGAAGGCATAGAAACTGCAATTTGAGTCCTAAGTCAATGGATACTGTAATGGCATTGAATAGAAAACTACAAAACCAACAAAATAAAATACTTCCTGAATGGATTTTTCTCAGGTTTTCGCCTGCCAAATCATTTCTGTTATACTCACAGACACTATTTTAACAGTTTTGGAAACTTTAGAGTGTTTTCTATCCAACTCTACCAGTTATATGCATATCATATATTCTGGGCCCGAAAAGTTAATGTCTCAACGTAGTGAAAGCCCACCACGAGACTCTTACACTCGAAAGAACAAGAAAAAACAACTGCAGGGTAATGAGCAGAGCAATTCGCAAAACACACATAGAACAAGCCAGTCGGCAAGTTGCGTAAGGTAAATTACAGTTTGTGGCAGCAAGAGCCACCATACTAATGGATGCACACGGAGTCGTAGTGTAACGCTAACGAAACACAAGTACGACAAACCACGGTCGGAAGATACAGATCAACCTTGCAGCATTCAAGAGGAGGGGCTGCTAACAGCCAGTGAGTATACATCCACGCAAGATATTACACTTACCAGTGATATACCAACCAAACTTCAGAAAGTTTGTACCTCAAACCATACGGACGTCTGCCGAGAAAATGAAAGAGAACGTGTGTCGCAGCCATGGGGTCTATATATAGGGGCGGACCCCAGCCGTGACACAGGTGCACACGGGAGTAAACTGTAAATCCTCACCTCGGATGTATCCCTCCGCCACGGAGTGATACCAATATTTTTGAGTGATCCAATATAGTGAAACATAACAACCCAACTATGTGACCCAATGCCTGCAACCCAGCCTTTGGGTCAACCAAACAACCCAGCAGTTGGGTCAACCAAACAACCCAGCATTTTTTAGAGTGTAGGGTGCCCCTTGAGAAGCGTCCTACAACTCGTAGAAAATCTCCTCTCCAGTGTCTACATTCATCTCTCAGCACCGCAGAGACAATACTGAGCAGATAGAGTACTAAGCTAATATTACCACTATACACTGCAGAAGCAGCAGTCCATCTCAGCACTATCCGCTCCCACACTTTACCGCCGTACAATGCTGACTAACCACAATGGGATGAACTAAACAAACAAATCCTCACAGTACCTTGTAGAGTGCAAGACATATACCAAGAGAAGTTATGGGTTATGTGAAACCACAAATTTACAGAACCCCAAATGTTGGTGTCCCAGGAGATATGGCACTGTATGTCAGCCCAAACTCTGTGGAACTTCAGTGTCATTAGGTGTTATATTTTCCCAGACCCATATAAAAATCAACCAATGGAAAAATAATACTTCCATGTTGTTTGTTTATTCAATAAGAGCACTCATTATATCAATTGATTTTATACAGCTGTATTACAGTTCTAACTTTTAAATCACTATATGAATACTTGAAGAATAACAATTCTGTCAAGCCAAATAACTTTGGAACTACAGTTAATATAGTTAGACTTCTTCTACTGTATAAAGACAGCAGCAGCTCTATCCATGTGTAGAAGACGGTGTCCGTGGACAGGGTTAGCACCCTCCTTCAGGCCCACAGCCAAATCGTTTTTCCCACTCCAACTCCACTGTCAACAGGGAGTCCAGTGTTAGGGTCAGCCATTCCCACACACAAACACACACACACACACACACACACACACACACACACACACACACACACACACACACACACACACACACACACACACACACACACACACACACACACACACACACACACACACACACACACACAAACACCCACCCACACCAACACACTCTCTATCTATGTGTCTCTCTCTCTATTTCTCTCTCTCGCACACTCTCTCGCCCCTGGGTGCCATCTTCCTGCCTTATTGCCTTACCCTGTCATCTGTGGAGAGAGGCAAGAGAGGGCTCAATGCCATCATTATCTTTTTCTGGCCTGATTAACTGACACAGCCACTGCTTTTATACAAGACAACATTACAGCTACATCAGAGCCTGCTCCATAAAACAAATGTACTGTTACTAATAGAAGGGGGATGACAGATTTGTATCTGTGCAGTCATACCAAATTAATCAAGTGCTCTTTTCTAAGAAAGGAATCAAGTCAATGTGCAGGAGTGGGGATGTTGGGGCGAGTAGTGTCAAATTGATTACACTCTTTGAAATTATTGGTTAACAAGCAACCCAGCGCTGGGTAAATAGTGGACAGAACACATGTTGGGTTATTGAGCTATGACAAGATGGTCACTATTTCTGTTAAATGTATTTGAAATACGTATTTCAATTACTTCTGAGAATTTTGTATTACACTGGGCTGAACTACACTCCAATGTCTTTTGTAACAAGATATTTTCAAAAGCTGTCATTTTTATTTAAATACAATTTTGTAGCCCCCTTTCACCCTGTATTGGTATCAAAAGTCTGATGGGACTATGGTGTGATAGCAGCATCTTTTAAATAAACGAAATGTACTGGATATGTAAAAATGAACAATTGCAAAGCATGCTGAGTATTACTATATTGAGCTCCGCCCCGAAACAAGGCCAATACCTGTCACGACTTCCACCGA
Source organism: Salvelinus namaycush (assembly GCF_016432855.1). Classification (NCBI taxonomy): domain Eukaryota; kingdom Metazoa; phylum Chordata; class Actinopteri; order Salmoniformes; family Salmonidae; genus Salvelinus; species Salvelinus namaycush. The sequence continues at coordinate 6,466,514 of NC_052344.1, read as the reverse complement.
AGGTGGCTCCTCTCCCTGTTCGGGCGGTGCTCGGCGGTCGTCGTCGCTGGCCTACTAGCTGCCACCGATCCATTTTTCCTTTTCGTTTGTGTCTGTCTGATTTGTTTACACCTGTGTCCTATTAGGTAATTTCGGTGGGTTTGTTAACCTCCGCTGCCTGCTAATTATTTGTGAGGGATTATTGGCTGTTGTTGCTGTTAGGGGTGCGTGTTTGCGCCACAGGTTTTTTTTCTTCTGACGGTCGTTGTACCGTTTGGATTGTAATTAGGAGAAGAGGTTTCTCCTCCGTGTGTTACGTTATTTTCCCTGTGTGTGGCGACTTCGTTGGGTGTGTTTCCCCACCTGTTGTTGTTGTGTTGGAAACTTTCAATAAACGATTGTGCTACTGGGACTTCCTTGCTCTCCTGCTCCTGACTCCTGCACCTACCTCTTCTCAGGAGGCACCTAACAATACCCAGTATGCTGCGCAGTAGTTCATTTTCACATATACCTTTACATATTTGTCATTTAGCATATGCTCTTATCAAGATTGACAGTGTATTCAACTAAGGAAGATAAACAACAACATATCACAGTCATAGCAACTAAGACGTTTCTGTAACTATTACTGAGAATGTTGTTGCTGTTCGGCCAGCTAATTGCATGCAGTAAAATCAACTCAAGCAAATATGGTGATACAGAAAGCAACTCAAACAGCATTGAAATTGCATCAGTGATGTCTGATTTTTTCATACATCGTCCATTTGGTTGTTTCTTGTGACACTGTTCACAGCAGCACTGATGGATGTGTTGACATGACAACTGCGTCGGGAGTCAAAACCCTTCCTCCCTTTTGTTTCATGCTGGCTGAAGACCTAGCTATGTGGAAACATATACTATGAGTATATTTGCCATAGATGAATAGCGTAAACTTTAAATTATATCTGCTGACATCCTAATTATATTATCTACACTGAACAAAAATATAAATGCAACATGTAAAGTGCTGGTCCCATGTTTCATGAGCTGAAAAAATAAAAAAACATTTTCCATGTGAAAAAAAAGCTTATTTCTCTCAAATGTTGTGCACAAATTTGTTAACATCCCTGTTATTGAGGATTTCTCTTTGCCAAGATAATCCATCCGCCTGACAAGTGTGGCATATCAAGAAGCGGATTCAACAGCATGATCATTACACAGGTGCATATTGTGGTGGGGACAATAAAAGGCCACTCTAAAATGTGCAGTTTTGTCACACAATGCCACAGATGTCTCCAGTTTTGAGGGAGTGTGCAATTGGCGTGCTGACTGTAGGAATGTCCACCAGAGCGGTTGCCAGAGAATGTAATGTTAATTTATCTTCCATAAGCCGCCTCCAACGTTGTTTTAGAGAATTTGGCAGTACATCCAAACAGCTTCACAACCGCAGACAACTTGTATGTCGTCAGTTTGCTGATGTCGACGATGTGAACACAGTGCCCCATGGGGGCGGTGGGGTTATGGTATGGGTAGGCAGGCATAAGCTAAAGACAACAAACATAATTGCATTTTATTGATGGCAATTTGAATGCACAGAGATACCATGATGAGATCTGGAGGCCCATTGTCGTGCCAGTCATTCGCCGCCATCATATTGTGTTTTAACATAATGCACAGCCCCATGTCGCAAGGATCTGTACACAATTCATGGAAGCTGAAAATGTCTCAGTTCTTCCATGGCCTGCATACTCACCAGACATGTCACCCATTGAGCATGTTTGGGATGCTCTGGATGGTATGTGTATGACAGCATGTTTCAGGTCCTTCCAATATCCAGCAACTTCACACATCCATTGAAGAGGAGAGGGACAACATTCCACAGGCCACAATCAATAGCCTGATCAACTCTATTTGAAGGTGGGCCTCCTGAGTGGCGCAGTGGTCTAATGCAATGCACCTCCGACACCAATGTGTTGGAAGAAACACTGCACAGTCGTGGCCAAAAGTTTTGAGAATGACACAAATATTAATTTTCACAAAGTCTGCTGCCTCAGTGTCTTTAGATATTTTTTGTCAGATGTTACTATGGAATACTGAAGTATAATTACAAGCATTTCATAAGTGTCAAAGGCTTTTATTGACAATTACATGAAGTTGATGTAAAGAGTCAATATTTGCAGTGTTAACCCTTCTTTTTCAAGACCTCTGCAATCCGCCCTGGCATGCTGTCAATTAACTTCTGGGCCACATCCTGTCTGATGGCAGCCCATTCTTGCATAATCAATGCTTGGAGTTTGTCAGAATTTGTGGGTTTTTGTTTGTCCACCCGCCTCTTGAGGATTGACCACAAGTTCTCAATGGGATTAAGGTCTGGGGAGTTTCCTGGCCATGGACCCAAAAGATCGATGTTTTGTTCCCTGAGCCACTTAGTTATCACTTTTGTCATATGGCAAGGTGCTCCGTCATGCTGGAAAAGGCATTGTTCGTCACCATACTGTTCCTGGATGGTTGGGAGAAGTTGCTCTCGGAGGATGTGTTGGTACCATTCTTTATTCATGGCTGTGTTCTTAGGCAAAATTGTGAGTGAGCCCACTCCCTTGGCTGAGAAGCAACCCCACACATGAATGGTCTCAGGATGCTTTACTGTTGGCATTACACAGGACTGATGGTAGCGTTCACCTTGTATTCTCCGGACAAGCTTTTTTCCGGATGCCCCAAACAATCGGAAAGGGGATTCATCAGAGAAAATGACTTGACCCCAGTTCTCAGCAGTCCAATCCCTGTACCTTTTGCAGAATATCAGTCTGTCCCTGAGCAAGCTCTGTACTGGTGGTGCCCCGATCCCGCAGCTGAATCAACTTTAGGAGATGGTCCTGGCGCTTGCTGGATGTTCTTGGGAGCCCTGAAGCCTTCTTCACAACAATTGAACCGCTCTCCTTAAAGTTCTTGATGATCCGATAAATGGTTGATTTAGGTTCAATCTTACTTGCAGCAATATCCTTGCCTGTGAAGCCCTTTTTGTGCAAAGCAATGATGACGGCACGTGTTCCCTTACAGGTAACCATGGTTGACAGAGGAATCAGTATGGCTCACAAAGCTAAGGAGTTGCTATAAAGGAATATTTCCTTTGACATTTACAGATCTTCACAGATCTTGGATCACCTTAACCTCTCCAAATCCTAACCATTAGGGTGGAAAACATAAACGATCAACCTCATCATTCTACTGAGTTGGTGGGTTAATGAAATTGAGACTGACTTTGGCTGACCTGTCTCTATGAGCACCATACTGTAGCTCTCTGCCATGGCTCTGCTTTCTCGTTCTATCTCTCTGCTCTCTCACCTCCCAGCTGCATCATTATGTGAAGCCATTACCAGACTGATTACATTCAGACACAATGTGTTACTCTAGTTCACCAGAGGTCAAAGGTCAGGTCTCATACAATTACCTGGTTCACAAAAACACACACACACAGGCATGCATGCACATGTTTTATTCAAATAGATTAAAATATATGCAGACGTATTATAAAATCATGTGGGTCATTAACTGGGTGTGGGACGTCCAGTGTGGTATGGCTATGTTCTAAGCCCAAAAGAGATTTCCTTAGTTCATTGAATTATAGGTCTGACTGGAGATGGGTAAGGAGGAGATATGGAGGGATGGAAGAGAGGAGGAAGAGATGGGAGGAGAGTTGGAGAAGAGCCAGAGGTGAAAGGAGAAGAAAGAGAAGCCGTGGCTACGAGCAGCTGGATCAAATCAAATTGTATTGTATTGGTCACATATAATTCTGAGAGGCATCAATCTGGTGTTTTCTGTAATGACCTTAGTGATCACTGTTTTACAGCCTGTATTCGTAATGGCTGCTTAGTGAAACGACCTGTCCTGATTTGTCGTAGGCGCTTGGTTAAAAACTTTCATTAGCAAGCCTTCCTTCATGACCTGGCCTCTGTAAATTGTTTAAGAATCAGATTGGTCCCCTCTCTCGAAGACGCATGAACCTTCTTTTTTTATATGTTCAGTGATATTTTTAACAAACACGCCCCCATAAAGAAAATTAGAATTAAAACAGGTTCCTCCCCTGGTTCGACCGTGATATTGCAGTTACTCCACCTCAAGAATTGCATTTGGCGAAAGGCTCGGCACACGCGTATTCAGGCTGACTGGCTCTCACTCAGGCAAATGAGAAATAAGTGCACTCAGGCTATCTGGAAGGCCAAAGTTAGTTACTTTAAGGAGCAGTTCTCTCTCTTTGGGTCTAACCCCACGACGTTCTGGAAAATGGTTAAAGACCTGGAGAATAAACCCTCCTCCTCACAGCTGCCCATGTCCCTTAAAGTTGATGATGTGGTTGTTACTGACAAGAAGCAAATGGCTGAGCTCTTTAATCACCACTTCATTAAGTCAGGATTCCTATTTCCTCATCTCCCACCCCTTCTAATGCGACTAGTCCCGATGCTCCTCCGTCTTTTCCCCCTCCCCCGCTACAAAGTTTCTCCCTGCAGGCGGTCACTGAGTCCGAGGTGCTAAAGGAGCTCCTTAACACTTGACCACAAAAAAATTTCTGGGTCAGATGGTTTAGACCCTTTCTTCTTTAAGGTTACTGCCCCTATCAATCGCCAAGCCTGTCTCTCCTCTCTGGGGAGGTTCCCAGTGCTTGGAAGGCAGGTTCCCATTGCTCAGTTCGTCCTTTACTTAAAGGGGGAGAACAAGCTGATCCTAACTGTTATAGGCCTATTTCTATTTTGCCCTGTTTATCAAAAGTGCTGGAAAAACGTGTCAATAATCAACTCTTGATGTCTATCTTGATGTCTATATCTGGTTTCCGCTCAGGTTATGGATGTGTCACCGATACCCTTAAAAGGTCCTCAATGTCACCATTGTCCTCGATTCTAAGCAATGTTGTGCTGCTATTTTTATTGACTTGGCCAAAGCTTTTGATATGGTAGACCATTCCATTCTTGTGGGAGTATTGGTGTCTTTGAGGGGTCTTTGGCCTGGTTTGCTAACTACCTCTCTCAAAGAGTGCATCGTATGAAGTCAGAACATCTGCTGTCTCAGCCACTGCCTGTCACCAAGGGTGTACCCCAAGGCTCGATCCTAGGCCCCACGCGTTTCTCAATTTACATAAAAAACATAGCTCGGGCAGTAGGAAGCTCTATAATCCATTTATATGCAGATAATACAGTCTTATACTCAGCTGGACCCTCACCGGATTTTGTGGTAAAAAAAAGCTCTACAACAAAGTTTTTCTTATTGTCCAACAAGCTTTCTCTGTCCTTAACCTTGTTCTGAACACCTCCAAAACAAAGGTCACGTGGTTTGGTACGAAAAATGCCCCTCTCCCCACTACCTCTGATGGTTTAGAGCTTGAAATAGTCACATCAAGCAAGTACTTGGGAGTATGGCTGGACGGTACACTGTCCTTCTCTCAGCACATACAGTTGAAGTCAGAAGTTTATATACACCTTAGCCAAATACATTTAAACTCAGTTTTTCAGAATTCCTGACATTTAATCCCAGTAAAAAGTCCCTGCATTAGGTCAGTTAGGATAACCACTTTATTTTAAGAATGTGAAATGTCAGAATAATAGTAGAGAGAATTATTTATTTAGGCTTTTATTTCTTTCATCACATTCGCAGTGGGTCAGAAGTTTACATGCACTAAATTAGTATTTGGTAGCATTCCAAAAGCTTCCCACAATAAATTGGGGGAATTTTGGCCCATTCCTCCAGACAGAGCTGGTGGAACTGAGTCAGGTTTGTAGGCCTCCTTGCTCGCACACGCTTTTTCAGTTCTGCCTACACATTTTCTATAGGATTGAGGTCAGGTCTTTGTGATGGCCACTCCAATACCTTGACTTTGTTGTCCTTAAGCCATTTTGCCACAACTTTGGAAGTATGCTTGGGGGCATTGTCCATTTGCGACCAAGCTTTAACATCCTGACTGATGTCTTGCGATGTTGCTTCAATGTATAAACATTATTTTCCTGCCTCATGATGCCATCTATTTTGTAAGTTGCACCAGTCCCTCTTGCAGCAAAGCACCCCCACAACATGATGCTGCCACCCCCGTGCTTTACGGTTGGGATGGTGTTCTTCGGCTTGCAAGCCTCCCCTTTTTTCCTCCAAATATAACGACGGTCATTATGGCCAAACAGTTCTATTTTTGTTTCATCAGATCAGAGGACATTTCTCCAAAAAGTACGATCTTTGTCACCATGTGCAGTTGCAAACCATAGTCTGGCTTTTTTTTATGGTGGTTTTGGAGCAGTGGCTTCTTCCTGGCAGAGCGGCCTTTCAGGGTATGTCGATATAGGACTCGTTCTACTGTGGATATAGATACTTTGTACCTGTTCATTCCAGCATCTTCACAAGGTCCTTTGAGGTTGTTCTGGGAATAACTTGCACTTTTCGCACCAAAGTACGTTCATCTCTAGGAGACAGAAAGCGTCTCCTTCCCGAGCAGTATGATGGCTGTGTGGTCACATGGTGTTTATACTTGCATACTATTGTTTGTACAGATGACCGTAGTACATTCAGGCATTTGGAAATTGCTCCCAAGGATGAACTAGACTTGTGGAGGTCTACAATTTTTTTTCTGAGCCCTTGGCTGATTTCTTTTGATTTTGCCATGATGTCAAGCAAAGAGGCACTGAGTTTGAAGGTAGGCCTTGAAATACATCCACAGGTATACCTCCCATTGACTCAAATCATGTCAATTAGCCTATGAGAAGCTTCTAAAGCCTTGACAACATTTTCTGGAATTTTCCAAGCTGTTTAAAGGTACAGTCAACTTAGTGTATGTAAACTTCTGACCCACTGGAATTGTGATACAGTGAATTATAAGTGAAATAATCTGTCAGTAAACAATTGTTGGAAAAATGACTTGTGTCATGCAAAGTAAATGTCCTAACCTACTTGCCAAAACTAGTTTGTTAACAAGAAATGTGTGGAGTGGTTGAAAAGCAAGTTTTAATAACTACAACCTAAGTGTATGTAACCTTCTGACTTCAAGTGTATCAAAGCTTCAGGCTAAAGTTAAATCTAGACTTGGTTTCCTCTATCGTAATCGCTCCTATTTCACCCCAGCTGCCAAACTAACACTGATTCAGATGACCATCCTATCCATGCTAGATTACGGAGATGTAATTTATAGATCGGCAGGTAAGGGTGCTCTCGAGTGGTGAGATGTTCTTCATCAAATAACATTTTATTTGTCACATACACATGGTTAGCAGGTGTTAATGCGAGTGTAGCGAAATGCTTGTGCTTCTAGTTCTGACAGTGCAGTAATATCTAACAAGTAATCTAACAAATTCACAACAACTACCTTATACACACAAATGTAAAGCGATGGAATAAGTACATGTACATATAAATATATGGATGAGCGATGGCCGTGCGGCATAGGCAAGATGCAATAGATGGCATGAAATACAGTATGTACACATGAGATTATTAAAGTGCCAATATTTAAAGTGACTAGTGATACCTTTATCAAATCCATTTATTAAAGTAGCCAGTGATTTGGGTCTGTATATTTCCAGCAGCCTCTCTGTGTTATTAATGACTGTTAATAACATAGTCTGATAGCCTTGAAATAGAAGCTGTTTTTCAGTGTCTCGCCTTCTGGATGATAGCGGGGTGAACAGGCAGTGGCTCGGGTGGTTGATGTCCTTGATGATCTTTTTGGCCTCGGGTGCTGTAGGTGTTCTGTAGGGCAGGTAGTTTGCCCCCGGTGATGCGTTGTGCAGACCTCACTACCCTCTGGAGAGCCTTGCGGTTGAGGGCGGTGCAGTTTCCTTACCAGGCGGTGATACAGCCCGACAGGATGCTCTCGATTGTGCATCTGTAAAAGTTTGTGAGGAATTTAGGTGACAAGCCAAATTTCTTCATCCTCCTGAGGTTGAAGAGGCACTGTTGCACCTTCTTCACCACGCTGTCTAAGTGGGTGGACCATTTCAGTTTGTTCATGATGTGTACACCGAGGAACTTCAAACTTTCCACCTTCTCCACTACTGTCCCATCGATGTGGATAGGAGAGTGCTCCCTCTGCTGTTACCTGAAGTTAACAATCATCGCCTTTGTTTTGTTGACATTGAGTGAGAGGTTGTTTTCCTGACACCACACTCCGAGTGCCCTCACCTCTTCACTATAGGCTGTCACGTTGTTGTTGGTAATCAAGCCCAATACTGTTGTGTTGTCTGCAAACTTGATTTAGTCGGAGGCGTGCATGGCCACGCAGTCATGGGTGAACAGGGAGTACAGGAGGGGTTTGAGCACGCACCCTTGTGGGGCCCCAGTGTTGAGGATCAGCACAGCTGAGATCTTGTTTCCTACCTTCACCACCTGGGGGGGCCCGCCAGAAAGTCCAGGTCACAGTTGCACAGGGCGGGGTTGAGACCCAGGGCCTCAAGCTTAATGATGAGCTTGGAGGGTACTATGGTGTTGAATGCTGAGCTGTAGTCAATGAAAAGCATTCTTACGTAGGTATTCTTCTTGTCCAGTGGGATAGGGCAGTGTGCAGTGTGATGGCGATTGCATCGTCTTTGGACCTGTTGGGGCGGGTCTAGGATGGCAGGTAGGGTGGAGGTGATATGATTCTTGACTAGTCTCTCAAAGCACTTCATGATGACAGAAGTGAGTGCTACGGGGCGATAGTCATTTAGTTCAGTTACCTTTACATTCTTGGGTACAGGAACAATGGTGGCCATCTTGAAGCATGTGGGGACAACAGACTGGGATAGGGAGAGATTGAATATGTCCGTAAACACACTACCCAGTTGGTCTGCACATGGTCTGTGGACGCGGCTATGGATGCCGTCTGGGCCGGCAGCCTTGTGAGGGTTAACATGTTTAAATGTCTTACTAACGTCGGCCACGGAGAAGGAGAGCCCACAGTCCTTGGTTACTGGCCGCCTCAGTGGCACTGTCTTATCCCCAAAGCGGGCAAAGAACGTGTTAACTTGTCCGGAAGCAAGACGTCGGTGTCCACGATGGGGCTGGTTTTCCTTTTGCGGTCCGTGATTGTCTGTAGACCCTGCCACATACGTCTCGTGTCTGAGATGTTGAATTGCGACTCCAATAGGATGAGGTGACAGCAAACACCAACTTCAAACAGCTTCTTCCTCCATACAAGAAGATATTGAGCATATGTGGATCCATGCAGGAATCAAACACACGACTGTGGTGTTGGAAGAAGTAAAGTACCATGCTCTAAACTACACACAGAGGCAGGATGAGGAGTTAGGTGATAACCTGAGGTTTGAGGCACGGGGAGGAATGAGGAGGATGGAAGGATGTGGGTATGGAAGGACGGTGTCGTCTAAAGGAATGTTCTATGGGAATCATGACATTTTTAACATAGAGCCCTCAAGCAGTCTTCTGGGAGGATCTACAGTGCCTTGCAAAAATATTCACCCCCTTGGCGTTTGTCCTATTTAGTTGCATTACAACCTGTAATTTAAATAGATTTTTATTTGGATTTCATGTAATGGACATACACAAAATAGTCCAAATTGGTGAAGTGAAATGAAAAAAATTACTTGTTTAAAAAAATTCTAAACGGAAAAGTGGTGCGTGCACATGTATTCAACCCCTTTGCTATGAAGCCCCTAAATAAGATCTGGTGCAACCAATTACCTTCAGAAATCACATAATTAGTTAAATAAAGTCCACCTGTGTGCAATCTAAGTGTCACATGATCTGTCGCATGACCTCAGTATATATACAGCTGTTCTGAAAGGCCCCAGAGTCTGCAACACCACTAAGCAAGGGGCACCACCAAACAAGCAGCACTATGAAGACCAAGGAGCTCTCCAAACAGGTCAGGGACAAAGTTGTGTAGAAGTACAGATCAGGGTTGGGTTATAAAAAAAAATTCTAAAATGTTGATCATCCCACGGAGCACCATTCAATCCATTATTAAAAAATGGAAAGAATATGGCACCACAACAAACCTGCCAACCCACCAAAACTCACAGACCAGGCAAGGAGGGCATTAATCAGAGAGGCAACAAAGAGACCAAAGATCACCCTGAAGGAGCTGCAAAGCTCCACAACGGACATTGGAGTATCTGTCCATAGGACCATTTTAAGCCGTACACTCCACAGAGCTGGGCTTTATGGAAGAGTAGCCAGAAAAAAATAAGCAAACACATTTGGTGTTCGCCAAAAGGCATGTGGGAGACTCCCCAAACATATGGAAGAAGGTTCTCTGGTCAGATGAGACTAGAATTTAGCTTTTTGGCCATCAAGGAAAACGCTGTCTGGCGCAAACCCAACACCTCTCATCCCCACAGTGAAGCATGGTGGTGGCAGCATCAAGCTGTGGGGATGTTTTTCCATCGGCAGGGACTCGGAAACTGGTCAGAATTGAAGGAATGATGGATGGCTTTAAATACAGTGAAATTCTTGAGGGAAACTTGTTTCAGTCTTTAAGAGATTTGAGACTGGGACGGAGGTTCACCTTCCAACAGGACAATGACCCTAAGCATATTGCTAAAGCAACACTTGAGTGGTCTAAGGGGAAACATTTAAATGTCTTGGAATGGCCTAGTCAAAGCCCAGACCTCAATCCAATTGAGAATCTGTGGTTTGACAAAAAGATTGCTGTACACCAGCGGAACCCATCCAACTTGAAGGAGCTGGAGCAGTTTTGCCTTGAAGAATGGGCAAAAATCCCAATGGCTAGATGTGCTAAAGTTATAGAGACATACCCTAAGAGACTTGCAGCTGTAATTGCTGCAAAAGGTGGCACTACAAAGTACTGACTTTGGGGGGGGGTGAATAGTTATGCATGCTCAAGTTTTGTCTAATTTCTTGTTCCTTTCACAAAAAAAATGATTTTGCACTTCAAAGTGGTAGACATGTTGTATAAATCAAATGATACAAACCCCCCAAAATCTATTTTAATTCCAGAGTCTAAGAAAACAAAATAGGAAAAATGCCAAGGGGGATGAATACTTTCGCAAGATACTGTATCTGTCTGTCTATCTGCCTGCCTGCCTATGTAGCTATAGGGCCGAGACTGGCACCAGCAGGGACCAGAGAAAGAGATGGATGAAGAAGAAGAAGGCACAGAGAAAGAGAGAGCGAGAGAGAGAGGGATAGAGTGATAGAGGCAGAGAAGCAGAACGACAGAGATCACAAACTATAGAATACTAGAGTAACAGAGTGACAGAGAGATAGCGAGACGAGCAGTCAGTCAGGCCTGTCAAACAATTAACATCATGGGGAGAGAGAGAGGAGGAGAGAGTGACCCTAGGCGATGTACAAGCACAGAGGACATATGTAGTGTGCAGCATGTTCACACAACCCCCCTTTCATATGTGCACACACACACACTCTCACACACACTCACACACTCACACACTCACACATAGCAGACTGTCCTGCCATGGATGGCCAAACTCACAGATGAACTGGAAAAGCTGTCACATCCTGCACATCCACGTCACACACACACCAAAGGCTGGCTCCCACTGACACACAGGAGATACACACAACCCATGGGAGAAGACACACACAACGGAGATGGGTGTCGACACTCAACATGATGTCCACTGATTTCCCTAGTTACGCCAAAGTGACGCCAAAAGCGAAATGATATACTGGGTGGTTCGAGCCCTGAATGCTGATCGGCTGAAAGCCGTGGTATATCAGACCGTATTCCATGGGTATGACAAAACAATCAATTTTACCCTACTAATTACGTTGGTTACCAGTTTATAATAGCAGTAAGGCACCTCGGGGGTTTGGCGAATATGGCCAATATACCATGGCTAAGGGCTGTATCCAGGCACTCCGTGTTGCGTCGTCCCTAAGAACAGCCCTTAGACATGGTATACTAGCCATATACCACACCCCCTCAGGCCTTATTGCTTAATTATATCACAATGCATTTCCTGTCGTTTCATTAGGAATTCAAATTTAAAAAGTCACAGTAGAATGGAGAAACCACTAACGTAATCTCCAGTCTACTCCCTGCATATGTTGTCAAATCTATCAATGTATGTCTTTACGGGCTCTAAACAGCGTGGAGAGGATTTAGGGAAGTGGCAGGTGGAGGAACGAGAGAAATAGAAATCAAACTACTCAGAAGCTTCGTCCTAAATGGCACCCTGTTCCCTTTAATAGTGCACTACTTTTGACCAGAGTGCCATGGACCCGGGTCAAAAATAGTGCACTCTAGAGGGAAAAAGGCATCAATTGGGACGCAATCAGTCAGGCTGTGAGTCTGTCTGTCTGACAGGTATGGGATTAATAGGCTAGCCTTCTTTCTGATCCATAAGCAGGACGAACTCCAAGCATCAGGTCAATGAAGAAAAACGTGTTCAGAATCAACTGCTACTCACTGCTCAACATCCAAGAAAAAACACATCACATCCCATCAGCTAGTCTATTGGAATCTAAGTCTACGTCCCAAATGGCACCCTATTACCTATATAGAACACTATGTTTGATCAAGGTCCATTTGGGACCTAGGGTTCTACTATAATTGCTTATCTGTCACTACTAGGAACCAGATCTCCAGCAAATGTAATTAGTATTCTCCTCCAGACCCTCTCAACATTTTATTATGTTGTTTTGTTAATTGCTGATTTCACAATATCTGCCAGAGTAATGGAATTTCTAGACAAGTCCTAGTGAAGCTGGGTAATTTACATTGTAAATGGTCTGCCGGGGTCGGGGAGTTGAGAAGGGTCGCTGTGGCAGAGTTGACACGGAGGGTGTGTGTATGTGTGTGCGTATGTATGTGTGTATGTGTGTGCATTCATGCATAAATGCTTCTGTGTGTGCATACGTGTACAGTTGAAGTCTGAAGTTTACATACACTTAGGTTGGAGTCATTAAAACTCGTTTTTCAACCACTCCACACATTTCTTGTTGACAAACTATAGTTTTGGCAAGTCAGTTAGGACATCTACTTTGTGCATGAGTAATTTTTCCAACAATTGTTTACAGACAAAATATTTCACGGTATCACAATTCCAGTGTGTCAGAAGTTTACATACACTAAGTTGACTCTGCCTTTAAACAGCTTGGAAAATTCCAGAAAATTATGTCATGGCTTTAGAAGCTTCTCATAGGCTAATTGACATGATTTGAGTCATTTGGAGGTGTACCTGTGGATGTATTTCAAGGCCTAACTTCAAACTGTGTATCACAATGTGTTTGTCATCTGAAGATGTCAAAGCGCAGCGTGGTAAGTGTTCATGTTAATTTATTAAAACAACAGGGCTCCGGGCAGCCGAGCGGAAATGGAGGAAAACTCGCCTCCCTGCGGACCTGGCATCCTTTCACTCCCTCCTCTCTACATTCTCCTCTTCTGTCTCTGCTGCTAAAGCCAATTTCTACCACTCTAAATTCCAAGCATCTGCCTCTAACCCTAGGAAGCTCTTTGCCACCTTCTCCTCCCTCCTGAATCCTCCTCCCCCTCCTCCCCCCTCCTCCCTCTCTGCTGATGACTTCGTCAACCATTTTGAAAAGAAGGTCGACGACATCCGATCCTCGTTTGCTAAGTCAAACGACACCGCTGGTTCTGCTCACACTGCCCTACCCTGTGCTTTGACCTCTTTCTCCCCTCTCTCTCCAGATGAAATCTCGCGTCTTGTGACGGCCGGCCGCCCAACAACCTGCCCGCTTGACCCTATCCCCTCCTCTCTTCTCCAGACCATTTCCGGAGACCTTCTCCCTTACCTCACCTCGCTCATCAACTCATCCTTGACCGCTGGCTACGTCCCTTCCGTCTTCAAGAGAGCGAGAGTTGCACCCCTTCTGAAAAAACCTACACTCGATCCCTCCGATGTCAATAACTACAGACCAGTATCCCTTCTTTCTTTTCTCTCCAAAACTCTTGAACGTGCCGTCCTTGGCCAGCTCTCCTGCTATCTCTCTCAGAATGACCTTCTTGATCCAAATCAGTCAGGTTTCAAGACTAGTCATTCAACTGAGACTGCTCTTCTCTGTGTCACGGAGGCGCTCCGCACTGCTAAAGCTAACTCTCTCTCCTCTGCTCTCATCCTTCTAGACCTATCGGCTGCCTTTGATACTGTGAACCATCAGATCCTCCTCTCCACCCTCTCCGAGCTGGGCATCTCCGGCAAGGTCCACGCTTGGATTGCGTCCTACCTGACAGGTCGCTCCTACCAGGTGGCGTGGCGAGAATCTGTCTCCGCACCACGTGCTCTCACCACTGGTGTCCCCCAGGGTTCTGTTCTAGGCCCTCTCCTATTCTCGCTATACACCAAGTCACTTGGCTCTGTCATATCCTCACATGGTCTCTCCTATCATTGCTATGCAGACGACACACAATTAATCTTCTCCTTTCCCCCCTCTGATAACCAGGTGGTGAATCGCATCTCTGCATGTCTGGCAGACATATCAGTGTGGATGACGGATCACCACCTCAAGCTGAACCTCGGCAAGACGGAGCTGCTCTTCCTCCCGGGGAAGGACTGCCCGTTCCATGATCTCGCCATCACGGTTGACAACTCCATTGTGTCCTCCTCCCAGAGTGCTAAGAACCTTGGCGTGATCCTGGACAACACCCTGTCGTTCTCAACTAACATCAAGGCGGTGACCCGTTCCTGTAGGTTCATGCTCTACAACATTCGCAGAGTACGACCCTGCCTCACGCAGGAAGCGACGCAGGTCCTAATCCAGGCACTTGTCATCTCCCGTCTGGATTACTGCAACTCGCTGTTGGCTGGGCTCCCTGCCTGTGCCATTAAACCCCTACAACTCATCCAGAACGCCGCAGCCCGTCTGGTGTTCAACTTTCCCAAGTTCTCTCACGTCACCCCGCTCCTCCGCTCTCTCCACTGGCTTCCAGTTGAAGCTCGCATCCGCTACAAGACCATGGTGCTTGCCTACGGAGCTGTGAGGGGAACGGCACCTCCGTACCTTCAGGCTCTGATCAGGCCCTACACCCAAACAAGGGCACTGCGTTCATCCACCTCTGGCCTGCTCGCCTCCCTACCTCTGAGGAAGTACAGTTCCCGCTCAGCCCAGTCAAAACTGTTCGCTGCTCTGGCACCCCAATGGTGGAACAAACTCCCTCACGACGCCAGGTCAGCGGAGTCAATCACCACCTTCCGGAGACACCTGAAACCCCACCTCTTTAAGGAATACCTAGGATAGGATAAAGTAATCCTTCTAACCCCCCCCCCCCCCCCCCCCCCCCTTAAAAGAGTTAGATGCACTATTGTAAAGTGGTTGTTCCACTGGATATCATAAGGTGAATGCACCAATTTGTAAGTCGCTCTGGATAAGAGCGTCTGCTAAATGACTTAAATGTAAATGTAAATGTAAAACAGAACACTAAACAAAATAACAAAGAGAATGAAACGAAACGAAACAGTCCTGTCTGGTACCGACAGAAAACAACTACCCACAAAACACAGGTGGGAAAAGGCTACCTAAGTATGGTTCTCAATCAGAGACAACAATAGACAGCTGCCTCTGATTGAGAACCACACCCGGCCAAACACACAGAAAAGAAAACATAGAACACAAAACATAGAATGCCCACCCCAACTCATGCCCTGACCAAACCAAAATAGAGACATAAAAATGATCTCTAAGGTCAGGGCGTGACACAATGCAAGCCTGCTCATTGGAAATACAATTTCATCAGTCCCAATTCAATGCAATATTAGTTTCACAGTGAAACACCACTATTCCGGCTATGTAACATTCTTAAACATTAGCAGATTTAGCAGATTTCAAGTCTTCTGTGTTCTCCCATACTAGATGGTATGCTCTCTCAGGTGTGCTTGGAAGATCACTCTTGAAAGAACGTGAGAGTGCAGAACGCAAGTGTGTTTTGGAATACAGCCAGAGTTCACATGTTGAGGTCTCTTTCTTGTCTTTCATTCTATTTCCCACCTTTTCACAGTGGTGGGCCGTCAGGGCCTGCAAGGCCTTCTCTGCTGGCCTAAACATCATCAGAATATAATTTTTTTTTAAATATATTTTCCCACAAATATGTATTAAATTATTCCCCAGAGTAAGAGTTATACTCTTCATTTCATAGCTTTCCTCTTGGTTGCACTGCTTCCAGCCCCAGGTTGAGATTTGGAGGGCTGGTCTTTATGTTAGATCTTTTATCCAATCATATTCAGCCATCATGTGTTGCCAGGGGTCTAAAATCTGCTCTTAGGCCTTCAGAATCAACAGTGCAGGCGCTTGTAGCTTAAAGTGAATGGAAATTAAAATTTTGTGTCAACCAATTAGCTTTAGAGTTGGCTATTGTACGCCTGCTGGCTGGCTCCAGTGTTACACAGGAGCCAGCTAGCAGGCGTAGGGCGTCCACGTCTTTTGATTGGATTACCAATATTGAGAGGCAGGTCCTATGGGCAGGTCTATGCAGATCTAGGAAACTGAATTTGATAAACGAATTAATTCGCGTACTACCTAAACTGTTTTTTGAACCCACAATGGCGGAAGGAGGAGAAGATATCGATTTGGTCGAGGATATAATTATAACGCCATTCTCAAGACGAACTTTTCAAGAAAAGTTAGACATTGTAAGGAGAGGTCGCCCGACGCCACAAAGCCTGTCACAGGCGGGAAAGGGGTTCGTTCGTTCGCCACTTTCAAAGTTTCAACTATGAGCGCTGTCAATGGCTCACAGGCTCCGAGAAGCACTGCAAACTGTACTGCTGGGAATGCCTATTATTTGCAAGTGATCGATTTGGTGTTTGGAGCCACACTGGCTTTGCAAACTTGAGTTGTCTAACCAAGGCAGCAACGAGACACCAAAGTACGGCTGGGCACTTACAAGCAATGGTGCTTTTGAAAACGTTTGGGGACACCAGAGTGGAGCTACAGCTCTCACTCGTCCTGCGTTATGTGACGGACACGGGAGTCAAGGAGCGATTTATCCGGTTTGAAGATGTGACAAGCGGCAAGCGAGCTGATGACATTGCCGCTCTTATTTTCCGTTTCTTGGAGGAAAATGAATGTAGTCTGGATAAAGTTGTGGCACAGTGTTTTGATGGCGCAGCAGTCATGGCATCTGGACTCAATGGGGTGCAGGCTAAAGTTAAGGAGAGGGCACCGATGGCCTTATTCATTCACTGCTATGCACATCGACTAAATTTAGTACTGACTCAAGGAGCCTCAAAGCTTAAAGAATGCAAGGTCTTCTTTGCCAACCTCAATGGCCTTGCAGCATTTTTCTCACGATCCCCTAAGCGCACGCAACTGTCTAATAATCAGTCTTTGGTGAGTAGGCATACAATGCATGTTATTTTTTATTAAATGTGTATGTATGTTTCGCATTTTATTTCGTTAATATTAAATAGCCTATATATTAACAAAATAAAATGGCAAATAGCCTATGTTGCAAATTATTTGTTTTCTTTTATTTTCAGTGAATAGTTATGTGTCTTTATCATCACGGTGAAACTGCTTTGGGTGCGACAATGCGCTGTTTAGTGAACACACTGTATTTATTTTTTGGGGGACTTAAAGCTCAAAGTTTGTGGACCAGAAATGGATAGAAGAAGAATATTAATATAACTCTGTTGCACTCGACTATGTTCTTGCCTATTAGTTGAACTGTACTGTATTGTACTCTTCCCCTGCAATTCTCTGAAAAAAATGTCAATTTCAAGGTGACGCAACGCCTGGTTATACTGCGTTTCTGTCTAAATGTATAGTGTCGAGAGCCATGGCATCTAAATGATGGTAATAACAGGTGGATTAATTCGGGTGGGACTGTGTAGTACCTCACTGAAGGCCCAGGCGCCAGGCCCACGGCACGCTACTGCCTTTTCATGATCACTCTCATTATGCTTGTAAAAATGTTGATTAGCGTTATTAAATGTCAATTGTCTAACTTGTGTTTATCTTGTTATTCTGGGAAAGAACTCCAATTGACTCTCAAAGAATTCATACTTTCAGATTAATAACATTGTAAATGATTTTATAATCCAGGGCTTTTTAGAAGACCATTTTGTCCAAGAAAGGACTGGTGCCCCGTTAATAATTTGTACACACTCCCGTCCACACTCCCTTACATACAGTATACAATGAACTCAACACTCCCCTCTCTCTCTACCAGGCATATTCATGGATTACGATGGTTGTCTTCATTCTCTAACTTTAGTCACTGGAGCTCAACTAGAACCTCAAAGGTTAACTGACACTTTCACACCTTCTTCTGGGTTATTATCTCAATGCCTTCAACTTGACTCGCTTATTAGCATCTGCATAGAAAGCCCATGTCATTACTTCAATGAAGAGTGTGTTAAATGGTTGTTTAGATACTTAAAATGAAGCTGAGACTAGCAGTGTTAACTTCTTGCGACTACAGGGGGTGCTGTTCCGAATTAGCATTTTGTCGTCTCCAAATTAAACTGCCTAGTACTCAATTCTTGCTCGTACAATATGCATATTATTAATTCTATTGGATAGAAAACACTTTCTAGTTTCATACAAAGTTGGAATGATGTCTGTGGGTGACCCAGAACTCTTTCTACAGCGAAATCCATGACAGACAGTGAAAGGTCTGAGAGCGAAGCTCTGATTTCAGATCAGTTTTAAAAGTCTGTGTATATCCTATGGAACGACACGAACTGCACCCGCCTTCCCCTGGATGTCAGTAACCAATGAGAAGTGGAATGGGCCTTCTGCGTAGCTCTCAGAGGTTATAAAGGACCAAGGAGTGAGGGTAGCCCCCCTTTCGACGCTCGCCTTTACGCAGGAAGACACCTCCGGATGCCATTTTCAAAGGCTCGGTTATCAACGTAAAATGTATCCGTCTGTAATTTAATTCGATATAGGACTTAGAAACATCATAAGGTAGTTAATTTAAACCGTTTTATAGCAATTTATATCCGTTTAGTGCGATTTTGATGCATTTCTATGTGAAGCACCGGGCACATTTCGGGGTCCCGGTCGAACGTTAGCGGGCATTTAGACGGACAAAGGACATCTTTCGACCAAAAGAAGATTAAACCCAAGAAAGAATACATTGCCCAAGAATCTGATGGAAGAACAGCTCAAAGTAAGCAATATTTAATATGATAAATCGTTGTTCTGTCGAAATATTTTAAACGCATATTTCGCCATTTTGTTTGTTATCGCGTCACTTGGCGAACCCTGTATTGAAAAGTAAGGATAATTTTAAAAATGTAAGTCAGCGGTTGCATTAAGAACTAATTTGTCTTTCGATTCCTGTCAACCCTGTATTTTTTAGTCAAGTATATGATTAGCTTTCAATTAAACTAGATCACTCTGATAGATGACGTCAGACATATTGAGGCTTGATTTCCTAGTATTTTTATTGTGTAACCACGGTTTTGTATGGCTAAATATGCACCTTTTCGAACAAACTGTATATGTATGTTGTAAAATGATGTTACAGGAGTGTCATCGGAAGAATTCTGAGAAGGTTAGTGAAAAAATTAATATATTTTGGCGATGATAACGTTATAGCTCCCTTTGCCTTGAATTCATGCTCTACTAACGTTTGTACATGTGGTATGCTAACTTATCGATTTATTGTGTTTTCGCTGAAAAACGCTTAGAAAATCTGAAATATGGTCTGAAATCACAAGAACTGTGTCTTTCCATTGCTATGCTTTGTCTATTTTTATGAAATGTTTTATGATGAGTAAATTGGTCATACACGTTGCTCTATCTAGTAATTCTAGTCGATTTGTGATGGTCGGTGCAATTGTAAACTGTGATTTCTACCTGAAATATGCACTTTTTTCTAACAACACCTATCCTATACCATAAATATGTTATCAGACTGTCATCTGATGAGTTTTTTTCTTGGTTTGTTGCTATCAATATCTTAGTTTAGCCGAATTGGTGATAGCTAGTGGTGGAGAGAGAAAATGGTGGACAAAGAAAGATGGTGTATTTTGCTAACGTGGTTAGCTAATAGATTTACATATTGTGTCTTCCCTGTAAAACATTTTAAAAAACAGAAATGATGGGTTTATTCACAAGATCTGTATCTTTCATCTGGTGTCTTGGACTTGTGATTTAATGATATTTAGATGCTACTATTTACTTGTGAAGCTATGCTAGCGATGCTAATCAGTGTGGGGGGGGTGGGGGGTGATCCCGGATACGGGGTTGATACTCGTGAAAGGTTAAACAACTCTCCCGGCGTGCCTCGATGTCAATTAGAGACCTTTGACCTCTGACCTCTGAGCGGAACTGAGCAGAGACGTGACTGACAACATCCCTCCCACGCCATATCAGCCTCACATCAGCCTCATAGCTTATGATGTATTACGTAAAAGAAGACTTGTTGGCATTTTCCTTTGTGTTTTCTTTTCCTGTATCTACGGATACGATATGCACGCAGTGAATTTTGTATTCGCTCGGATTACTGGCAATATGAAAGTGTGTTGCAACTACAAACTAATCTAGTCGCACAGAGGCATCAGAGGGTATACCGACGCCTCAAACCTTACATCCTCTCCTCTTCATCAGCTCTTCATATCGTGCCACATCTGTTTGATTCTGCACCAGTGAACCAAGACCTGAACAGAATAGTGACCTGTCTCCCTGGTAGCAGCAACAAACCAATTCAAACACTCTTAGATATCTTGAACCTAAAAGGGTTCTTCGGCTGTCCCCATAGGAGAACCCTTTGAAGTAGACCTTTTTGATTCCACATATAACCCTTTTGGGTTCAATGTAGAACCCTTTCCACAGAATGTTATACAGGTTCTACCAGGAACCAAAAGGGTTTTAACTGGCACCAAAAAGGGTTATCTTATGGGGACAGCCGAATAACCATTTTAGAACCCTTTGTTTCTAAGAGTATCTCTCTCCTTCCTTCCCTGACTTATTGCCTCTTTCTCTCCTCCCCTCCCGTCCTCCTTCCCTCTCTCCCCAGATGTAGGTTAATGATGTCCCGGGGTGGGTACGGCTGTGGATAACTGTGGTGAGTCTGTGTGACTCAGACATCACAGAGCAGGTCACATGCACTGAGGATCTCTGAGGAACAACTTTTTTTACCTGCCAGCCATGACCCTGAACAGCAGGCACAGGACTGGCTGCTTCATAGCCCCAGAGCTTCCTTCCTCCCTTAGTGACACACAGCTGTCTGCCCAGTAGACCCATTTTACGAGAGTCCCAGAACTGTCTGTCTGCGACAGGACCAGAGCCCAGAACTGTATATACCTCATAGGCTCAGACCTGTCTGCCTGCCTCTAAAGACTTATAACTGTCTGCCTTGCTCAAAGGCCCAGAGCTTACTGCTGGCAAAACAGACCCAAACTTACCCAAAACAGTATTCCTTATAGAACCAGAACTTTCTACCTCACCGGCCTATAGCTGAGCTCCTGTCTAAGCATGAGTGAGGAGGGGGGCTCTATACAGAGAAGAAAGACTGTGTGACTCTCTGATCTGACCCGTTTTCTTTTCTGGAGCAGAGCAAAAGATGGACAAATTAAAGTTCCATTCATTCATGTATTCATTCTCATTCAGTTTCAATCACTGAATGTCATGGGGAAAATCCCTTAACCCCTATCACACACACACACACACACACCCACAACCAGATACGCACACAGTATACCACAGCATGTGTCTATTCATCTGCCCCTGCAGAATGATCGCCAAATATCATTTGGCCAGGCCTGGGGATATTGTGAAGAAGGAGAGCTTCGCCCAGGGTAGCACATCAGAGCATTACTCACAGCAGTTACAGGGAGGTGGCATGGGGCTGAACAAAATCACTATTCATCTGCTTACTGACCTGTGTGCCAGGAGGAGGAGGAGGAAGAACACACACACCTCTGGTCCTTCAGTCAAGGCCATATGAGCCCAGCAGTCAGAATGAATGAGTCAGGCTGCCATGGGCACAAAGCATACCCTCTCTGCGAAAATATCACATCTGTGCTGTTTGCATCACATTGGAGTAATTTAGCAGACGCTCCTGTCCAGAGGGAGTTGCAATCAGGTTGGTGAGACAAAAGTGAAGACAGATGTTTCACGTGAGGTATCTGTATCTGTCAGCCACCATCATCACGATGAGTCACCCTAATCTTTGGCTGTGTCCCAAATGGCAAACTATTCCCCACATACAGTAGTGCACTACTTTTGACCAGAGCACAATGGGCTCTGGTTAAAAGTAGTGCACTATATGGAATAGGGTGCCATTTGGGACACAGGGCTGTGCTGTACCATACTGATCTGTATAGCTCTACCACTGTAATTGGCCAGACTCCCTCTACACGTCCATCAAGGCTGACCTGCTGATGGTGAACCACTGTCTGAGACTGGATCGTCTCACATGTTTACATGCCTTTGATTCTCCGTGCAAAGTGAACTCGGACAAGACTGTCCAAAGTGGAAGTAGAAAATGAGAGGTAGATGAAGAGCAGGCTCTGTGGGAACTGCAGAGTGCCTTCACAAGCACATGGATGCCAACATATGCACAAACAAAAAAGAGCTCGCACAAGTGCACACACACACGTAAACAAAAATACTGACACACACACACACTCACAGCAGGGGATGTCAGACTTGGCAGATGTGTTTTCTCTGATGTCATTCAAGCCATAAGAACACTCTGAGGGAGATACAGGTAACTGCCAAAATAATGGAAATTATTTTGAGTAAATGAGGGATACAAAGTATATTGAAAGCTGGTGCTTCCACACAGGTGTGGTTCCTGAGTTAATTAAACAATTAACATCCTATAATGTTTAGGGTCATGTAAAAATGCTGGACAGGCCAATATTTGGGCCATTATTTAGGCTATCAGAGCTATGCCCCCATAAGATGACAATGCCCCCATCCACAGGGCATGAGTGAGTGGTCACTGAATGATTTGATGAGCATGAAAACAATGTAAATCATGTGCCATGGCCGTCTCAGTCATCAGATCTCAACCCAATTGAACACTTATGGGAGTTTCTGGAGCGTCGCCTCAGACAGCGTTTTCTTGGAAGAATGGATGGGATAGAGAGTGACAGAGAGAGAGAAAGAGAGAGAGAGAAGGGATGGGGGAGGGGGGCATGCCATGAAATGAATAGCAACAAATACTATTAATTCCATTGCAGCACCTCAGGCAATGATAAACTAATGCGGGGTGACGACATGTAAATTGTGTATCAGATGCTGAATTGTAGATGATGTCTTACCTCCCATGTAGCTAAATGATGTAAACTAAATGAACCTGTGTATACCAAAATGAGTCACATAGTGAGTTGTACACAAGCAGTAGAACTGCGAGATAAATAGTTGTGCTTATGAAAATGCCTTTAGTGAGTCATACACAAACTGTCTAAACTAATGTGGCGGTTGACCGCAGACTGGTTATGTCATCTTGGGCTAGACGCTACCCCTAGAGTTGATCGACCCATGCGTCAATTTAATTAACATACAACAACAACAAAAAATCGATCTCCCCAAAGGCTTAGACTTTTAAGAATTAAGTAACTTGTCACTTCAAGGCAAAACGGTTCATGTGCCATTAAACTGAATTGCCTTGAATTTTGGAAAGTGCATTTAAGCATTTCAAAGAGAAATTATTTTTAAATGCCAAAAGTTCAGCAGGGAGGTTTTTCAGTGTCTATCGTCAGCAATTATCTCATGTGACATTTTGGATCACTTAGGAAAAACAGAAGGATCAAAAGAGAAATTACTCTTCAGAACCTGTTCTCTGAAATATGATTCACTTAATCTGGTACCTTTGTATAATTTTTTGCCAGTAGTTCTGAAAGTAGCACTCACGATCCAAAAGTGATCGTCGAAAATGGTGTACCACGTCACATATGTGCAGATATGTGCGCACGTCATTGCTCTCTCTCTCTCTCTGCTGTGTCCACTTAGCCATTGGGCACACCATGCAACCTCATTGCTTAACGCTGGGCAGTCCTCTTGCTAGTTGTCACTCAAATGCGAGGGGGTGAGGGGCTAGAACTTGAATTGCAAGGGGGCTGGCCAGCATGGGGGAAAATGTAGGGAAAATGGCGTGTCAACAAAACACTCGCTTTTAATCTAGGGATTTAATGGCTATTTAAGGTAAGTTAATTCTGCATGTATGAACTACACATTGACACATCCAGCCCAAAGAAGGAGGTTTTAAAAATGCTTTCTTACTTGCCAACGTACCGGAGCATGTCCTGGAAACAGCTAGTATTCCTGGGGACATGGACAAAACAAAAAATACAAAAATACTTTACAATTGACATACATTTGAATCCTAACTTCACTCTCAGATAGTGAGAAATAATACCAGACACACTGTGGATGGCCACTTTATCTGCCGCAATCATTTCACAATAACAGGCTTCAGTATTGATTATATCTGGAGGAAGACAAAGGGTGAAGTATTAAACTGACTTCATTTGAGATCATATCAGCCACATACACTACATCAAGTTAAACCAGGTGCTTTGGCTGTGTCAAAATGTTTGTCCTTAATAACCCCAGTACTGGTCTGTATGTGCATTCGTGTGTCCGTGTGTACACCTGCTGGGCGTTGACCTGAATAGTCTGTGTACCATCTCTTCCCCATCAACGCACTACCGTGGCTCCTTTCCCCAACACCCTTCCCAAAACAGCCCAAACGTAGAACCTTGCTGTGCCCCTGGACCAAGGTCTATCCACAGCCTCGTCACAGCCTCTTAGACTCCTGCTACATCCTCACAGCAGGTTCCTTCGTTAAAACTTCACCACAACGTGCATGTGTGCTGCCCAAAGCTCCTTGTTACACTAACCACACCACTCCGGGCTGGCAGGCACAGCCTGACATGACCAATAACTGACGCCAAGTCAGATGCCTGTTGGCACTTGAAAATGGGCCTTGAAAAGCCATTTTCCATTTCTGCCCATTACATGAAATGTCCCTAATTTCATGCCGTGGGCAGACATGGTTTTATATGTAGAAAATTGCACTGTGAAAATCGGAGGCGGATTTCATTTTGCGGTATCAAACGTCATTACAATAATGGACCTGAGCTTTTAAGGCAAATACCTGATGGGTAAAATGTTCTCCAAGAATGATAGGCTTTTGGACTCTAGACCTGGGAGAACAGGCAGGTAGCGTGTGTATGGGCAGACAGGGAAACGCAAACACACGAAAGAGACACACACGCACATGCTTGCACACACACTCAGCCTCCCCAAAGCAAAACCTATCCATTCAAGTTGAAACAACATCTATCAGAAAGCCCTGATAGAATGAGAACCTGTACCTGTCTCCCTGTATTGGGCACAACCATGTATTTTAACTGGCAGCATTCAGGACTAAGTGAGCTGAGCCACAGTCACTGCGGTTTCCCTTCTCTAGCTACAGTGTGGCTGCCAGCCTGAGCCTAGCCAGATGATTGCTGTGAAATTCAAAGAGACACCTTATTTTTACCCAAGATCCTCTACCCTCTTTGGTCTCGGGCTTATAAGCGTCCTTGGTGTTCCTGCTCATGAAGCCTGCAGCCATGGCCAATTTTAAGATCAATAGTTTTGAATATCACAAGAAGGTCAAGATAAATATGTATTGTTTAACTCGCCAGCTGTTGTAACTTGATCAATCGAGCTTGACAACAGTTCCTTCCTGTATGTAAACCTGGCCTGAAAATTTCCAAAGATAACCACACTGTAGACTCAGCCCACAGAGCACAACGCAGCCAAAATAAATATCCCTGGAGTGGCATTTTAAGAACTGCTCAGTCTTTGAAGATACTCTGTGGAGTCTATGGGTAACATTTTGAGAGGACTTGACTGTGGCCCTGTAGTGCTGTTTAATTCATCAACAAATACTAAAAGGAGGAAAGAGCCAGTAGAGCAGCGAGCAGCGGCATAGTCTGTCATTGTTCAGAGACAAAGTGGCGTGACAAACCGGCGACAGAATACTGTATCACCCTCTGAACTGGTACAATACTTAACAAGAGCATATGTCAGCTTGATTCGCCCAAGTCAACTCTCTTTGGCACAGTCGATGAAACCAATTATGCTCATCGGTGAGACACGCCTTTTGAAATTAATATTTTGGGAAGGGGGAATAGAGACGTGCCTAGATGTGCTGAACGTCTCACTTCAAATCAACATCAGTGGGACTCACCCAGACAGCTTCCTGACGTTCAGTCCAGTTGGACTCACCCAGACAGCTTCCTGACGTTCAGTCCAGTTGGACTCACCCAGACAGCTTCCTGACGTTCAGTCCAGTTGGACTCACCCAGACAGCTTCCTGACGTTCAGTCCAGTTGGACGAGGCACTCAACAATCCCCAGAGGACGTCTCTCATCTCTCATCTTTCTCTCTTCTCCTCCTTTTTTTCCTTCTTCTCCCAGGCAGAGATGAGGCTTTTAGTTGTTTTAGTGATCGTCAGATGTACCTACATAGGTTATTGCAATACAACATTTGCACGACATACATTTGTCTCAAGATATTTGCATAACACTTCCAACAGATTATCTTTTAATAATGTGCAATGTGTCCTGAAAGAAAGCCGCGCCCTAAGGCATACAAACAGGCCTCAGAAACAGATGGTCTGTTACGATACACACATAGTCGTTACATAAGCTTTCTGATCCTAGTGGAGGTATGCTAAGCTATTTGAACATCACAGCAAAGGCTACATAACATCAGCATGCTCGAAGACACCAGCCACCTTTTTAATGAAATAACTTTCTTAGACACAGTCGATATGACAAACCTAATTTCTCAGGCTAGCAGCTGGAAGGGAGGCAGGCTGCACGAAGCAGGCAGCAGGCAGGCATCAGCATTTTCCCGGTGCGGTGCAGGCTGCAAACAGAAACAGGCGTTGTTGTGTTGCCCGCAGGCTGCACTAGGCTCCGTTCGTTCCGCTGTTTAAACATGCTAACGGTATTCTCTAACGGACACTCATTAACGGGAGAACACACCGGAGCGATGCGGCGAGTGGCGGGGAGCGGCCGGGAACGCTGAATGGCAGGTGTGACATTTCTGACAGCTCGCCGTCCGTCCCAGGTGTCCGTCCATTGCCGTCGACGAAGTCTGAGCGGAACAGGCTGGCCGGAACACGACACAGTCGTTTATTTATATGGTCTCACCGGAAGACCATGCAGGAATCTAGTAACTGTAAATAACTAAAAGGGAAATATTGCCAACAAACTTTTCTCTCATGTCTAAACGTGGGCATGAAAAGCATGTTTGGTGTTGGATGTCTTCAATATTGGTGCCAGTGTATGCGGGTCAGACGATCACATCTGCAAACACACCTTCAGTACAGTATAAGTTTGTTGATATCCATTTCCCACAGTGAAGTGTGTGTGTGTGTGTGTGTGTGTGTGTGTGTGTGTGTGTGTGTGTGTGTGTGTGTGTGTGTGTGTGTGTGTGTGTGTGTGTGTGTGTGTGTGTGTGTGTGTGTGTGTGTGTGTGTGCGTGCGTGCGTAGATGTGTGCGTGCGCGTGTGGTTTGGGCTTCAACCCGTTCTCCTTTTCTACTAGCCTCTGGGGAGCCTCTGTTCTCAGGTACTAAAAGAATAGAGCTGCTATAGTACATTGGGCTGCAGGAATACACAAACAATGAAATATTCTGACTCACAGTCCGGGTAAAATCTTACTATGGAAGGAAAGATACAAACACAGAAATAACCACACTTGAGGCTCTAGTGTGTGACTAACCTGAATTAATAACACAACATTCCAACAAACTCAGGTTACAAACATATCTCCTCGGGTTTTGGATGGGAGCAAACACTTGCAGACAGTCAGACAAGCAAACTATTGACACGTCTGAAAATCTGTTTGGAGAAAGTGGCTTGAAACTGGAAGTGTTCAAACAGCCCTATCTACTGCTCCTGTTGTTGTCTGTGCTGTATAGAAGAGGGTGTTTTAGGACAGCAGAATGTCGAAAGAGAGAGAGAGAGAGAGACAGACAGAGACAGAGAGTTGAGAAGATGAAAGGTCCAGTGTTGCCAACATCTGGTCAGGGTATCATGGCAACCACATCCATAATCTGAACCGGAATTCAGAATTATCCAGTGATCCACGCTAAACGCACAAACACACACCAACACAGACAGAGGAGGACCATCTGCCTGCTTCACCTGAACAAACACACCCACACACGCTCGAGTGCACACACAAACACGCACGCACACTCTCCCACCTGTCGGCTGTCACAACCATATAGGTGTGAGAGGATCCACAGAGAGAGCAGTCTCCTGGTGTTGTGTGTGTAGTCCATCGTCCCTGACAGTGACAGTGGTCTGTGTAACTGGTCATTGAATTAGCCTGCAGGTAGATAACTAGGATTACTGTCACTACTACCCTCTCAGAGGTAGCCCTAACCCGGGGTCCGGTGCTGAGTGGCAGGCATATACTCCCAGGACCACTGTCTGATTATAATACACCCTCTGATGTTCCTTTCAACCACCACTTCTTATCTGTCGGTATGCCAATTGTTCCGACTTGACTGGGAAAGGCAAGACTGTATTTTTGCTATGCATTGGGCTGTAGAAGGAGCACATGAGAATAACATTAATCAACGGCAGACAGCGGTCCTCTATTTCGTCTATTGTAAAATGACAGCTGTTTGGCCCGCAAGCCGCTTCCCATTATATGTGTCGTAAATACAAATCACTGTGCGGTCCGTGGCCTATTATTTTCTCATTTCATTGTAAAGGGAGGTTGGGCTCACACAACGCAGCCGACAGGGACATCAGTTAAACAAAGCCCTGGCTTTTATTACTTTTAGTCTGACATACAAAGCTCGTCTGTTGTTGTATACAGGAAAAGGTGGCGTGCTCCTCTTTCAGCTTTATCGATCGTTCCTTACCAGTGACAATGAATGTATTGAAGCAGTGAGCTGCTTCTCAGATCTCATGTATTTTTATTTTTTTAACTTTTAGACATTTAGTGAGACGGAGCAGGCTAGTTCAGAAGCATAAGGGATTCTGCCCTCAGTGTCTACAAGTAGACCTCCTTTACCACACACACACACACACACAGGGGAACAGGCACACACACGCCCACGTGCGCACACACACACACCGCCTTCTCGTCATCCACCCAGCTTGCGGATAGCTTCTCCACTAGTAGCTACTTCGGTATGGAAGACAACGGCCCTCGGTGGAGTGGTAGAGGTTTGTAACGCTGTCAGACCAGGGTAAATCAATGAAAGAAATATGTTATGCTCAAAACTGAAATAATTTGTTTTGCTGTGTGCCAGGAAAAGTGATTTGCTGTGTTGATGGTTTAATACAGAGAGTAAAGAAAAAGGGAAGTCCCGCCATCTTGGGTGTAGGGAAATATGTAGAGATTCAGATTGTCAGAAACCACCTACAGCATGTCGTACAGGGACAGGTGGGAGGGATGGGTACAGGACTGGGAATGTTACATTACACTTGTTGTCATTGTGTCTTTGTCCTCATAATTGGGACTCGTTTCAGGAAAGTAGACATAAAGTACCAGTCAAAAGTTTGGACACACCTACTCATTACAGGGTTTGTCTTTATTTTTTACCACTTTCTAAACTGTAGAATAATAGTGATCAAACTGTGAAATGACACATGGAATCATGTAGTAACCAAAACAATATCTAAATATATTTTAGATTTTAGATTTTTCTTTGCCTTGACGACAGCTTTGCACACTCTTGGCATTCTCTCAACCAGCTTCATGAGGCTGTCACCTGGAATGCATTTCAATTAACAGGTGTGCCTTGTTAAAAGTTAAATAGAGGAATTTATTTCCATCTTAATGTGTTTGAGCCAGTCCGTTGTGTTGTGACAAGGTAGGGGTGGTATACAGAAGATAGCCCTATTTGGTAAAAGACCAAGTCCACATTATGTGAAGAACAACTCAAATAAGCTTTGAAAAACGATAGTCCATCATTACTTTAAGACATGAAGGTCAGTCAATGCGGGAACATTTCAAGAACTTTGAAAGTTTCTTCAAGTGGAGTCGCAAAAACCATCAAACGCTATGATGAAACTGGCTCTCATGAGGACCACCACAGGAAAGGAAGACCCAGAGTTACCTCTGCTGCAGAGGATAAGTTCATTAGACTTACCAGCCTCAGAAATTGCAGCCCAAATAAATGCTTCACAGAGTTCAAGTAACAGACACATCTCAACATCAACTGTTCAGAGGAGACTGCATGAATCAGGCCTTCATGGTCGAATTGCTGTAAAGAAACCACTACCACGGACACCAATAATAAGAGGAGACTTGCTTGGGCCAAGAAACACAAGCAATGGACATTAGACCGGTGGAAATCTGTCCTTTGGTCTGATGATTCCAAATTTGAGATGTTTGGTTCCAACCGCTGTGACTTTGGGAGACGCAGAGTAGGTGAACGGATGATCTCAGCATGTGGGATTCCCACCGTGAAGCATGAAGGAGGAGGTGCTTTGCTGGTGACATTGTCTGTGATTTATTTAGAATTCAAGGCACACTTAACCAGCATGGCTACCACAGCATTCTGCAGCAATACGCCATCCCATCTGGTTTGCGCTTAGTGGGACTATCATTTGTTTTTCAACAGGACAATGACCCAACACACCTCCAGGCTGAGTATGGGCTATTTGACCAGGAAAGAGAGTGATGGAGTGCTGCATCAGATGACCTGGCCTCCACAATCACCTCACCTGAACACAATTGAGATGGTTCGGGATGAGTTTGACCGCAGAGTAAAGGAAAAGCAGCCAACAGAAAAAATAGTCAAAATAAAGAAAAACCCTTGAATGAGTAGGTGTGTCAAACCTTTTTGTGTTGCTCACCACTTTCTGGAGGACCACTTTATGAAATCAGTGGAATTAGAGTATGATAGCTAAGGGGATGGAGAAAACACCTGTCTTCAAACTAAGGGCAACCATGGCATCCGTGATAGAGAGGTAAAAGCACATACGGGTAAGATAGTCTAGCTAGCTACATTTTCAGATATTACACGTTTCTAATTTTGTCAGAAAGTCATTTTCATTTCAAGTTAAAATGCACTGTTAGCTAGCTATCTAATGTTAGCTGGCTGGCTCGCTAGCTAACGTTACGTGTATGATCTGTGTAGTAATATTATTTGTATCTCGTAGCTAGCTAACATTGAACCTGGTTGGTTAGCTACCTGCAGATTCATGCAGGGTAGTAACGTCATGAGTTGGGATTATGGTTCATTGTTTAGCTGTTTTAACAGAATGTTCATCATGTCACTGCAACAACTGTTGATAGACGTAGTTGGTAATTTCGCTCGGGCTATCTACTCCGATTTTAGGGCACTCTCGTCTCAGTGTGCCAGAGAGAAGAATAACTGATGGATTTACGAACGCTCAACACCTACTGAATATGGCCAGTGTCAGTAAACGTTGGCAAAAAAAGCGTAATTAAGTTGTTGCCAGCAGCACATTTGCAGTCACCAACGATCCGGATAACATAAAAACAGCCTAACCAGCTCTGCTAGGGAGAGTAAAATGGTCAGAGGGAACTCACTTGTGTCTGGTAGTAGCTAGCAAACTAGCCAACGTTAGCCAGTTAGCTTGTGTGCTTGACTGCTGTTGTGAGGCCAGAACGCTCAGATCAACGAAACGTTCGGAATTTATGAACGCCCAGAGCACACTCTGGCACTCCAGATTAAATGTACGAACACATCCATAGTATAAACCAGCCTTTAGTCTTGAAGTCTTTGGTTGTTCAGTACATGGCCTCACATGCGAATCCGTAAAGAGATGGGTGGGGCTAAAACTTAAGAGGGTGTGAACAATACTGAGCGGGTGTAGACAAAGGAGAGCTCTCCAGTAGGTGTACCAAAACATTCAAAGGCCAAGTTTATCAACTTTCAAAGCAGAATTACTTTCCCATTGTTCCTCAACTGTAGTGTATGATATACAATTTTCTAGCTCTGAGTGTCTACTTTTATCCAATGTAAAAAACACAATTTCGAATTTTGCTACAGAAGACCGAATCGAGCCGGTTGGTGACAAATATATTAATAAACAAAAATATCAAATTGGTGTCTGTGTTGTATCTTAAAAGAACAAGCAACAAATATACACATTTGCAAAACATTCCTTTATTATAAATAAATCATTTGTATAAAAACTGGCATGCTTCAACCAGGGCATTTACAGATTCACAAGCCAGGGCTACCCATCCAGTTAGCCAATCGATACAAGAGACAAACTTTCTGAGTATGCAAGGTCGCACGACAGATGGGACAAGAATGAAAAAATCTTCACAACCACAAAAATACTTACAAGTAGAATAACAATAAACATCATGGTCGATTCTCGTAGTTTCTTCTATTTTCTCTTTTAAATATTTAAATTTTTTAAACTCTTTTAATGTCTTTTTATCTCCCATATACATTTCCCTTAAGTATAACTTGTACAGTGTTTTGTTATGTTTTTCTTTTGTACTCATTTTTTTCTCTGGACCATAGAGCCTGCAGTGGAGAGCCCGCCTTCTCTTTTTTTTCACGGTTAGTTCAAGGTTTATGGCAGGACCGTTGTGCTGTGATTTACAGGAAGAGAGCGAGCGGGGCCCACTGATTGGTGGTTGGTCTTTGTGGTCCCGCCTCTCTGGTGGTGGGTCAGTTTGATGCTGTCAGAACAATATAAAATGTCTCATGCTTGGTTAGCGGTGGCGGTGGGAGTTCCATCTGTCTGTCTGTCTTTACGTCCGTCAGTCCGTCATCTGTCTGTCTGAGTGACAGCTCCTTTCCTCAGCTGTTCTCGCCCCTGGGGACCCTCCCTCCACTTTGGTGCTGTTAAGATGTTCAGATGGCATGATTACTGTAGCTGACATATGTCGTCTTAGTTGATGAAGCTGCCAGGGGGAAAAAGAGGGGAAGAGAGGAGAGGAAATATATCAGGAGATATATACTTCCTATTGAGTGTAATATTAGTGCACACCTGCATCTGGGGTCTGAGGCTGTGTTTGTCAAGTCCGTTATGTTACATGTCCCCTGTAGCTGTTGGTTGTAAATGTCAGTTGTTTTTAAGCGACCATAGACCGCTGGCGCTGAGCTATCGTCAAGACGGTACCCTGTGCCCGCCTTGTTTAGGAGGATTTTAAAAGGAGACAATATTTCAAACTGTAGGAATCAGAACTGTTCCAGCAGTTTCTTCTTCACACAACACAAACCCGAGGCAGTTAGTGTGTGTGTGTGTGTGTGTGTGTGTGTGTGTGTGTGTGTGTGTGTGTGTGTGTGTGTGTGTGTGTGTGTGTGTGTGTGTGTGTGTGTGTGTGTGTGTGTGTGTGTGTGTGTGTGTGTGTGTGTGTTATTCTCGCAGACTAAACTGCTGACTGCAAGACTTCTGGGCGTTCAGGTCTGTAATGAAGAAATAAGTTAAACCTGCTGCAGTTCAGAACACAGAACAGAGTAAACGAAGCCTCATTGCTCCGAACACTCCAGAACCGTTTAAACCTCTCAGAACACCCAGACCAACTCTGTGATGAAATAAATGTTTTAAACACCCACTGAACATTCTGAATCTCCACTGGTGAGAGAAAAATATTTCCAGGTAGTAGTGTCGATGAGGCAAGACTGGCTCCTCACACAACAAAGCTTTGACATTGAAGTAAGCTGCTCCACATAGTTAAGCTGAATGGGAAGCTTATTTTAACACTCTGTATGTGAAGTAAACAATAGTGCTCAAAAAACAGGTTGCAGCACTCAAGAACATTGTTCACAATTCAGACATTCAATTATTTGTTATTAAAAGTACTGATATTTGAATGAGAGATATGAAAAAGGGCCCAACTTACATGTTACTACTGTTATACTGTAGTTGTAGAGATTATCAAAACGGTTGGTTATATCAGTGTAGTTGTATAGATTCTGTCTGTTGTGTGTAATTGTAGATCTATAGATTCTGTTTTTTTTCTATGAGTTTAGGTGTATAGATTGTTAGTTACTTTAGTGTAGATCAGGGATCATCAACTAGATTCAGCCACGGGCGGATTTTTTTGGAGCGGATGGTCGGGGGGCCGGAACATAATTACAAATTGACCGCAAGAATCCCAAACAGATATGTTTGACTAAAACATAACAATTTCAAATCTTGCTTACATTTGTATACGATCACGTGTCTCTCTACTATGCGTGGGAATACTTGGGGACAGATTTCCCCAAAAAATGTATTACTTGTAGCTGATTTCCTGGTGTTTTGACTGTCTTTTATGTCCAACAACGAAAATTTAACAAACACTTTATTTTTTATTTTATTTTTAAACTTGGGGGGGCCAAATAAAACCATTCAGCCCATGGGCCGTCAGTTGGGGAACCCTGGTGTAGATGTACTATATATACATGTATACTGTTAGTATAGGTGTATACAATATATCATTAGATATATAAGTGTATTATGTATAGGTTAGTAAAGGTGTGTTCTTACTCACTGTTGGTCTCCATGCTCTCACACAGCTCCGTCTGGACCTCTCCGTTGGGCCGGTCACCTCCCTTCTGCAGCTTGCCTGACATGGTGGCGGCGGTGACGATGGCCTTGAAGCTGCGTTTACGCTTGGGGATGTTCTGCTCCGGGTGGAAGATGATGACGTAGACCTTGGGCATGTACAGCATCCCCAGAGAGACAGAGGCGCTGAGGCTGAGCGAGATAGTCAGGGTGGTGGTCTGGATGTACATCTGGTGAGGGGAGGGAGGGAGGGAGGGAGGGAGGGAGGGAGGGAGGGAGGGAGGGAGGGAGGGAGAAGAGAGAGAGTAGAGGAATCAACATACTGTAACCACTAACAACTGTACACCGACAAATCTACGCTGATATATACCATACGCTGATATAAACCATACGCTGACATAAACCATACGCTGATATAAACCATACGCTGATATAAACCATACGCTGATATAAACCATACGCTGATATAAACCATACGCTGACAAAAACCATACGCTGATATAAACCATACGCTGATATAAACCATACGCTGATATAAACCATACGCTGACATAAACCATACGCTGACATAAACCATACGCTGATATAAACCATACGCTGACATAAACCATACGCTGATATAAACCATACGCTGACATAAACCATACGCTGACATAAACCATACGCTGATATAAACCATACGCTGATAGAAACCATACGCTGACATAAACCATACGCTGATATAAACCATACGCTGATATAAACCATACGCTGATAGAAACCATACGCTGATATAAACCATACGCTGATATAAACCATACGCTGATAGAAACCATACGCTGATATAAACCATACGCTGATATAAACCATACGCTGATATAAACCATACGCTGATATAAACCATACGCTGATAGAAACCATACGCTGACATAATCCATACGCTGACATAAACCATACGCTGATATAAACCATACCCTGACATAAACCATACGCTGATATAAACCATACGCTGATATAAACCATACGCTGATATAAACCATACGCTGATATAAACCATACGCTGACATAAACCATACGCTGATATAAACCATACCCTGACATAAACCATACGCTGATATAAACCATACGCTGATATAAACCATACGCTGATATAAACCATACGCTGATATAAACCATACGCTGACATAAACCATACGCTGATATAAACCATACCCTGACATAAACCATACGCTGATATAAACCATACGCTGATATAAACCATACGCTGATATAAACCATACGCTGATATAAACCATACGCTGACATAAACCATACGCTGATATAAACCATACGCTGATATAAACCATACGCTGATATAAACCATACGCTGATATAAACCATACGCTGATATAAACCATACGCTGACATAAACCATACGCTGATATAAACCATACCCTGACATAAACCATACGCTGATATAAACCATACGCTGATATAAACCATACGCTGATATAAACCATACGCTGACATAAACCATACGCTGATATAAACCATACCCTGACATAAACCATACGCTGATATAAACCATACGCTGATATAAACCATACGCTGATATAAACCATACGCTGATATAAACCATACGCTGACATAAACCATACGCTGATATAAACCATACGCTGATATAAACCATACGCTGATATAAACCATACGCTGATATAAACCATACGCTGATATAAACCATACGCTGATATAAACCATACGCTGACATAAACCATACGCTGATATAAACCATACGCTGACATAAACCATACGCTGATATAAACCATACGCTGATATAAACCATACGCTGACATAAACCATTCGCTGACAAAAACCATACGCTGATATAAACCATACGCTGATATAAACCATACGCTGATATAAACCATACGCTGATATAAACCATACGCTGACATAAACCATACGCTGATATAAACCATACGCTGACATAACCAATACGCTGATATAAACCATACGCTGACATAAACCATACGCTGACATAAACCATACGCTGACATAAACCATACGCTGATATAAACCATACGCTGATATAAACCATACGCTGATATAAACCATACGCTGACATAAACCATACGCTGATATAAACCATACGCTGACATAAACCATACGCTGATATAAACCATACGCTGACATAAACCATACGCTGACATAAACCATACGCTGACATAAACCATACGCTGACATAAACCATACGCTGACATAACCAATACGCTGACATAAACCATACGCTGATATAAACCATACGCTGACATAACCAATACGCTGACATAAACCATACGCTGATATAAACCATACGCTGACATAACCAATACGCTGACATAACCAATACGCTGACATAAACCATACGCTGACATAAACCATACGCTGATATAAACCATACGCTGACATAAACCATACGCTGATATAAACCATACGCTGATATAAACCATACGCTGACATAAACCATACGCTGATATAAACCATACGCTGACATAAACCATACGCTGATATAAACCATACGCTGACATAAACCATACGCTGACATAAACCATACGCTGATATAAACCATACGCTGATATAAACCATACGCTGATATAAACCATACGCTGACATAAACCATACGCTGACATAAACCATACGCTGATATAAACCATACGCTGATATAAACCATACGCTGATATAAACCATACGCTGATATAAACCATACGCTGACATAAACCATACGCTGACATAAACCATACGCTGACAAAAACCATACGCTGATATAAACCATACGCTGATATAAACCATACGCTGATATAAACCATACGCTGACAAAAACCATACGCTGACATAAACCATACGCTGACATAAACCATACGCTGATATAAACCATACGCTGATATAAACCATACGCTGATATAAACCATACGCTGATATAAACCATACGCTGATATAAACCATACGCTGACATAAACCATACGCTGACATAAACCATACGCTGATATAAACCATACCCTGATATAAACCATACGCTGATATAAACCATACGCTGACATAAACCATACGCTGACATAATCCATACGCTGATATAAACCATACGCTGATATAAACCATACGCTGATATAAACCATACGCTGACATAAACCATACCCTGATATAAACCATACGCTGATATAAACCATACGCTGACATAAACCATACGCTGACATAAACCATACGCTGATATAAACCATACGCTGACATAATCCATACGCTGATATATGCCATACGCTGATATAAACCATACGCTGATATATGCCATACGCTGATATAAACCATACGCTGACATAAACCATACGCTGATATAAACCATACGCTGATATAAACCATACGCTGATATAAACCATACGCTGACATAAACCATACGCTGACATAATCCATACGCTGATATAAACCATACGCTGATATAAACCATACGCTGATATAAACCATACGCTGACATAAACCATACGCTGACATAATCAATACGCTGATATAAACCATACGCTGATATATACCATACGCTGACATAAACCATACGCTGATATAAACCATACGCTGACATAAACCATACGCTGATATAAACCATACGCTGACATAAACCATTCGCTGACAAAAACCATACGCTGACATAAACCATACGCTGACAAAAACCATACGCTGATATAAACCATACGCTGATATAAACCATACGCTGATATAAACCATACGCTGACATAAACCATACGCTGACAAAAACCATATGCTGACAAAAACCATACGCTGACATAAACCATACGCTGATATAAACCATACGCTGATATAAACCATACGCTGACAAAAACCATATGCTGACAAAAACCATACGCTGACATAAACCATACGCTGATATAAACCATACGCTGATATAAACCATACGCTGACATAAACCATACGCTGATATAAACCATATGCTGACAAAAACCATATGCTGACAAAAACCATATGCTGACAAAAACCATACGCTGACATAAACCATACGCTGACAAAAACCATACGCTGACATAAACCATACGCTGACATAAACCATACGCTGACAAAAACCATACGCTGACATAAACCATACGCTGACAAAAACCATACGCTGACATAAACCATACGCTGACAAAAACCATACGCTGATATAAACCATACGCTGACATAAACCATACGCTGACAAAAACCATATGCTGACAAAAACCATACGCTGACATAAACCATACGCTGACATAAACCATACGCTGATATAAACCATACGCTGATATAAACCATACGCTGACATAAACCATACGCTGACATAAACCATACGCTGACATAAACCATACGCTGATATAAACCATACGCTGATATAAACCATACGCTGATATAAACCATACGCTGACATAAACCATACGCTGATATAAACCATACGCTGATATAAACCATACGCTGACATAAACCATACGCTGATATAAACCATACGCTGATATAAACCATACGCTGACAAAAACCATATGCTGACAAAAACCATACGCTGACATAAACCATACGCTGATATAAACCATACGCTGATATAAACCATACGCTGATATAAACCATACGCTGACATAACCAATACGCTGATATAAACCATACGCTGACATAAACCATACGCTGATATAAACCATACGCTGACAAAAACCATACGCTGACAAAAACCATACGCTGATATAAACCATACGCTGACATAAACCATACGCTGATATAAACCATACGCTGATATAAACCATACGCTGATATAAACCATACGCTGACATAAACCATACGCTGATATAAACCATACGCTGATATAAACCATACGCTGATATAAACCATACGCTGATATAAACCATACGCTGACATAAACCATACGCTGACATAAACCATACGCTGACATAAACCATACGCTGATATAAACCATACGCTGATATAAACCATACGCTGACATAATCCATACGCTGACATAAACCATACGCTGACATAAACCATACGCTGATATAAACCATACGCTGATATAAACCATACGCTGACATAAACCATACGCTGACATAAACCATACGCTGACATAAACCATACGCTGATATAAACCATACGCTGATATAAACCATACGCTGATATAAACCATACGCTGATATAAACCATACGCTGACATAATCCATACGCTGATATAAACCATACGCTGACATAAACCATACGCTGACATAAACCATACGCTGATATAAACCATACGCTGATATAAACCATACGCTGATATAAACCATACGCTGACATAAACCATACGCTGATATAAACCATACGCTGATATAAACCATACGCTGACATAAACCATACGCTGATATAAACCATACGCTGACATAAACCATACGCTGATATAAACCATACGCTGACATAAACCATACGCTGATATAAACCATACAATGGCTACTATACAATGATACTTGACAAAACCCCTATGGTATCATATCACTGAGCGGAGGCTTCATCAGAAATAAACACAAACCTGCGCACGCACACAGACACACTAACACACACACACACACACACACATGCACACAGACCCCTC
Source organism: Salvelinus namaycush (assembly GCF_016432855.1). Classification (NCBI taxonomy): domain Eukaryota; kingdom Metazoa; phylum Chordata; class Actinopteri; order Salmoniformes; family Salmonidae; genus Salvelinus; species Salvelinus namaycush. Next base: position 6,426,684 of record NC_052344.1, on the reverse strand, counting down.
CACCACTGGAAGGATTCCTCTCAAAGCGCAGCCACTCATCTGTGTCCATCCCTGACTATAGCATGGTGTAGGAATCACAGCTAGCAGATGGCCAGTCACGCTTCTTCAGTCACAACAACACAACACAGCCCCGGCTAGCCAGCGTAGCGTTCCGCTGAGGAAAACAAAGCAGTGCTCCACCGCCCGCTCCCTCGCCAAGAGAGAACAGGCGTGAACAGATTACACATGTTGACAGTAATACCAATTTACAGTATATCCTCTCTAATGAGAGCATCCAGAAAGAAGATGAGAAAAGGCTTAGACGTTGAAGTGTGTGTGTGTGTGTGTGTGTGTATATGTGTGTGCGCTTGTGAGTGTGTGTGTGTGTGTGTGTGTGTGTGTAGGGTGGTAGAAATTATCCAAACATTATGTTGAATATAATAAACTACACTCATCAATACGACTCCTTTATCATGTGAATGTTAGAGTAGATGTCCATAATCGTGTCCAGTGGGTATCGCCAAGGTTGCGAACCTTGCATCACCACTCGGAATACTATAAGATGCACGTGTCTAGGTTCACCATTATGCAATTATTAAGAGGCTAAGGGACAAAGGAACTAATGCCTTGCAATCAATGTCCTAGAATTTAATGATTGAGTTAACCTTGACTCAGAGATGCATAGTTAGACCAAGCATATACAGTGGCTTGCGAAAGTATTCACCCCCTTGGCATGTTTCCTATTTTGTTGCCTTACAACCTGGAATTAAAATAGATTTTGGGGGGGGTTTGTATCATTTGATTTACACAACATGCCTTCCACTTTGAAGATCCAAATATTTTTTTGGTGTGAAAAAAACAAGAAATAAGAAAAAAAACTGAAAACTTGAGCGTGCATAACTATTCACCCCAAAGGCAATACTTTGTAGAGACACCTTTTGCAGCAATTACAGCTGCAAGTCTCTTGGGATATGTCTCTATAAACTTGGCACATCTAGCCATTGGGATTTTTGCCCAATCTTCAAGGCAAAACTTCTCCAGCTCCTTCAAGTTGTAAGGGTTCCGCTGGTGTACAGTAATCTTTAAGTCATACCACAGATTCTCAATTGGATTCAGGTCTGGGCTTTGACTAGGCCATTCCAAGACATTTAAATGTTTCCCCTTAAACCACACGAGTGTTGCTTCAGCAGTATGCTTAGGGTTATTGTCCTGCTCTTGAAGACTGAAACAGGTTTCCCTCAAGAATTTCCCTGTATTTAGTGCCATCAATCATTCCTTCCATTCCTTCCATTCTGACCAGTTTCCCAGTCCCCGCCAATGAAAAACATCCACACAGCATGATGCTGCCATCACCATGCTTCACTGTGGGGATAGAAGTCTCGGGGGGGATGAGAAGTGTGGGTTTGCGCCAGACATAGTGTTTTCCTTGATGGCCAAAAAGCTCAAATTTAGTCTCATCTAACCAGAGTACCTTCTTCCATATGTTTGGGGAGTCTCCAACATGCCTTTTGGCGAACACCAAACGTGTTTGCTTATTTTTTTTAATTAATAAATGGCTTTTTTCTGGCCACTCTTCCGTAAAGCCCAGCTCTGTGGAGTGTACGTCTTAAAGAGGTCCTATGGACAGATACTCTTTGAAGGAGCTTTGCAGCTCCTTCAGGGTTATCTTTGGTCTCTTTGTTGCCTCTCTGATTAATGCCCTCCTTGCCTCGTCCGTGAGTTTTGGTGGGCGTCCCTCTCTTGGCAGGTTTGTTGTGGTGCCATATTCTTTCCATTTTTTAATAATGGATTTAATGGTGCTCTGTGGGATGTTCAAAGTTTCAGATATTTTTTTTAGAACCCAACCCTGATCTGTACTTCTCCACAACTTTGTCCCTGACCTGTTTGGAGAGCTCCTTGGTCTTCATGGTGCCGCTTGCTTGGTGGTGACACTTGCTTAGTGGTGTTGCAGACTCTGGGGCCTTTCAGAACAGATGTATATATACTGAGATCATGTGACAGATCATGTGACACTTAGATTGCACACAGGTGGACTTTATATAACTAATTATGTGACTTCTGAAGGTAATTGGTTGCACCATATCGTATTTAGGGGCTTCATAGCAAATAGGGTGAATAGATATGCATGCACCAGTTTTCGATTTTGAATTTTGTATAATTTTTTTTTTTAAGTTGTTTTTATCATTTCACTTCACCAATTTTGACTATTTTGTGTATGTCCGTTACATGAAATATAAATAAAAATCCATTTAAATTACAGGTTATAATGCAACAATATAGGAAAAATGCCAAGAGGGGTGAATACTTTTGCAAGGCACTGTATGCTATGTATATTGTGAATAACATTTACCATTAGACATTTCACCAAATAATAATAAGTAATATTAATCAGGAATGTGAGGACTACGGTTCGTATCCATTTAAAAGTAACCATAATTATTACAGTTACACAATAAGAATACAATAAACAAATGACGGACACCAGAAATCTTCTCACTTCTTGCCACTATAGGGGGTGCTGTTTTCGCATTAGCATAATTTCCTCTACAGATTAAACTGCCTCTTATTCAATTATTGCTCTTACTATATGCATATAATTAATACCATTGGATAGAAAACAATCTATAGTTTCTAAAACCGTTTCAATTTTGTCTCTGAGTTAAACAGAAGTCATTTGACAGCACTTTCCCTGACCAAGAAGAAGAATGCAAGATGTGTATGCTCGCTTCAACGCTCTGCCTATATATGGTCACGCCACCTATGACCCGAAACACACTTCATTCGTCTTCCTCTGGGTGTCAAGAGGACGTCAGAGGAGAAATTTTTTGTTTACCTTGTACTGACGTGAAATAAGACCTATTTCTTTGGCGTGACCGACAACTTCCGGTTCTCTGACTCGCGCTATTTGGAGGTGCGATTGTCTACTGTTTTGCTGCCGTTACGGATGAAAACTATCTCCGTCTCGAAGTTTGTTTGATACATGTGACCATATCATCTTAATGTATGTTTTTTCAATATAGTTTAATCAGATTATTTGAATTTTTTCGGGAGTTTTGCCGTGTTCCGTTCTGTGACTTTTTTTACTTTGGCCAGTCGACCAGTACATATGCTAAATGAAGAGGGAAAGTTGCCATTATGAATGGATTGAACGACTCATCAGGACTAAGGACACATTGATCAACATTCTGATGAAAGATCAGCAATAGTAAGACCCAATTTACGATGTTATTTCATATATCTGTCGTGCATGTGAACTGGTCGGGGGCGCCCAGCTGGTTCTGGCTGGCGTGGCTATGCTAATTTAGCGCTACATTTTGTTTTCGCTATAAAACATTTAATAAATCTGAAATATTGTTTGGATTCACCAGATGTTGGGCTTTCAATATCTGTACGCTGTGTATTTTTCTGAAATGTTTTAAGATAAGTAATTAGTTATATGACGTTGGTCTCTGTAATTGTTCTGGCTGCGTCAGCACTATTTCAGATTGCAGCTGCAATGTAGAACTGTGATTTATACCTGAAAAATGCACATTTTTCAAAAAAAAACTATGCTATACCATAAATATGTTATCAGACTGTCATCTTATGAAGTTGTTTCTTGGTTAGTGGCTATATATATTTTTATTTAGTCGAATTAGTGATAGCTACTGACGCAGGAAAAAACTGTTGGAGTAAAAAAATTGTGTCTTATGCTAACGTGGTTAGCTAATAGATTTACATATTGTGTCTTCCCTGTAAAACATTTTAAAAATCTGAAATGGTGGCTTTATTCACAAGATCTGTATCTTTCATCTGGTGTCTTGGACTTGTGATTTAATGATATTTAGATGCTACAATTTACTTGTGACGCTATGCTAGCTATGCTACTCAGTGGGGGGGGAGTGGGGGGTGATCCCGGATCCGGGTTGGTGACTCGTTAAAGGTTAAACAATAATACAAAATAATAATGAGTCTTCACAGCATAGAAAATCCACCACTATGACATACAAACGTATATCAGGAGATCAGTTAACCAATGACTACATAATCTAAGCTTAAACCCATTTTGTAGTCTCCCAAGAGTGCCAACTCCCTGTATCGCCTATCGTCTAATTAACATCACTTTGCACGGCCCAAAACATTCCAACAAAAGGCCTACAACATCACAGGCATTCTCTAATCTAATCACCACACCTCAACACTGTGTCGCTCCTGTGTCGCTCCTCTCTGAACTATCCGCCGTCAAGCGTACAGAGTAACACAGTTTCTCTGTAACAATAAATCCATAGCACTTACAGTATAATGAAACATAGCTCTTTATGAACTCTTGAAACAATCCAAACATGGCAATTTAATTCACACAGTAACATTAATTTAGTCGATTCAAGTTTCATCAGTCTTCACCTCTCCTGGCTTCAGTGACCCTAGGACTTCTGTGAGAGCATCTCCTCATCGTGATTGTCACAGATACGGTGTGTTTGACCCCTATGATAGCCCACAGATGGTCTGTCTTTCAAACAATGCCATACATCGTGATTGAGTCATCACGCTGGGCCAGCAAGTTGCTAGAGGCATCTTCATCACTGGCCTTTCTCATCGTTCACATTTGTTCACTCTCTATTTTCCACTACGTGTCTGTACATAATGCATGCATGTGTACAGTGTGCTCTGACAATGTAACGGTGTGGACTGGTACACATCTCTAGGCAGGCCTTGAGGCCTGCGTGCCACGACTTCGGCATGGCAGCAGTATTATCTGTGTGTCAGTGTGTGTCAACTAGCGTTAGCGTTATAGGTGTGAGTTAGCTAGAGGGCTAATGTGATATTCCATTAGCCGTTACAGGATCGGTACTGTTTGGCGTCGCACAGAGAATTTTCAACCAACCTTATCTTCGTTCGGCCAAACGTGTATCTTCTTAAATGTCCATGTCCAGTTGCAGGTAGTTGGTTTGAACTTAGAACATGCTGTGTTATTAAAATAAACACATGTTTTGCTCCGTGAAGTAATCCAACAATGTGTACATCGACATCTTCTCTATTTCAAAAGATACATGTTTAGCCGAATCGAGAACGAAGACAGTATCACCAAGTTAAGGTAGGTCGAAAATGCTCTATGCTACGCCAAACAGTACCTATCCTGTCACGTCTAATGGTGCATCACATTAGCCCGTTTCCATCTGCTAGCTACAGGTAACTGCCAAAATAAAGGAAACTTGAGTACATTTTTTGAGTAAATGAGGGATACAAAGTATATTGAAAGAAGGTGCTTCCACACAGGTGTGGTTCCTGAGTTAATTAAGCAATTAACATCCCATCATGCTTAGGGTGTTAAAAAATGTTTGGCAGGCCATTATTTTGGCTATGATGGCTTTGCCCCCATAGGATGACAATTCCCCCATCCAAAACAGTTTGATGAGCATGAAAACGATGTAAACCATATCCTATATCCATGGCCATCTCAGTCACCAGATCTCAACCCAGTTGAACACTTATGGGGAAACTTGGAGCGGCGCCTGAGACAGCGTTTTCTACCACCATCAACAAAACACCAAATGATGGAATTTCCAATGGAAGAATGGTGCGAGTGTAGAATCTGTGTGAGCAGCGATTCAATGCCAGCTAGGTGTGACTCATATAGAAGGTCACCCTGTTAGCTAAGCTCTCTGTCCCTGTGACATCCCTTTCCTCTCACATCAGCTCTGGAGAGAACATATCGTACCAACACAACAACAGCTGCCTAGAGGGAGAATAGGCTAGAGAACACAATATAGGGCATTTATGCAGTAGGTGCTACTCATACAGCCAGACTAAGGTAGGGAAGTATCCTACCAAAAAACGACAATTTAATTCAAAATGTAACTGTCTCCCACTGACATTGACGCATGACTAGAGGAAACATTGATTTAAGTGGCAATAAGGATACACTCCATCTTAGAGCAATACTTTTGGTGCACTATATGTGAAGAACAGGGTACCATATGGGATTGGCCCCAATTCCCTCTTCAGTGACTCATCAAATGCTCATTCAACGACATGGACACTCAACTCCTAATATCTGATCTGAGTTTATCTTCACAGGGGTTATGTGTTATCTACTTTAATAGGATATAGAGCAGCTTAAGCTGTAGATTACAGCAGAAGGATCCCTGGGTGGACGTGGGCAGAGAGATCAGAGCACTGACAGGACGGCATGTACATACAGAGAGTGATCTCCTCCGATGAGAGAAAGAGAGAAGGGAAACGGAGGAGAGAAAGAGAGGGGAGGAGGGAGAGAGGAGAAAGAGATACAGGTAATAGGGGAGAGACAGGGAGATTGAAAAAGACTAAAGGTAGAATGACAGTCAAAGAGGGAGAAAGAGAGAAAAAACAGAGAGCGAGAAAGGAAGAAGAGAGCAATAGAGAGAGGCATTCCTCATAGCACTAAGCCCTCCATTACAAAAGCAGCACGTCTGGAGATAGCAGTTTTCATTACACTCTGCTGAGAGCAGGAGGATCCTCCCAGCAGATGTATTTAACCTTTATTTAACTAGGCAAGTCAGTTAAGAACAAATTCCTATTTACAATGACTGCCTACCCCTTGCCAAACCCTAAGCCGGACAATGCTGGGCACCGCCCTATGGGACTCCCAATCACAGCCAGTTGTGATACAGCCTAGAATTGAACCAGGGTCTGTAGTGACGCCTCTAACACTAAGATGCAGTGCCTTAGTCCGCTGCACCACTCGGGAGATGTTTGCTGTACATCCACACATGCACGCACACACAAACACACACTCTCCCGCTCTCTCTCTCTCTCTTTCATTCTCTCTCTCTCTCTCTCTCTCACTCTTTCTCTCTCTTTTTCTGTCTCTCTCCCTCCCTCTCTCTCTTTCTCTCCTCTCTATCGCCCCTCCATCCCTCCATCTCTCCCTCGCTGGGCAGGTATGATAGGTGGAAATGGTAAATATGTGCTTTAGTGGGGCTGACCAGCTGTGAATAGGGCAATTAGCTCCACTCTGCTAGCCACCACTGCTCTCCTTCCTATGGTATAAAGCTGTCTTTAGAGAAGTCAATACTCTACAAAATACAAAATACCTCCATCCAAAACCATCACTTAAACCACAGGGTTGGGGAGTAACGGATTACATGTAATCCTTTACGTTACAAGCAAAAATATTGTCATCAGATTACAGATATTTTTGAAAAACTAGAGGCATTACTTCGAGGATTACTTTTAAATTCAGAAAGGATGTTTGTGGAAAACAATCTTGACACTTCTCTGTTTTCTCAATGACATTCAAATCAGCATTGAAAAAAGGCACAAGTTTCAGTTTGTTCCACCTGAGCGAGTCTGACCACAAGTCAGAGACCACTATGATGACACACCAAATGTGTTTGATGGATCGTGGGAAAAGAGCAGGAATAGGCTTTTTGTAGGCTATAGTTCAAGCTATGTCTTCCAATGGTGCGACTGCTGTTGGCATCCAAAGATTATCCAACTTGAATAAACGCTTGGAGGTAAGGATGACAGCGGTGGTGTAGTCTACGGCGATACGGATATCACATATTATTGATATCTACATAGCGTATTGATGTGAATCACACTGCTGCTCTCATATACATCCATGGGTTCTTGAAGAATAGAACTTATAAATGCCTCATGAGCAAAGTTCAACTGTTGTAACTCATCAGAACCCAAAAGATAAGCTTGTTTTACTTCAATGTCTGTAAACATTGTAAATATAAACAAACCCTGTATAACTCCATAACATGGTTAAAACAATAATTTTTATAACATGGATGGTTAGTCCTTGCATCCATAGTTCTGTCTATTAATCTGAGAGTGGTTATATTTCTCCAGGCCCATCCCTCTGCTTTTTACCAAAACAGAGGCGGGGCAACCGTTTTGTTATTGTTTCATCTGTGGATTTGCCCTTTAAACAGATGCATATTTTCAAGATATCAAAGTGTCGCCAACAAAGAGGTAAACAATAGTACTATAGTAAACGCATAATATGGCATTCATTTTTCACATGTAAATTGCACTTTTCAGTAGTGCTCAAAACATGCCATTCCATGAGCTCAGCATTAATTTTTCAACTCAAATCAATGAGCCCAATCAGTCCTCCATGACAACAAAATCATAAACAACAGAGTAGGGCTGGCTAATAAGTCCTTAGTTTTAGGGTCATGCTCAGGTAAAACAATTTGGCTAATCTATACTTCCATATTTCCAAGTCTTGTTCTTGATATCAAGGGGTATAACATTTATTGGAATGACTGTAATTCTGATAGACTTTGGTTTTTAATATAAATAAATAATTTAATCATATTATTATATGTAGTAGAAAGCGATAGGTGAGAATAAGCCTAAGTAACCAACCTATAAAGTAAAATTGAACATCCATATATGGCCAGCAATGTAAACTTTAACATTGATTTATCCTGCAATAGATGTCGTTCAATTGGAAAGATACATTTTTGTCTTCTTCTAATGCCTCTTAAGGAGAAAGTAATCTAAAAGTAACAGAATGTAATCGGATTATGTTACCGAGTTTGGGTAATCCAAAAGTTACATTATAGATTACAATTTTGGACAGGTAATTAGTAACTGTAATGCAGGTATGTCACGTTCCTGACCTGTTTCTGTTAGTTTTGTATGTGTTAGTTGGTCAGGACGTGAGTTTGGGTGGGCAGTCTATGTTTTCTGTTTCTATGTTTGTTTAAGGGTTGCCTGGTATGGCTCTCAATTAGAGGCAGGTGTTTGGCGTTTCCTCTAATTGAGAGTCATATTAAGGTAGGTGTTTTCACACTGTTTGTTGTGGGTGGTTGTCTCCTGTGTTAGTGTTTGTTGCACCATACGGGACTGTTTCGTGCGTTCTTCGTTTTATGTAGTCATTTTTCCTGTTGTGCGTTCTTCGTGTTTTATGTAAGTTCGTATGTTCAGGTTTGTCTACATTCGTTTTGTTATTTTGTTAATTATTTCAAGTGGTTTCGTTTCGTGTTTTTCCCGTCTTGTTTAATTAAAATTATGTCATTTCAAAACGCTGCGCCTTGGTTCAATCCATGCTCCTCCTCTTCGGATGAAGAGGAGGAGGAACACCGTTACAAGGTATTCCCAAACTGGGGTACACGTACTCCCAGGGGTACGCGCAATGCCGCCAGGGGTACGCCAAACAAAAAAAGAATACATTCTTTACTGAGTAGCCTCCTTTAACTGCCAAAAATACAATTAAACCATCTAGTGTTCAGCGAAAAAACAACACAATGTCAAATACAGGTAGCCTAGTCAAAAAATTAACATCCAATCACATTAACCATTACTCTCTAGCGGGAATTCCCCTATCGGTCCGTATGTAGCCAAACGTAGCTGCTGCTCATGTTGGTATCTGTACTGATGTCGCAAAAGCCATGACAGGAAGACATACAGTGGCTTGGAAAGTATTCACCCACCTTGGAATTTGTCCTATTTTGCTGCCTTACAACCTGGAATTAAAATAGATTTTTTAAAGAGTTTGTATCATTTGATTTACACAACATGCCTACCACTTTGAAGATGGAACATATTTTATATTGTAAAAAAAAAAAAAAAACTTAAATGGCCATGTACTCTTATGATCTCCACCCGGCAACCCCTCAGTGCCTGGTTCCTCTCTGGGTTTCTTCCTAGGTTACTACCTTTCTAGGGAGTTTTTCCTAGCCACTGTGCTTCTACATCTGCATTGCTTGCTGTTTGGGGTTTTAGGATGGGTTTCTGTATAGCACTTTGTGACATCTGCTGATGTAATAAGGGCTTTATAAATACATTTGATTGATTTGATAGTGTTAACTGCACCTCATACTGCAGCCAAAATACATGCTTCACAGACTTCAAGTAATAGACACATCTCAACATCAACTGTTCAGAGGAGACTGCGTGAATCAAGCCTTCATGGTCGAAGTAACCACTACTAAAGGACACCAATAAGAAGAGAATTGTTTGGGCCAAAAACACGAGCAATGGACATTGCGTGTGTAAATCTGTCCTTTGGTCTGATGATCCAAATTTGTGATGTTCTGGTTTTACGCTTAGTGGGGCTATCATTTGTTTTTCAACAGGACAATGACCCAAAACACACCTTCAGGCTGTGTAAGGGCTATTTGACCAAGAAGAAGAGTGATGGAGTGCTGCATCTAGTCTCCACAATCACCCGACCTCAACCCAATTGATATGGTTTGGGATGAGTTGGACCGCAGAGTGAAGGAAAAGCAAGAGTTCAGCATATGTGGGAACTCCTTCAAGACTATTGGAAAAGCATTGCTCATGAAACTGGTTGAGAGAATGCCAAGAGTGTGCAAAGCTGTCATCAAGGCAAAGGGTGACTACTTTGAAGAATCTAAAATATATTTAGATTTCTTTAACACTTTTTTGGTTACTACATGATTCCATGTGTGTTTTTTCATACTTTTGATGGCTTCACTATTAGTCTACAATGTAGAAAAACTCTTGAATGAGTAGGTGTGTCCAAACTTTTGACTGGTACTGTACTTGCAAAAAAGATATTGAAACAAATAATTCTAAAAATCAATCTGCAATCAAGCATGCTGGGAAATATGATAATAATAGGCATGGTTTTGGTTTAACACTAGTTATTAACACCAACACTGGGGTTCTTTTACACCAATAAGTGTTAATTTAACACTTAGAGACTACAAATGTTGCACTGAAAAATCAACCCTAGGTAACACTGGCCAATATTCTGTGCAAGTACTATTGAGAGTTGTTCAATGTGTGATGTCATTGAAACTCTTCACGTGTTACACCACAGAAGCCGAACCCTCTACACATGGCAAGTGTGTGCCATCTATTTGTGCAACCTCTGTCTAGACACAGACGTCAATTACAGCATATGACCATACGATCATATCAACATCAACAATGAAGTGTATGTTTATACAGACTCTAGGGTATAGACGTTGTATCCCTTGTCTATAGTGTGTACCCTTGGACAGCGTGTTAAGCTTCTCCATCACATGGCCATAACCACAAGGGGAGTGGGAGAAAGGGACCGTGCATTTCAAGCACTCAGTTAGCTATTGAACAACAGATTACTTTGCAGCGGTGGTGTAAAGTACTTAAGTAAACATACTTTAAAATACTACTTAAGTCGTTTTTGGGGGGTATCTGTAGTTCACTTCACTATTTATATTTTTGCCAACTTTCACTTTTACTTCACTACATTCCTAAGGAAAATAATGTACTTTTTGCTCCTGACACCTAAAAGTACTCGTTACATTTTGACAGCGAAATGGTCCAATTCACACACTTATCAAGAGAACATCCCTGGTCAACCCTACTGCCTCTGATCTGGCAGACTCACTAAACACAAATGCTTGGTTTGTAAATTATGTCTGAGTGTTGGAGTGTTGCCCCTGGCTGTCCATCAATAAAAAAAATAAGATAATTGTGCCGCCTGGTTTGCTTGGACAGCAGTGGCTTCTTCCGTGGTGTCCTCCCATGAACACCATTCTTGTTTAGGGTTGTACGTATCGTAGACTCATCAGCAGCATGTTCCAGAGATTTCTGTAAGTCTTTGGCTGACACACTAGGATTCTTCTTAACCTCATTGAGCATTCTGAGCTGTGCTCTTGTAGTCATCTTTGCAGGACGGCCACTCCCACGGAGAGTAGAAACAGTGCTGAACTTTCTCCATTTATAGACAATTTGTCTTACCGTGGACTGATGATTATCAAGGCTTTTAGATATACTTTTGTAACCCTTTCCAGCTTTATGCAAGTCAACAATTCTTAATCTTAGGTCTTCTGAGATCTCTTTTGTTCGAGGCATGGTTCACATCAGGCAATGCTTTTGTGAATAGCAAACTCAAATTTTGTGAGTGTTGTTTTATAGGGCAGGGCAGCTCTAACCAACATCTCCAATCTCGTCTCATTGATTGGACTCCAGGTTAGCTGAGTCCTGACTCCAATTAGCTTTTGGAGAAGTCATTAGCCTAGGGGTTCACATACTTTTCCCAACCTGCACTGTGAATGTTTAAATGATGTATTCAATAAAGACAAGAAAAATACAATCATTTGTGTGTTATTAGTTTAAACACACTATGTTTGTCTATTGTTGTGACTTAGATGAAGATCAGATCAAATTTGTTCACCAATTCATGCAGAAATCCAGGTAAAGGGTTCACATACTTTTTCTTGCCACTGTACATAAGCTGTCACGTGTACTATTACATAAGGTACGGAAGCTGTCACGTGTACTACTACAGTACACGATGTACACTCTCACATGTACTCATCGTGACCAAAGCAATGGAGGGAGCCAAGAAATGTAAAAGCTCCAGACCATAGGTTTACCAACGTGGACGGCTGTAGTTGGCTACAACAAGCTCGAAGCACAGAGAAAGAGGAGATGTTACATTAATGAGATGTACTTGCTCCTTGACTGAACTAAGTACAAAATACGTCCGCTCTGACCCCGCAGCTCTGTGTGGTTGGTATGATGAAGTGTTAGAGAGAGAGAGAGAGGTTTGTCAAATCAATCAAATCTAATTGTATTTGTCACACGCGCCAAATACAACATCTGTAGACCATGAAATGCTTACTTACGAGCCCTTTCTCAACTATGCAGAGATAAAAAGGATGACAAATTGGCAAAAAAAAAAAAAAAAGGAAATAGTAATAAAATAAATAACAATAACAGGGCTACATACAAGGAGTACCGGCCCCCAGTCAATGTGCAAGGGTACGAGGTAATAACAAGGCTACATACAAGGAGTACCGGCCCCCAGTCAATGTGCAAGGGTACGAGGTAATAACAAGGCTATATACAAGGAGTACCGGCCCCCAGTCAATGTGCAAAGGGTACGAGGTAATAACAAGGCTACATACAAGGAGTACCGGCCCCCAGTCAATGTGCAAAGGTACGAGGTAATAACAAGGCTACATACAAGGAGTACCGGCCCCCAGTCAATGTGCAAGGGTACGAGGTAATAACAAGGCTACATACAAGGAGTACCGGCCCCCAGTCAATGTGCAAGGGTACGAGGTAATAACAAGGCTATATACAAGGAGTACCGGCCCCCAGTCAATGTGCAAGGGTACGAGGTAATAACAAGGCTACATACAAGGAGTACCGGCCCCCAGTCAATGTGCAAGGGTACGAGTTAATAACAAGGCTACATACAAGGAGTACCGGCCCCCAGTCAATGTGCAAGGGTACGAGGTAATAACAAGGCTACATACAAGGAGTACCGGCCCCCAGTCAATGTGCAAGGGTACGAGGTAATAACAAGGCTATATACAAGGAGTACCGGCCCCCAGTCAATGTGCAAGGGTACGAGGTAATAACAAGGCTATATACAAGGAGTACCGGCCCCCAGTCAATGTGCAAGGGTACGAGGTAATAACAAGGCTATATACAAGGAGTACCGGCCCCCAGTCAATGTGCAAAGGTACGAGGTAATAACAAGGCTACATACAAGGAGTACCGGCCCCCAGTCAATGTGCAAGGGTACGAGGTAATAACAAGGCTATATACAAGGAGTACCGGCCCCCAGTCAATGTGCAAGGGTACGAGGTAATAACAAGGCTATATACAAGGAGTACCGGCCCCCAGTCAATGTGCAAGGGTACGAGGTAATAACAAGGCTACATACAAGGAGTACCGGCCCCCAGTCAATGTGCAAGGGTACGAGGTAATAACAAGGCTATATACAAGGAGTACCGGCCCCCAGTCAATGTGCAAGGGTACGAGGTAATAACAAGGCTACATACAAGGAGTACCGGCCCCCAGTCAATGTGCAAGGGTACGAGGTAATAACAAGGCTATATACAAGGAGTACCGGCCCCCAGTCAATGTGCAAAGGTACGAGGTAATAACAAGGCTACATACAAGGAGTACCGGCCCCCAGTCAATGTGCAAGGGTACGAGGTAATAACAAGGCTATATACAAGGAGTACCGGCCCCCAGTCAATGTGCAAGGGTACGAGGTAATAACAAGGCTACATACAAGGAGTACCGGCCCCCAGTCAATGTGCAAGGGTACGAGGTAATAACAAGGCTATATACAAGGAGTACCGGCCCCCAGTCAATGTGCAAAGGTGCGAGGTAATAACAAGGCTACATACAAGGAGTACCGGCCCCCAGTCAATGTGCAAGGGTACGAGGTAATAACAAGGCTATATACAAGGAGTACCGGCCCCCAGTCAATGTGCAAAGGTGCGAGTTAATAACAAGGCTACATACAAGGAGTACCGGCCCCCAGTCAATGTGCAAGGGTACGAGGTAATAACAAGGCTATATACAAGGAGTACCGGCCCCCAGTCAATGTGCAAGGGTACGAGGTAATAACAAGGCTATATACAAGGAGTACCGGCCCCCAGTCAATGTGCAAGGGTACGAGGTAATAACAAGGCTATATACAAGGAGTACCGGCCCCCAGTCAATGTGCAAGGGTACGAGGTAATAACAAGGCTACATACAAGGAGTACCGGCCCCCAGTCAATGTGCAAAGGTACGAGGTAATAACAAGGCTACATACAAGGAGTACCGGCCCCCAGTCAATGTGCAAGGGTACGAGGTAGTTGAGGTAATTGAACTAATATGCACATGTAGGTAGGGGTAAAGGTGACTAGACAATCAGGATACTATAGATAATAAACAGAGCAGCAGCAGCGTATGTGAAGAGTGTAGAAGTGTGACAATGTGTCAATGTGTCAATGTGTGTGTGTGTGTGTGTGTGTGTGTGTGTGTGTGTGTGTGTGTGTGTGTGTGTGTGTGTGTGTGTGTGTGTGTGTGTGTGTGTGTGTGTGTGTGTGTGTGTGTGTGTGTGTGTGTGTTTATCTGCATCTGTGTTTATGCGTTAGCTCTCTTGGCGGCCGGACACGCACCCTAAATATTAACCTGAGAGAGAGTGCCTGTCCAGTCTCCCCACTCCCAGTACGTGATGGGCTTTAAAAACAACATCTCCTCTAATACTTAATATTGCATTACTACATCCCAGTTCAGGCACTGCAGGTCTGGGTTTGGAGCGAAGAGTATCTGGGAAGACAGGTGCACTAAAGGGTGGGTCGTTGCCGGAACTAAGCATTCCGCCCAATTCCGAATTCCATTCCGTCGCGCTCCAATTACGAAACTCGTCCTCGACTCGTACACTTATCTGTGACAAGCGACCAACCAGATGACACGCGCTGTGCTCTCCCACCGCCCACCTCTCTCTTTCTCTCTGCGACTCTCTCTCACTTACCCCCCCCCCCGCGCACATGCTAATGCCTGCTTCCAGTAATGAGTTTAGGTGTCCTTGGGATGGCCTGTCCTAAAAGGGCTTTTATGAGTAAGCTGGCTGTAGTGAGCGCTGTAGGATCCTAAACTTATTCAGACTGCCATTTGGAGTCCTCTCCTCCTTTCCCCCTCTCTCTCTCTCTCTCTCTCTCTCTCTCTCACCAGGGGACATATCATCTCTCCTGTCAGTCTTAAAGTCTAATTACAAGATGTGGGAGGGACAGGGACAGTGGATGGGTCACAGCAGGTAGTTCATTCAAGGCATCCATCTTCGCCTCGACTAGAACTTTCTGTACACGTGACAATTCCAATTGGACTACTCCTGTATGACACCTTTGCTCCAAAACCGCTGAATACATATGATGCCACCATGGAGTTAAAGGCAACATTCCACATCGCGTGGACAATAACGTCTTCTTTAAATTCTAGGATCATAATGAGAATCATAATGAGGATCCGCGTTACTTCCCGACGGTTAACAAGAACACAGCTTGCTGGCGAACCGACAATAATTACCCCTATAATAGCATTAATTGTAACAGGATCAATTGTCCATTGATTATAGTAATCAACACATCTCCCTCAAGCCCAGCATCTTCAATCCAACGGTATTTCCTGCCGTTACAGCGAGTGTTATTCCTCTGATTGAGACAGCATTGATCTTTGTCTAATGGACTCTGCTGGGTCTGCTCTTACTGCTTAGAAGAAAAGATGTAAGGAAAGCCATCAACATTCAGTACAGGGTGAAAACAAGTCCAATCCCCAAGTTAAAACTCACACAACAACAAGTCACGGTTAACAAGCTAAGAGTTTCTCTGGAATCCGCTTAGCACCTTCAATTCACCATCGTTTCATAAAGCCTTCTAAATCGACATGATCTAATTATGAGCGGCTATATTTTGCTCAGTTGGCCTATTGACTAAGTCCTACCACAGGCTGTGGACACATGTCCCCAGAGGACTCCGTGTGAGACAGAGGGACGTGACAGCACAACAAGTCTGGGCACGGCACATGTCCGTTATAGTGACTCCCCGTCCTTTACTCTCGCAGGTCTGACGATGGTGATGTGCAGGTCCAGTTCTGCTCTCTTTGTGCAGTTCTGATCTGTTCTGTTCTGTCTTGTCACAGCCGGATAGTGTAGCGGCATTGTCTCTCTGCTGCTGTCTCAGGTGTATCACTACATTATCAGTGTGATAGAAGTGAGGATAGCACACATCTGTTTCTGTGAATCACACGACTCAGTACACACACACACACACAAACGACCAAGTAGTCCCCCAGCCATTAGGTAGGCTGATGGGCCTGATGGGTCTGGCACTGCCACCAGACATGCACGCGCACACACACACGCATACACATACACACACAAGGGGCCTGCCGCCAACGAAGGCAGGTAGGACAAAAACTCACTCACACTATCCCCATGAAGTCCCCATACTCTCACATACTCACCCGATCACCTCACACATCACCATACACCTTCCACACACTCTCACAGACCTCCCCAGACCGCTAAAACTAAGGCAGGTGAGTCCGATAAGTGCTAGGTCACTATATCCTCCCATACAGTATAGTATCTTACAGGTATGAGGAGCCAGCAGGCAGCGTGCTATACTGTGTTGTTACTGATCTGCCATGTCCTATGATTTGACACACACACACACACACACACACACACACACACACACACACACACACACACACACACACACACACACACACACACACACACACACACACACACACACTGACTTGACTCCCTCTGTAATTTCCCTGAATTATCCCTCTGAAACGTCCCAGTCATGCAGACAGCCCCTGTAATGCGCTTGACATTTCCAATATGCCTTGGCTGCAGAGTGAGTGAGAAGAACAATAACAACCGTTCTAGGGGAACATTCGGGAAAGGTTCACATTTTGATGTTTATTTTATTCTGTTGTCATAGTCGTTCAGTGAAGGCAATGTAAAATGAGTGCTCCCCATCGCTGCTTTCAAAGAGTTGGGGGGTCGTTCTCCCAAGACGAATGTGTGTCGTTTATGCGTTTGTACGCTTTTCTTTTTCCGAGGGTGTGTGTGTGTGTGGGGGGGGGGGGGGGGTTGTGTGGGGTACTCCCATGGTGCAGTCTGCTGCATCTCTGTGTCTGATGGTGAGATCTGACACCGTCTCCTTCTACTGAAGTTTGCCAAGAATGTACCAAATCCCATCAGGATTGTTCAACTACAGTGCGCAAAATATTCCGTTTGGAAAATGAATGGCGCTTTTTTCAATGTGTTTCCGTACATGTGATCAAACAATACAGAGAATTTTCGAAATGCTGTTTGAAAATGGCTGACATCATGATATCTACGTCAAACAAAACTAGAGTTGTGATGTTAGCTGAATCATCCCAGTTCTGACCTAACCCCTGCTATCCTATAAACTAAGCTTTCTGTGAAATCTCCTTAGAGCACTGGGCCTAAACTGCAGCTCCTGATGTGCAAATGCTCCTGACCGTGCCATTAGCTAGATACCGTGCCATTAGCTAGGCTTTGTCATGGAAGGTTTAGGTGGTTGTAGAATTGAACGTCTCTTTTCTGGACTGATAATTAGTGGGTATCAGCCTAATTTTACTCTGCATGCATTATTTGGGGTTTGTTTTACGTTGTACACGGAGGATATTTTTGCAGAAATGTGCATGCAGAGTCTCAATTTGGTGTTTGTCCCATTTTGTGAATTCTTGATTGGTGAGCAGACCCCAGACATCACAACCATAAAGGGCAATGTGTTCTATAACTGATTCAACTATTTTTATCCAGATCCTAATTGGTATGTTGAATTTGATGTTCCTTTTGATGGTATAGAAGGCCCTTCGTTCACAGCTTTGTGGAAGTTACCTGTGGTACTGATGTTTAGGCCAAGGTATGTATAGTTTTTTGTGTGATCTAGGGCAACAGTGTTTAGATGGAAGTTGTATTTGTGGTCCTGGCAATTGGATCTTTTTTGGAACACCATTATTTTGGTCTTACTGAGATTTTCTGTCAGGGCCCAGGTCTGGCAGAACCTGTGCAGAAGATCTAGGTGCTGCTGTAGGCCCTCCTTGGTTGGTGACAGAAGCACCAGATCATCAGCAAACAGTAGACATTTGACTTCAGATTCTAGTAGGGTGAGGCAGGGTACTGCAGACTGTTCTAGTGCCCTCGCCAATTAGTTGATATATATGTTGAAGAGGGTGGTGCTTAAGCTGCATCCCTGTCTGACCCCACGGCCCTGTGGAAAGAAACGTGTGTGTCTTTGCCAATTTTAATTGTTTGTGTACATGGATTTTATGATGTTGTATGTTTTTCCCCCAACACCACTTTCCATCAATTTGTATACCCTCATGCCAAATTGAGTCGAAAGCTTTTTTGAAATCAACAAAGCATGCGAAGACTTTGAATTTGTTTGGGTTTGTTTGTTTGTCAATTAGGGTGTGCAGGGTGAATACGTGGTCTGTCGTACGGTTATTTGGTAAAAAGCCAATTTGACATTAGTTCAGTACATTGTTTTAACTGAGGAAATGTTACGAGTCTGCTGTTAATGATAATGCACAGGATTTTCCCAAGGTTGCTGTTGACGCATATCCCACGGTAGTTATTGGGGTCAAATGTGTCTCCACTTTCGTGAATTGGGGTGATCAGTCTCTCTCTCTCTCTCTCTCTCTCAGCCTCCTTTCTCTCTCTTTCTCTCTCTCTCTGAATCAACCTCCTCTTTCTCTCTCTTTCTCTCTCTCTCTGAATCAACCTCCTCTTTCTCTCTCATTTCTCTCTCTCTCTCTCTTCTCTGTCACTCTCTCTCCATCTCTCTCAAATCAATTCAAGTGGATTTGTTGGCATGGGAAACATATGTTTACATTGCCAAAGCAAGTGAAATGGATAAACAAAAGTGAAATAAAAAATAAAAAAGTGAACAGTAAATATTACACTCACACAGTCTCTCTCTCTCTCTCCACCACTCCTCCTCTGAAGGATTATCCTTTCCTCCCTTGCTGAGTCCCTGTCCTCTCTACCGCTCTCTGAGAAAGTCATTCTATCCCTCATTCTCTCTCTATCTCCACTCCTTCCCTTTCTCCTTCCCTCCCTTCATCCATCTCTGAATTATCTATAGCTCTCTGATTCAGAGCATCTTTCACTACCCCCTCTCATTATTTCTCTCAGTTTTTTTCTCCTTCCCTTCCTTTACCCTACTCCGCCCTTTCCCTCTCTGTGCCTTCCTCCATCTCTACTCCCTACCCTGTGGAGTCACCTCAGTGGTGTGTGGTACAGAGCCCATTGGTCCAAGCAGATTAGGCCAGTTTAATGTGTGCATACCCAACGCGGTAATGACCTGGGCGCGCCACTGCGTCTCCGCGGACCTCCGTACTCACGCAGAGCCACCGATAATAACGTCCCGAGGGGGTTTCTGCCGGGGCTAGCCTAGCCTCACTGGGGCTATTAGAGCCTGGTCGGGGAAGGGCATCAAGGGACGTTGTGTTAGAATATCTTCCTATCTTGCCTTCGGTCTGTGTCTGATCCTGACTACAGCCTCTCTCTCTCTCCCCACTTCTATCTCTCTCTTCCTCTTCTATCTCTATCCCAACGGTACTACATCATTACTGACAAAGCTTTACCTCCATCCACCACTTTCCCCTCTCCGCCTCAGGCACCATGCAGTGAGCTTCATGTGAGCTGCGTTCAAAGCACTGTCATTTACAATTATGTAGAATAGTGTTGCTGTTACAAGACTTCAACTGCATTACACTCCAACATCCCCACGGGTATGCCTAGAAGGTGAACACTGAAGATTTAAGGTTGATTCAATTTAGTCTAAGTGCTGTAGCCTCAACATCTAATTAAGATCAAATCCTATGCTACACAAGTGCCTATGTTGTAGGGAAACCAGCTGAATTCAATCAACGTGCACTCTAGGCCTAGTGTTATGTATATATTTATGATATTCAAGTGATTACCTGTCAAAACTGTTGATTTCAATTCCAGCCAATCCACTAACAGGAAGGAGTTGAGTCCCAAATGGCACCATTCCCCTTCATAGCGCACTACTATGGGCCCTGATCAAAAGTAGTACACTAGATAGGGACTACGGTGTCGGGACACAACCAGGATGTTTATGTTATGAGTGTGGTTGGAAGGCAGCTCATTTGATCTGGCCATAGATACTGTACATACAGAGCCATTATCTAAAGAGACCACCTTCTGCCTTCATTGATTCTGGCCCCTGATACATACAGCCGTCTCCGGACCATTCCCGAATGGCAGCCTTTTCTCTATAAAGTGCACTACTTTTGACCAGGCCTCTATAGTGCTGTATATAGGGAATAGGGTGCCATTTAGGATGCATCCCAGGCCTCTCCAGCCACGATAATAAAGCAGTTTGACATTTACAATCAATACTGTAAGTCCTCTTTGAATCCCAATGAGTGTAAAGTGCATATAACATGGGCGCTAAACACACACAAACACATACGCTACACGGGTGCACACGCGCAGATACCGTACGCGCATGCACACACGCACACGCACGCACACAGACATGCACATGCATGTACACACACGCACGTAAACACACACACGCATGAGGAATATTGGATCAGGCAATGATTACTGAGAAAAGAGGTTGTGTTTGGAGAACATCAATACGGCCAATCTAAGCATCAGAATAGAAATACCCCTGAGGACATAGTGATGTGTGTCTGGCCTGGGTGCATGTTTGTGTGTGTGTGTATGTTCATTTCGCTCAGCCTGTATCAAAACAACAGTCTTCGATCAACACTTCAACTGAATCAGCCTCCTCATTTTGACTAGCAGCTCCATGTTCACTCATTGCAAAATCAAAAGCCAATTTGTTCTCATGCTTTCTATATTTCCCAAACATTTTTACGTGTCAACCCACAAATCAATTCCCTCATTTGATTCAAATGTTTACCAGGCTTCCTCTGTCATCACATCCCACAGCACAGTGACATGGACGTGATGAGCAGAATCACAGCTCTGTTTAGCTCCTATTCTTCACACACCAAATCATTTATGCAGCGTGTGTGTGCGTGCAGAGATGGACAGTACTTCTGTTACATGTATTTGATATATGTATTTCAACTACTTCTGAGTATTTAGTCGTTTGTATTACACTGGGCTGAACTACACTCCAATGGATTTTGTAACAAGATATCTTCCAGAGCTGTAATTTGTATTTTCAAAATACTTTTCTATACCATTTTTTTTATCGCTGTTCACCATTTTATGGCCTCCTTTCACCTTGCATTGGTATCAGAAGTCTGATGGCACTATGGTGGGATAAGAGCATCTGCTAAATGAACTACATATATATGTACGTATATGTAAAAATGAACAATTGCAAACCATGCTGAGTATCATTCAAATGTGCTCCACCCCAAAATAAAGCCAATAATTAATACCCAGTGTGCTTTGCAATTCCTTTTGGTATGTTCATTTTCACATTTGGTAATTTAGCAGACACTCTTATCCCGTGTGACTTACTATTTACAGTCAGTGCATTCAACTAAGGTAGATAAACAAGAACATATCACAGTCATAGCAAGTAAAACAGCTCTGTAATCGTTACTGAGAATGTTGTTGCTGTTCATGCTGGCTGTGTGTGTTTCTACCAGTAACATCAGTGCATGTGGAGCTGAACACTCACCTCAACACAACAATTGTTTATAGGCTAATTGGGGCATCCATACAAGTGTGTGTAAGCTGCATGGCAACAGAGGAAAGTACACTGGTGATGAGCTTTAATGAGGACCTCTTCTCCTCTCCCCCTCTTTTCCTCTCCTGTGAGTATTTCATGTTTTACAGTGTCCCAGCTATTTCCCCTCTGTCTCTAACGTTGTGGAGGTGTTGCATTTGAAAAATACCCTCTGCCAAACAGCAGTGGAACAGTCACTGAAATTCCACTGTGCAGAAAAGCTTTTCAGATGACCTGGAAGTACCACTCTCCAAGTGCAGCTGGCGCACACCTGACCTCCAGCACACGGCAGGTCAGAGGTTATGCAGAGGAACGACCTTTTGTTTTCTCAAGCTTCACAGAGCCCTGCTCGACTGAATATACCTCGCTAATCTACCGCCTAGAGCCGAGGCACGAGGCAAGGCAAAATGTTCTGAAGTTCAAGTCTGACATACCCACACCCACACAAGGAGTGATACACACCCACACAAGGAGTGATAGACACACCGACACAAAGAGTGATACAGAGAGAGAGAGGGAGTACACCCTGTATGTGATCCTCTTATTAAAGCCTGCAAAGACTTGGCTCTAGTCCCTCAGATAGAAAATCCAGTCTTATTCACATGGGAAGGTGAGGCTTTAGACTTAAGCTATTACGATAGCTCATAGCTCCATTCCAAATCACTAGCTGACTGATGGGAAAGAGACCATTCATCCAAAATTATCCATTCATTAGAAGCACACAGCCTCCACTTTTCTGCGTGTTCATGTGTTATAAAAGCTGTTCCACTCACCCTCTCCGCCGACTGTGCCGTCCCGAAGAAGATAGGGATAAACGCCAGCCAGATTATGCAGGTAGTGTACATGGTAAATCCAATTGGCTTAGCCTCGTTGAAGGTCTCCGGCACTCCCCTGGTCTTGATGGCGTAAACAGTGCATGTGACCATCAGTAGGATGGAGTAGCCCAAGGAGCAGATCAGGGACAGGTCGGAGATGTCGCACTTCAGCACGCCGCGAGCCGCCGCCGGGTCCTGGGTCCGCTGCTCGCCGTAGTCCACGAAGGTGTGTGGCGGGTCCACGGCGAACCACACAAACACCCCCAGGAGCTGCACCGAGATCAGGGAGAAGGTGATGACCAGCTGGGAGGCCGGGGAGATGAACCGGGGGGCGCTGACCGACTTCTTCCCCTGCTCGAAGATGCGGTGGATACGGTTGGTCTTGGTGAGGAGGGCCGCGTAGCTGAAGCACATCCCCAGACCCAGAAAGATCCTCCGGAAGGAACACACGCCCACGTCGGGCGCCGCGATCATCAGGAAGGTGATTGCATAACACAGGAAAATGCCCGTCAACAGCACGTAGCTCATCTCACGGCCGGACGCCCTGACGATGGGCGTTTCGTTGTAGCGGACGAAGGTGACGATAACGAAGGTGGTGGCGATGATGCCTAGCATTGAGATGAAGACGGGAATGACGGCCCACGGCGAGTGCCACTCCAGCTTGATGATGGGGATGTTCTGGCAGCCCGTTCGGTTGGCGTCGGGGCGCTGTTCGTAGGGGCACAGTTCACAGCTGAACTCGCTGACCTGGAAGTGATAGCCCTCGCAGCGCTCACAGTGCCAGCAGCACGGCACACCCTTCACGATCTTCTTCCTCTCACCCATCCGGCAGGGTACGCTGCACACAGATGCCGGGAGGGATGGGTCGCCTGCCCGCCACTGCATGGCCTCTACCTGGGGTCATAAGGTCACAGGAGAGAGGAGAGACCAATCAGAGGACAGATAGGTTGGGACTCAATTACGGTTTTGGTTCTAGAAGGGTTGTGATTCTAGACTGTTTCTGGCTAACGAATGTTCTGACTGGAATAGTTCTGACTGTGTAACAGCTTTCTTCAAAGCCTACCGTTGTTCAACTGTTTGTACCTGCTTAAACATTTCCCAAAGGGCAACTCACAAAGTAATTAACCAAAGAAGAACTTCTTATCATTTCCCTTGTGCTGCCTACTAGGCATAAATCTCATAGAAATTAAACTGGTTTAATCAGAGCTGGCACAAATTGGCCATCTGCATCAGACTGATGCAGTGTGTGTGTATTAATAAACTGTTTATAACACAGCCCAGGGTGATGGGAACGGAGCTCCTCTCTCTATCTCTGAACAGGCACACAAAGTACTGATCCAGCAGAACTAGAGGAAACTGGCTGGTTGGGGATTCTGCTGAGAGCAGGAGGAACCTGTCTGTATACGTGGTTTTAGATTTGGGTCTTATTTCCCTTTACGCCTTCCTGTTTTTTTGTGGTAAAGTGATATTCGGCCATGCTTGCATTATGAACGCTCAAAAACACATTAAGCCTGGCCGTGAACTTTCTGGGGTATAATTGATAAGTATTACCTGATGAACAAAATACTTTAGGTCTCATTATGAAGCAGTATGAGCATGTCATGAAAGAAAAGCATGTCCAATGGCACAACTGATCCTGAGGGAAGAGATTTAACCACGAGAAGAAAGTAACTTCCGGCACTTCGATGAATCCTTCTTCAATTATTTGGACACCTTGAATTCAAAACACTGTTAAGGTGAAACAAAATGTATATATGGAATGGGGATATTCTGGCTCTAGTTCTCAGCAGCCAGCCGAGAGGGAACAGTAGGCTGTTGCTGCCTCCCAGTCCAGCCAAGGTAAATAGATCGAAGAACAAAGTGAATTCGCAAGAGAAATTCAGCCCTGGAAGAAAAGAGAAGTTCAATGGGCAATGTTCAGCATTTGAGCCTAACTTCCATTTTCCTCCCAGCCAATTCTCCAGTCTCCAATTCTTCAGAGTCCAGCCAATTTAGCTTCTACAGTCCGAACTTATCCACTTATACCATTGTGAATGATACGTGCAGGTAAGCAGTAAGGGAAGTTAGATAGGTCTTGAGCATTGTTAGGTGTAGGTGTACAGCATGTGTGCTGCCTGACTGATCTCTGCACGTACGACCAAAGCAGATGGTTTTAAGATCCCTCAGAGAGTTCAGCCCAACCGTACAGTCCAACCGTACAGTCCAACCGTACAGCCCAACCGTGCCCCAGCCTGTCTGTTCTAGGAATCTATCTGTGTGTGAACACGCTGCTCGTTTACCAAGGCTGTGGAGAGGCATTAAGAAGCTATAAGCCCCGTCGTCTCTCCTCCTGTGGCCTGTGTGTGTGTGTGTGTGTGTGTGTGTGTGTGTGTGTGTGTGTGTGTGTGTGTGTGTGTGCGTGCGTGCGTGCGTGCGTGCGTGCGTGCGTGCGTGCGTGCATGCGTGC
Organism: Salvelinus namaycush; assembly: GCF_016432855.1. Taxonomy (NCBI): domain Eukaryota; kingdom Metazoa; phylum Chordata; class Actinopteri; order Salmoniformes; family Salmonidae; genus Salvelinus; species Salvelinus namaycush. The sequence goes on along the minus strand of NC_052344.1, from coordinate 6,401,491 downwards.
GCGTGTGCGTGCGTGCGTGCGTGCGTGTGTGTCCCTCCCTCCCTCCAGTGTTCAGGTGTTATCGATGTGCTCTCTGACTCCGACAGAAACTCATGCTGATGGAGAGAGCACTTCCTGCTCGCGCACTTCCTAGCTCTATCCCTCCCTCTCCTCCCATCCCTCTCTCTCTCTCTTTCTCTCTCTCTCTCTCTCTCTTCACCCTAACGAGCCGGGCTCAGGTCACACATATTAATGATGCAGAAAGTGTGCGCGTATGTGTGTGTGTGTGTGTTCATGTGTGTACACGTGTGTGTGTGCACGTGCGGGTGTGTGTGTATTCCAATCAGTAACAGCTGAATAACAAGTAGCTGCTCACTGAAAGTCAAGCACTGAGCAGTAACTGTATGCGTGCAGGAACACAAACTACTCAGAAGTACTGGAAGAACGTCGGACAAAAAACACTGGGACCCAAACATGACACGCAAACAAGTTCTGGATGATAACGAATGAATAGAAATGCCAAGTTTCACGACTTGATCTTGAATAAATGCTGATATCTATAAAATGTGCCCGATTTCAGAGGTGTTTGTGCTATAATGTCAAGTCGTTGTTCATTGTCATGCCAAACATGTTGACGTGAAGGCACAAACAGAGCCGGGACCAGGCTATGTATGAATACCTCGGAATATGACAACACTAGATCACAAAAGATAGATATTGCTATTACGTTAGTCTCACATTTAGGTGTAGTTTGTTGGTCCAGGTCCCTATGACCTTGTACTCTCTGGTAGAGCGGTTGGTGCTCTGGTACTGGAAGATGTCGTACCGTCCGGGGGCGTCGCCGTTCTCATTGAACACCACTGGAGTCCCGGCACTTCCTGGAAGACAGAGATGGTGGGAAATTAACAGGAAGACACACTGTATATCATTCATCACACAGACAGCTACTTTACCATACTGTAAGATTGTACAATATCTTTGTAGTTCTGCATTTTCACATCAATGCATGATTTGGTCCAACACAAAATATTTTTGGACTAACTTATGTATACACCATACACCTATATACACCTATACACCTTATATATACAACTATGGTATAAGGTATGTTTCTTACAGTGGGAATCTTTTTCAGAAGTTCATTCAGAGCCTCGTGTATACCTGTCACCCTAACGAGCCGGGCTCAGCTGTCACACATATGAATTATGCAAAAAGTGTGTGTGTGTGTGTGTGTGTGTGTGTGTGTGTGTGTGTGTGTGTGTGTGTGTGTGTGTGTGTGTGTGTGTGTGTACACAGCCTCAACCTCCCCAGGCGCAAAGTATTTCACAGATGGGCTTTTCTCTCCACCGATTATGCTAAACTCACAGCCTCCTCATCCGTTCTCTCTCTCTCTCTCTCTTCCTCTCCCTTCCTCTCTCTCTCCCTTTCTATCTCTGGTTCTCTCTCCTCTTATGAAGCTTTGAAATCCAATATTTCAGTGCGGCAGCAGCGCGGGTGGAGAATCTGGCCCATCAAAGCAGTAATGTAATTACAAATATAAATCTTAAAAGAGGTGTGCATTACTGACATTCCTACAGAAAGCTGTACGTCATGGCAACGATCTACCATATCTGACGAAACGAAAGGGAGAGTAGCTGGGAGATAGATACTAGGAGAATAAGAGAGAAAGGCAAAGTTGAGAGAGCTACCGAGAGAGAGAAAGAGAGAGACAGAGATAATGCAGTGAAACAGAGAAGTAAACTCCTCTCTCTATCTGCAATGGCAGCTGGTCTCTCTAGCCTCCTGGATACGCACTGCTGCCTTCTCTCTTTCATTATGCACACTAACAATAGTGCTCTAGGAAACCCTTCTCTCTCTCTCTCTCTCTCTCTCTCTCTCTCTCTCTCTCTCTCTCTCTCTCTCTCTCTCTCTCTCTCTCTCTCTCTCTCTCTCTCTCTCTCTCTGCATGCTGGGAGTGTTTGGTGCATGCTGGGAATTGTATGAGCAAGGGAGTGCGTGTGTTGTGTAGAGTTAGATATTCAGAACTTTCTTTCGGTTTTCTCTTTCTTGGTGGCATTCTTTGTTTTCTTCTGTGCATGATTAAGATTATTATATTTTTTTTTTGTGTGGTAGAATTAAGTATTTAGTTTTTTTTTCGTATCGAAATCACCTTGATTTTGGCGGGGATGGCAGCCCGAAGTGGGATGCCGTCCCTGTCACTTCGGCACGGCTTTAGGTGTGTTACTGAAGCTACTGTCACGGTGGAGGAGTTTCTGGTCGCCGTAGGAGAGAAGGTAGGATATGAGAATGTTGCTTATGCATCACGGATGAATAAAGCGGTGGTGGTATTTCTTAAAGAAGATCGCCTTGTTGATCGTATGGTTGAGCAGGGCGTACTTCTTAAAGGAATGTTTATTCAAGTTACGCCGCTTTTTTCTCCGTCAACAAGGGTAACGATTTCAAATGTACCACCGTTTATTCCAAATGAGCTATTGGAGCGCGAGTTATTGCGCTTTGGGAAGTTTGCAAGCTCAATTAAGATTGTTCCGTTGGGTTGCAAACACCCGGCGTTGAAACAGGTTATGTCGTTTCGGCGACAGGTGTTTATGTTTTTGGACTCACCGGAGCAGACTTTAGAGATATCGTTTAAAGTCAACTATGACAATAGACTGTATATGGCTTATGCTAGTACAGGTAGTCAACGGTGTTTTGAGTGTGGGGATGTTGGCCATAAGCGACATGCTTGCCCGAAAAGGGAGAAGGCAGAGGGAGGGGCGCAGGTGGTCATTATAACGCCTGGGCCCACTGATGTAGGGAGAGGTGGGCCGACAGTGGTTGAGCAGCCACAAGCACCTGTTGCTGAGGAACAAGTTATCCGCGTTGAGGCCACGAGTTTGCAACTTGTATTAGAGGGAAATGTTATGCAGCAGAAAAATATTGTTGTAGAAGGTAAGGATGGATCTGAAGAGCCAGTTCCTCAGACTGGTGAGGAGGTGCCCAGTACGAGTACAGGGGCACAGGAGGGGGTTCATGTGGAGCTAGGCTCCCAGGTAGTGGAGGAGATGCCCACTACGAGTAATGGGGTACAGGAGGGGGTTCATGTGGAGCTAGGCTCCCAGGTAGTGGAGGAGATGCCCACTACGAGTAATGGGGTACAGGAGGGGGTTCATGTGGGGTTAGTCTCCCAGGTAGTGGAGGAGATGCCCACTACGAGTAATGGAGTGCAGGAGGGGGTTCATGTGGAGCTAATCTCCCAGGTAGTGGAGGAGATGCCCACTACGAGTAATGGAGTACAGGAGGGGGTTCATGTGGAGCTAGACTCCAAGGGAGTGGAGGAGATGCCCACTACGAGTAATGGGGTACAGGAGGGGGTTCATGTGGAGCTAGGCTCTCAGGTAGTGGAGGAGATGCCCACCACGGGTAATGGGGTTCAGGTGGGGCTAGTCTCCCAGGTAGTGGAGGAGATGCCTGGTACGAGTGATGGGGTGCAAGTGGAGTGTTGAAAGGGATGTGGTAGAGGGGAGTCAGTGGTCTGTGGCCTCAGCTGAGGAGGATCAGGAGAAGGATATGGATATCTCTTTTGATATGACAGCAGCTGGTGAGGACTCAATTTATGATCTAGAGGAGGTAAATGGTTTTCTGGATCAGACTTTTGGGAAATCTGTCAAATTGGCAGAATATTTTGATGTTGATAAGTTTGTGAGGTCAGTTGTGATGTTACAGAAGACGGTGGGGTTAGACCAGTTGAGTGAGAAGAAGCGGTTTCGCTTGAGGAAATGTGTTACTGCTGTTACAGCAGCAAAAGGTAGTGGGAAACGTGGTCAGGTTAATAAGAAAAAATTTAAATAATGATGATGATCATGCTTCATAGGGTGTCTTTTTTCTCTTTGGTTTCTCTGTGGTATCTTCTGCTTTTCCTTTCTCTTTTCTATATGGAGGTACTAAGGGTGGGCTCTCTCAATATTAATGGGGGAAGGGACAGGAATAAGAGGGCTTGGGTATTAGAAGTAATAAAACAGAAAAGGCTTAATGTAGTTTTCCTACAGCAGACACATAGTGATGAGGCTAATGAGGTTGACTGGGGAATGTGGTGGGAGGGGCAGCATATACTCAGTCATGGTACTAATTTCAGTGCTGGGGTGGCCATCTTGTTTTCCTCAGGTTTAGGGGTGACTGTGATATCTACAACAGAGATTGTCAAGGGTCGGGTTTTATTGGTCAAGGTGGATGTTATGTTTTTTTTTTTTTTTTTTTTTAATGTCTATGCTCCTAATGAGGGTACAGAGCGTCTTGTTGTGTTTGATCAAATAAAAGAAACCTTAAGACAGTGTGACCAAGAGGGGTGTATGGTTTTAGGGGGGGACTGGAACTGTACTGTGGATTTTACTGTTGATCGCACCGCTGAAGAACCTCACCTGCGGTCAGCCACTTTCCTGTCTGGCTTACTAACTGAGTTTGAGCTTTCTGATGTGTGGAGAGTAAGGAATGCAAAAGTTAGGCAGTTCACATGGCTAAAAATTAATGAAGGTCGTGTCAGTGCAGCAAGGTTAGATAGGTTGTACGTATCTGATCAATACTGTAGTAGGGTTGGAAGGTGTGCCATTACTCCTGTGGGTTTCTCTGATCATCATATTATTACTGTTGATATTCACTTGTCCTGTCCACGAAGGTCATCACCTTACTGGTATTTTAATGTTAAATTGTTACATGATGTCAAGTTTTGTGAAAGGTTTTTGTTGTTTTGGGAAAAATGGAGGGTTACAAAAGGGAATTTTGAGTCCTTGAGACAATGGTGGGATGTTGGGAAGGCCCAAATACGATTATTTTGTCAACAGTATACTGCTTTGTCTCAAATTGAAGTTAAAGAGACTATCAAGGCCCTTGAACAGGACATCAAATCAATTGAATTGAAGCTGCTCACTCAGAATGACCCTGGACTAGTCATGAACTTACAGGACAAGAGACATGAACTGAGGTCGTTTCTGCATGAAAGAGTGAAAGGTGCCTTGATTAGGTCTCGTTTCGCTTCCCTCAAGGACATGGATGCTCCTAGTGCTTTTTTTAACCTTGGACAGTCGACATTACAACGTAAACAGATGGTCTGCCTTCGTCTCCCTGATGGGAAGGTGACCACGGATGACAGTGAAATGCGTCAACATGCTGTGGATTTCTACTCTGCCCTCTATAAGGCGGAGGATTGTGACTCTCTGTGTACTGAACAGTTGTTACACGGTCTTCCTCAATTGGGACCTGAACAGAGAGTCGCATTGGACTCTGACATTACACTGCAAGAGCTGTCCACAGCAGTTATGCAGCTCTCAACAGGCCGAGCCCCTGGCATTGATGGTTTACCATCTGAGTTCTATAAGCACTTTTGGGGGTCTATTGGGGAGGATTTTTATGAAGTGGTGTGTGAATCTTTTCATGAGGGTTCTCTTCCTGTATCCTGTCAACGTGCGGTGCTTTCACTGTTGCCAAAAAAGGGGGATTTGGCTCTCATAAAAAATTGGAGACCTGTTGCTTTGCTGTGTGCAGAATACAAAATAGTTTCTAAATGTCTCTCAAACAGGTTGAAAGAGTATCTGGGATTGTTGGTCCACAAGGACCAGTCCTACTGTGTACCTGATCGCTCAATTGTTGACAATTTGTTTCTGATAAGAGATGTTTTAGACATTTGTAAACTGTCTGATGTAAATGTGGGTTTACTTTCTTTGGATCAGGAGAAGGCTTTTGACCGCGTGGACCACCAGTACTTGTTTAAAACGATGAAAGCCTTTGGGTTTGGGGATGTTTTTTTGTCTTGGATGAATTTACTGTATGCTGGGGCCTCGTGTATGGTGAAGGTGGGGGGTGGTTTGAGTTGCCCCATCCCTGTCCAAAGGGGCATCAGGCAGGGATGTCCAATTTCAGGGCAGTTATATAGTCTGGCGATTGAACCAATGCTTTGTTTTTTAAGAGCGAAGCTTACTGATTTCCCTGTGCCAGGTGTAATGAAGGGTCCCACGATAGCACTGTCTGCGTATGCAGATGATGTGACCATTTTTATTACAGGGGCTGAGGATGTTAAGGTTCTCTCAAACACTTTAAAGGTGTATGAGGGGGCCTCCTCAGCTAGAGTCAATTGGGGAAAGAGTGAAGCGCTGTGGGCAGGTCAGCTTCAGACGGGGTCCGCTCCACGGTTACCAGGGGGGCTTCAGTGGGGCAGAGATGGGATGAAGACTTTGGGTGTTTTTCTAGGCTCTGATGTCTTTCAGAAAAAGAACTGGGAGGGTGTAGTGGAGAAAGTGTGTGCCAGACTGTCAAGATGGAAATGGGTGCTACCCCAGTTGTCTTATAGGGGAAGGGTACTGGTAATTAATAATCTTGCTGCCTCTACCCTGTGGCACAGACTAATGATTTTGCAGCCACCAAAGGGTCTGATACAAGAGCTTCAGAGGACCCTTATCAATTTCTTCTGGTCTGGACAACACTGGATCAAAGCTGCAGCCCTGTACCTGCCACTGCACGAGGGGGGGCAAGGTCTGGTAGACATTTCCTCTAGGATCATGGCTTTCCGGCTTCAAGCAGCCCAGAGACTGTTGTACAGTGACGGTTCTAGCTGGGTCGACACAGCCTACACACTGATGAGGAGAGCAGGCTGTTTGGGCTTAGACAAGCACCTTTTCCTCTTAAAGCTGGAGGGGGGTGAGTTGTCTGGCCTGACTCCATTCTATGAGTCTGTTATGCTGGCTTGGAGGGTTTTTGTCAAGTCCCGTAAGGCCGGCACGCTACCAGGGATGTGGCTTTTTGAAGAGCCTCTTTTTTATAACACTGCCATCCAGTCCAGTGCTCTGGATTCAGCCAGCCTGCGTTCATGCCTGTTAGGTGTGGGGTGCACCAAGCTGGGTCATCTGATGCAGAGCAGGAGCAGGAGCAGATCGTTGGAGGAGCTGGGAGAAAGAGCGGGGATCCGATCATCTCGCCTACTGAGGAAGGTCGTCGCTGAGGTCTGTGACTCCTTGCCAGTGCTTCATCGTCAGTATGTGATTGACACTTCCAATTCTGATCGGTGGAAGGAGGGACTGGATTATGTGTTCCCTGCACTGATTGTTAGTGCTGCGGTGGGGGCATTCGAGGAGGACGTGGGGATGCTGCTTTCCTTCGATACCCCGGAGCTGGGGGAGTTCAAGGAGGTGGGAAAGAAGGCCATGTACAGAATATGTGTAAAGGTGTCCCATGCCTCTTCCCTGGAAGGGGTAAAATTGACGAGGTGGGCGGGTGTGCTTGGTCCAGGTGCTTCCCCAAAAGGCTGTTGGCGATCATTATATAAACTGCCGATTGATAAGAGGACAACTGACCTCCAATGGAGGATAATACATGGAGCTATAGCCACCAACATGCATCTGGTACACCTGGACCCTACTGTTGGGGAAGGGTGTCCATTCTGTGCAGAATCTGAAACTCTGGCACACCTGTTTTTACTGTGTCCCAGGTTGGTCGGGATGATTGACCTGATCACTGACTGGTTCTCAACGTTGGGAGAGGTTTTCTCTTCCCAACTGTATATATTTGGGCCAAAGTACAGGTTCAGTCAAAAGGGTGTCGTTGTGTTGCTTAATTTTGTGTTAGCGGCAGCTAAATTAGCGATATGGAAGACCCGAAAGAACAGTATTCGGGGACAAGGGTCTGTGGATGTGGTGGGAATGCTGGAGGGAATGTTGGCAGCGAGACTAAGGGTTGAGTTTGCCTATTATAAACTTGTCAACAATATTGATCTGTTTATGAGTATATGGGGTATTCAGAGGCTGTTGTGTTTAGTTACTGTGGAGGAGGAGTTGGAGGTGTGTTTTTAATTGATGTGTAACTGTGGTTTTGTATGAGTATTTATTGTGTGGTGGGCTCCCAGACCCAATAAAGATTATTTAAAACTAAAAAAAAACTCTCTCTCTGTTTCTCTCTCTCTCTCTCTCTCTCTCTCTCTCTGTTTCTCTCTCTCTCTCTCTCTCTCTCTCTCTCTCTCTCTCTCTCTCTCTCTCTCTCTCTCTATATATATATATTCCAGTGGTAATGAATGAGAAGATTTCCAGAGGACTCTGGGTAAACCACTCTTTAACCTGCCTCCACACAGCCCCGCCCGCCACAACTCAAAGACGCTAGACGCCGGCGCTCGCCGCTTGCTCCTGTCTGTCTGTCTCCTCCTGTCTGTCTGTCTGTCTGTCTGTCTGTCTCCTCCTGTCTGTCTGTCTGTCTGTCTCCTCCTGTCTGTCTGTTTGTCTGTCTCCTCCTGTCTGTCTGTTTGTCTGTCTCCTCCTGTCTGTCTGTTTGTCTGTCTCCTCCTGTCTGTCTGTTTGTCTGTCTGTCTCCTCCTGTCTGTCTGTTTGTCTGTCTGTCTCCTCCTGTCTGTCTGTCTGTTTGTCTGTCTCCTCCTGTCTTACACCAGAGAGAGAAGCGTCCAGACTGGTTGTTACAATACTGCCACCCAGGCTACAAATTGTTAAAGTGCAACACAGCTCCCTATAAATCAGGACTACACAGGGTGTCATTGGGCTGTGGTCCAAAGTAGTGCACTACATAGGGAATAGGGTGCTATGTGAGATGCTGCCCCGACTCACACACACGTGATGCTGGTAGAGAAGCAGAGCGCTGATACTATCATACTATCAGTGAGTGGGAACAACGTATTCTCTTCCTCTTTCCCCTCTTCTCCGTTCATCCCTCGCTTCGCACAACAGTGGGGGAACATGCACTGCAAATGGGAGAGGACTCCATCTCATCAGTGTGGAAATGAATCATGGCACATTCCCAGGGAAGGATTTCTGCCTGTCAAATTGGTGTCAATATACGGCCCAATATTGCTCACTGTTCCCTGCCCAACCAATGAGGCCGATTCTGCAGACACGACTGATGCAAGTTACACACTCACACACACACAAACGTACGCGCACACACATGCACAGACACGCACTGACACACACTTAAACGTCATCTCCGGAAACAGCCTGTCCCAAACCATATTAGCTACTCTGATGACGATTACTGGATACAAGCAAGCTGACTAATACAATTGTTCAGTATGTTCCTTATAAGGGCAATTCGAGCACAGCAGTACAAGTCAGTGAAGCATGGTCCCTCAGCCATTTCTGAAAGTAGCAACACGGAGATATCGACATTTAAATTTCACACGATTCTGCATCGTTAACCATGACCTTCACTGTGTCAGTGTAAGCATTTACCCTTCTTTACCACAACACACACACACACACACACACACACACACACACACACACACACACACACACACACACACACACACACACACACACACACACACACACACACACACACACACACACACACACACACACACACACACGACAAACCTCAAAGCCGCAACAACCATTGAACTGGACGAGTCAAACAACACACAAGTCCTTTCATCGACCTCGCCCTCATTGGTCTTTATAGTACATCTCACAGGACCAGACACAACCCCCAAAGGAGAATGGGATCAGAGGCCCCTTTAACCGACACACAGGTCTTCAGCTAGTGGTGGGCGATGGTGAGATGAGACCAAGAGCTGAAGTAGGAAGTAGGGTTTTTCAGATGGAAGACTGTTGTTTCAACGTCCTCCATTCAGACACTAGAGCTTAAGTTTGGTTTGAGGTGAGGTTGTTTTTCCGCTGTGCAGTTTGTGGGTAGAGAGAATGGATTCTAGGTAAGTTGTACTCCTACTAAAAGGCAGGGAGACAAACGCCTGAAGATAGAGTTACAAGGCACAGGTCTAGGATCAGCTTACTCTTTCCTAATCCTAACCTAAACCATTAAGGGGAGAAAGACCTAAGATCAGTATCTACAGGCAACATCCTCCTGATCTGAGATAATCACTGCATACCCTGCCAACAGCTCTTCCCTGTGGATCCCCGGAGAGAGAGAGTGAGAGAGAGAGAGGGAGAGAGGGAGAGAGAGAGAGCGAGAGAGCGAGAGAGAGAGAGAGAGAGAGCGAGAGAGAGAGAGAGAGAGAGCGAGAGAGAGAGAGAGAGAGAGGGAGAGAGAGAGAGAGAGAGAGAGAGAGAGAGAGAGAGAGAGCGTGTTTTAGGCTGGGTAAAATCTCTGATGTGGAGAATACAGGAAAGGAGAGAGGGACCGGCTGAACGAGGGTTCAAAAGTCTCCCCACTCCCTATCGTGACAGAAACAGAGAGTGTTTTGATAGGCCTGATGCAGAAACCACCCTGCAACCCAGATGAATTAAACATAACAGGGAGGAAGGAGCTGAGAGGAGGAGATGAGAGAGAGTGGCTGAGTGGAGTGGCTGCCAGCACCCAGCAGTGTGGGGCATACATCTGTACTGCTAATGGGGGAGACAACACACACACATGCACGTACGCACAGAAGCATGCACGTAGGCGCACGCACGCAGGGATGCACGCACACAAACACACACATGCAGTAATGAGGACACATCTTCTCTCCCGTTTCCCTCCACCCCTCTATCCCACACTAACCGGTTACCTCAGGGGAGGCTCTACCTGGCAGATGAGGACACATCTTCTCTCCCGTTTCCCTCCACCCCTCTATCCCACACTAACCGGTTACCTCAGGGGAGGCTCTACCTGGCAGATGAGGACACATCTTCTCTCCCGTTTCCCTCCACCCCTCTATCCCACACTAACCGGTTACCTCAGGGGAGGCTCTACCTGGCAGATGAGGACACATCTTCTCTCCCGTTTCCCTCCACCCCTCTATCCCACACTAACCGGTTACCTCAGGGGAGGCTCTACCTGGCAGATGAGGACACATCTTCTCTCCCGTTTCCCTCCACCCCTCTATCCCACACTAACCGGTTACCTCAGGGGAGGCTCTACCTGGCAGATGAGGACACATCTTCTCTCCCGTTTCCCTCCACCCCTCTATCCCACACTAACCGGTTACCTCAGGGGAGGCTCTACCTGGCAGACGAGGAGACATCTGTGCGATAATAATAACTCAGCTCCCTCCTCCTCCTAAACATGTACTGTTGATCCTCCCTTTTATCTCCTCCCTCATTCTCTCTCGTTCTTTCTCTCTCTTTTTTGTTTTTATCTCGCAGCTCTCCTCCTCCAGCTCTCCTCCTCTCTTTCTCTTGTCTTCATGTGGCTCTCTTCTCTATCTCCACTCGTCCCTCTTCTCTCCTATAAGACACATGCGTTGGCCTAATAATTAACTTGATTACGATCCATTACTTACATGCTTTCTCCGCTGTGCCCTAACCCTCCATCCACCCTGCAGGCATCATGTGGGTAGCCGTTCCGTGCAGTTAATATGGTGAGGGATAATATCCACAGGGTTTATAATGAGATGAGTGCTTCTTGGCTCAACACAGCAGCTGATTATAATGACTATTAAACTAGCAGAAACCTGTGGCATAGAGTTTATCAGGATGTGAAAGCAGGAGCCAGGGCCAGCCTTTTTGTTGTGTTTCACAGTGGAAGGGAGCACAGAGGCTGTGTAGCTATTGGACATGTGCCGTTTGGGCGGGTGAGTAATGTGGGCGGGTGAGTAATGGTGTTTCTGGTGTTTCTGGAGTCCTCAAGTCAACCAAAGAAGTTTTGGCCTCAAGATCTCTGAATGCTTTAGGTACTTTACATTTGCCAGTTGGTCTGAGATCTGATAATTCGCCTATCTTTTTTTTATTGTCCTAGTTGGTCATTAGCAGTTCTTGCCTGCCTCGGGCAAGTTTCAAAACCATCCAAACCATTCCACTGCTTCTCTAAGCCCTACTATCATTAGGCCAAGCGAAGATATTTCATCACAGGGTTACGAAACACCACAGCTGAAGAAACACACATTTTTTGGAGGAGCGCCAAACTAAGTGGCCCTCAGTCTGAACTTGACAAAAGCCTCCCGTTCCTGTTGACTCTTCCTCTCTTTCCTCTCAAGAGAACGTCTTTTGATTATCTTCCCCAGAACAGAGCAGAGCAAGGGAGGGAGGGAGGGAGAAAGAGGGGAGGGTGGAAAGGGGGGGAGAGAGGGTGTGTGAGAGAGAGAGAGAGAGAGAGAGAGAGAGAGAGAGAGAGAGAGAGAGAGAGAGAGAGAGAGAGGGGGAGAGAGAGAGAGAGGAAAGAAAGGGGGGAGGGAGGGAGGGGCAGAGAGAGAGAGAGAGAGAGAGAGAGAGATCCTAGAGCACTATTGTTAGTGTGCATAATGAAAGAGAGAAGGCAGCAGTGCGTATCCAGGAGGCTAGAGAGACCAGCTGCCATTGCAGATATACCTCCTCTGTTTACTGACTTTAGCAGATACACACACATAACACAACTCTCATAGGCTGATGAGGTAATGTCGCATTTCTCACAACGGCCTAATGGACTTGCTGATTTCATTACGGTACGACTGTGGCAGAGGAGAGAGCGAGTCCTGCAGGTCCATACATCTGGTGGTGTCAGTTAGTCTAATGCCAGCATTTTAAAATGCATTAGAGTGAATAAAAGGATGCATGTACAATCACCGCCGACACCGCATGGCTTAACGTTCTATTAATCCTCCGATGGCTGTCTGATAGCTTCTGATCATCTGGGCCGAGGGAGGGTTCAGTGTGTGGCGGCCCGGCAGGCAAGCGGCAGACAGAGCGCGATGTCTTAAGTCTCCCCGAAACACCTGTCTGAGATTTCCGGCTTATTGAACTTATCTCCAGGTATTGATTGCTCTTTTAACGTTGTGAGTGGGGGACGGCGGTAGGCCGCGCACGCACCACATACGCGGACAGACACACAGGCAGACGGAGGTACGGGGGAGGGTCTTTTCTGCGAGCGGCAGCGGCAGATGAAGCGTCCATTCAGTCTCCGTCTCATCAGTCTCCCCTGTCCAGCCATCCGGTGGCTCATCCACAGTTTGAGGTTGTGTAACACTGGTTATATGGGGACAAAGCACAGAGAAGGAATTGTAGACTGGAGATGAAGGTCAGAACATTGGGAGACTTTAGTTCTCTCTCTCTCTCTCTCTCTCTCTCTCTCTAATGAACACGAGGGAGACAGAGAGCTGGTTTCGAGCGCAGGGAGCAGCAGGTGTTTAATATAAAGTACCACAGGAGGAGGCAGGTAGCTGGGTCCAGGGACAGGCAGCAGGTCATACACAGGGGGTCCAAAAGGGCAACAGTACAGACAGGGAAAAGGCTAGTAACGTCGCCCGGGAGATCAGGCAATAGGTGAATAACAGGAAATCCGATAGGCTAAAGTACAGGCAGGGAATAGGCAAAAAGGTGTCGTTAGTGAGGCAGGCGAAAACTATCACACACGGGAGGAGTAAATTATGGGAAAAACAGAGCTCTGAAGAGAAGTGTGTCACAAACAAACTATACCTCACAAAGATGAGGTGCAAAGAACTGAACTAAATAGTGTGTGATGATGACATACAGGTGTGTGAACAGGTGATTAGAATTCAGGTGATTGGGATCTGGAGAGTGAGCTGCGTTCAGGGGATCTACGTGTATGAGAGTGTGAGTTGGAAGCAGACGTTACACTCTCTCTCTATGTCTCTCTCTCTCTCAGTCTCTCTCTCTCACTCTCAGTCTCTCTCTCTCTCTCTGTCTCTCTCTCTCTTTCTCTCAGAAATGATGTCTTCAAGGCTCTGAACTAAACACGCTCTGCTCGGTTTTCCTGCAGACAATAAACATAATAACACTGAGATCAGAGGTGATGTGAAGCTCATTCTAGCTCATATATGAATAGGATTTAGATTGTACTTTATTTGACCTACAGGTCATAAAAACCTTACACACAGCATTGTATATCTCTCTTCTTACTCTCTCCATCCCCCTCTCTCCCTCTCTCTTCCCTCTAACTGGCTGTATAGCTGTCATGCTAGGGTCAAGTTCATCATCTAGCCGTTATTCCTTGCTAATTAGCCCGGGCTGGTTCCCGTAGAGAAGGCGTCCATCTTGTCCTGAGCAGTCAGAGCTAGAGCAGCTAGCTCTGTGAAGATGGGCTGTAATGAGATGGCTCTTTCCACATGGCCGTGTCCCTCTCCTCGCGGCTCTACGCACACACATACTGACTCCACGGCTCCACGTCTCAGGGCCTAATTGTTTTGGCTCTTCTGCCCTCTCCATAGAAGGGTACTGGAGAGCCTCGTGTAGGGTGGCCCCCGACCAAGACCACAATATGGTCAAAATGTAGGAGCTGGCACTACTGTACTACTGCTCAATAAATACCTTTTTTTTATGGTAGGAAGAAATGAGGGGATATTGTTCTATTTCTCTGGCCCGAGTTCTTTGTCCAGCGTCCTGTGCTTTTGTGGATGAGGATAAAATACTGTTATACAGGACGCTAAGATGGAGACCCGCTACACTGTGAATGTTCAGTTCCAATGAACGTAGCACTACCATGAGGGTTAGTAGTTGGATCAATACAGTCAATATCCTCACCAGTGTTCTAAACGGGAAGTATAGCGGTCCTTTGTGCATGTTTTCTTTCCTTGCTGAAGCGGGGGATTCTCACTCCACACTGTCAGGGGACAGGGTAGTTAATAAAGGATCATAAGAACACATCAATGTCATTCAACCACGCTCTACAGACAGACATACTGGAGCTGGGAACAATAGAGATGATTTTGGCTGGATGTTCCAACACCGAACACGGAATGAAAGCTCTCTGCTTGTATCACGATGACTCATTTGACAGACAACAATGAAGTGCAGAGAAGAAAAGAGGGAGAGGAAGAAAAAAAAAAAAACACTTTATCTCTCCATCCATCCATCGGAGGTTTCTGGGAGATTTTCTGAAAAGTTCCATTATCAAAAAAGGTATATTTTCTAAAAGGTTTTGCAGTTTTAGTTGAATGTATTCTGTCAAAGTTTTGCCCCGGTGTGAAAGTGAAAGTCGTTTTTATTCCGTCCTTCCCACGCACCGAACTACAATTAAGGTTTCTCACACACTGAAAAGGAATGGACCTTGGAAATAGTTTCAGGAATAAAAGGGAAGAGATGAACAGTGATGGTGAAGAGTGGAGACCTTATCAAGCTTTTCATTAGACCGCCCGAGGATTCATACAGGACAATAGAGGGGACCTGGGTAGTGGGAGGCGCTATGTCACACCACTCTGGGCTCTGTTCTAACAAACCTAACAGAATGGTAAATCTAAGCGCAGTTGGTAGCTCTGTAGGTTCAGCGTTGTGTCCGAAATATTTTCTCTATTTCCACCATCCCAATTATCGGCGTGCTTGCTGGCGTTGGCGCGAAAGGGATGTGTTTTGATGAATCGACAAGCGGGCGGTTGTGTCGAGGGTTGGCCTCTCACTGGCCAATCAGAACGTGCTTCATGGCGAAATATGTGGTTGGTGTATTTACGGTCTTTTAGGGATTGCCTTGGAATCAACTCCAATTCCAATGTTAGTCCGTTATAGTTTAATAAATGGCTTACAGAAACGAAATAACAAAATGTAGACCTGTCCTTGTTAAATACATTCATTTGAACCCATTTGCCATCCACATTGTTTTTATTTAATGGCTTCAATAGCATTCACAGTGATGTAGGGGCTAGGCCTACTGTAAACTGCATTATGGCTGAGCACAGACATGACAAACATTGTCAATAAGCAAGATTAAATTCATTATTGATAAGGCCTAAAAAGAGAACGAATAATTCGAATCAAATTTGAAATGAAACAGGCTGTTTTAAATAGGCTATGTCACACTTACAGGCACCATCATTTCAACAATAAATACATGTCAATGTCTGGATAGGCTACGTTTCCGCTATCAAAATGTGTGCTGAAACCAACTGTGTTACCGCTAAAACCAGCTTTTGGCTGGTCTTAAATATCGCCATCAGCGCTGCCTGAAATTAGCACATTGGATCATGTTTTTAAGGATACCTTTCCACCCCGCTCATCTGAGCGCAAGTGAACTGATATAAGACAGGTAAATTGCTGAACCTGGCGTTAGGGCTGGAAAACGCCAGTGCGCCAGTTTTTACATGACAAAATTGCAAACTAATGTGCGTTTGAGACTAGCGCCGCCTTAATGTCAGCCGAAAAGTGAGCCCTGTGTGTCACTCTGTGTGGGGGCATGTTGGTTGCATTGAACACGTGTAATGTCCCTGTCCAGGAGCAGACCTAGGACATGTGTGGCTTCCTGTAACACACTCTGGAGATATAAACAGGACTACTAGGTTTCGTCCCAAATTGAACCCTATTCCCTATATAGTGCACTACTTTTGACCAGGGCCTGTAGGTGGACTGTATTGTGCCATTTGGGACGTAGCCCTAGACTATCGTATTCATCAGAGCAGAAGTGGTGGGACACACATGTCCTCGGAAGCTGCAGGTTTGCCAATGTACCTTATATCCTTCATGTGAGAGACTGATTTAAGACATAAAGATGTCTTTTGATAGCTGTCCTACAAAGTGTACAAAGACTTGTTGTGGCTATTTTTCTACATTCACTTCAGCTGCTCATTGAAAAACTGAATCACAATGGCCCGACAGCAACTGAAATTAGATTTTCTCGGCCCAATAACAGTCCCTAAATGTGTTACTTTACAGAGCGTTGTCACAATGACTTACAGTACTAGAGGGGATGTTGTTGGTAGGCAACAACAGAACAGGACGTTTCTAGATGAGAGAGGCACTCTGAGTTGAGATGATGAAAGAGACACTAGTCTGTTTGATATCTTGCTTGCATTCTGAGTCAATGCCTCCATGGTGATGACTGATGACTGATGACTGATGACTGATGACGGACCAGGGCGAAAAGGAGAGAGAAACAGAAAAGAGCAACACAACAGGGAAAACATCATCGACATTGAGCCAAATCTGAGGCATCATGTTTTTGGTCTAAGAAAATAGGAAATACCCGCAGCATATTTACACGTTTGAATAAAACTAACTCATCCAATGGCCTCTATCAAGTGATAACACAACGTCTGAAGTGGGCTGCTTACTAAGTAAGTGCTCGACATGAGACAAACCATGCGTCCTGAACGACACCCTATTCCCTAAGCAGTGCACTACTCTATGGGGACTATATAGAGAACAGGGTACCATTTGGGACAGAACCAGAATGTCCTTTAGATGACTGTGGGGTGTAGGGTGTAGAGACTCAAGCTGAACAGAACAGGAGAACCGGTATCAGATAGAGTCCGCACGGTGTAGCGTGTGATTGCTGCTACAGGCACTGTTCCTTATTGTCTTCGTTCCCCTGGATCTGCAATGCACCACCATCTGGGTGTGCATGTGTGTCTGGGTGTGTGCATGTGTGTCTGGGTGTGTGCATGAGAGGGAAAACAAGAGAGATAGGTAAGGAGACGGGAGAAAAGGAGAGAAAAAAAGAGAGGGAGAATGAGAGATAATGAGAAGATAAAGGAGAGCGGGAGAGGGGAAGAGAGAGGGATGGGAGGAGAGGGAGGGATAGAGCTAGGAAGTGCGCGAGCAGGAAGGTGCTCTCTCCATCAGCATGAGTTTCTGTCGGAGTCAGAGAGCACATCGATAACACCTGAACACTGGAGGGAGGGAGATATACACACACACTGGGGGTCAGGGGAGGGGTCATCCAAGTGTCCAATCTCATGCTGCTGAGAAAGGTTAGATCCTCTGCAGGGTTCAGTGAGGAAGGATCATTAATAAGTGCACCGGCCAGTGTGTGTGTGTGTGTGTGTGTCTGCATGAGATATCTCCACGCCTGGCGTGTGTTTTCCCTAGATCGTTCTGAAACCTCACTACTGAATTAGGCTCTTCCTCTCGCTGGATTGATTTTCCGCCTGTGACGGTAAGCAGGGGGATCGGGCCTATCGGATGAGCACAGCTCCTCTAAGTTGCATTTGATTGGTATGGATCCCTGGCCCCCTGCTGCGGCCATGTCAAAGGCACTCTGGATGGTCCGACTCAATGCCCCCCTAACGGGCGCAGATGAGCTGCATACTAAACTACAGCAAGGTATAGAAGTGTGCTCTACTGACACACACTGACTTAAACTCTCTCATCTTCCCGTCTCTCGCTCGTTCGCTCACACACACACACACACACACACGTAACTTTATCCAATAACATCCGTAACCTTGCTATGCCAGACATGGTGTGGTATAAGAGGCTGTAGCTGAACAACACAAAACAACATACGTCTACAACATGATCAGTCCCCAGCCGAGAACACATTCACTCCGCTGGTATCATTACTGTTAACCTCCTGTTCAACTTCAGAGGGGCAGAAATCGATACCAACGCAACATGCTGCTTCTCTGTGTAGTTAGCTTGAAAGCATCACGTCGAGTATCCCCGGGCCTGTTGAAGACGAGATACTAGATGTAAACAACATCAACAGCCCTACAGCAATTCATCTTGTGCCTCTCGGCATTGAAAAACCAGCAGCAGTCAATAGAGAGATTTACTGATCTCTAATAAGTAGTCTGGTAAAGTGCAGTTTGTCAGGCCTGCTCTCTGCTCCGTGCCCTTCTACATTCATCTCAGTCAAGTGGGCAGTGACATTTAGCTCTATTAAGGGAGGTTACTGTCTAAAATGGTGGTGAAGTACTATGTTACCCGTGTTTTTAGTATTCATCAGGGCTAGAATGGCCATAGTAGGACTTGAACCTGAAACCTTGTGTTTATCAGCCCAATAGCTTATGGATTTCTATGGATTTCATATGACTGGGCATGGGCACAGCCATGGGTAGGCTTGGGAGGGCGTAGGCCCAACCACTTGGGAGCCAGGGCCACCCGCTGGGGAGTTTGGCCCAGCCAATCAGAATGAGTTTCTCCCCACAAAAGGGCTTTATTAAAGACAGAAATACTCCTCAGTTTCATCAGCTATCTGGGTAGCTGGCCTCAGATGATACCGCAGGTGAAGAAGCCGGATGAAGCTTGGTTACACGTTGTCTGAGGTTGTGAGTCCGGTTGGACGTACTGCCATATTCTCTAAAACAACATTGGAGGCGGCTTATGATAGATAAATTAACATTCAGTTCTCTGGCAACAGCTCTGTTGGACATTCCTGTCGTCAGCATGCCAATTGCACGCACAATCTGTGGCATTGTGTTGTGTGACAAAACTGCACATTTTAGTGGCCTTTTATTGTCCGCTGTACAAGGTGCACCTGTGTAATGATCATGCTGTTTAATCAGCTTCTTGACATGCCACACCTGTGAGGTGGATTGATTATCTTGGCAAAGGAGAACTGTTCACTAACAGGGATGTAAACACATTAGTGCACAACATTTGAGAGAAATAAGCTTTTTGTGCGTATGGAACATTTCAGGGATCCTTTATTTCAGCTCATGAAACATGGGACCAACACTTTACATATTACGTTTATATTTTAGTTCAGTATAGCTATGGATGCTACAGTATTTACAATATTCCATTTTGTATTCAATCTTTGCCATGTGGATTTTGCTTAAGCCACTGGAGTGTAAAGTTTTGCTCAGTGTTTGTGATTGGACGACACTGCCACTCTATGAATATAATTTTGACCTGATGCACTTACAGTCTTAAAACTGCCTCGTGGACGAAACTCATTTTGGATCGATCAGCACAAATTATGCAAATCACGGGAGTTGAATGGAAACATAACAACTGAGCAGGCGGCGAGATGAATAAATAATACCATAACCAAAAGAAGCAGAAAAATACATATTCAAATGAACTGTCTAATGTTATTTAGTGGGAGATGTATCGCCTACTTACAGTATGGTCTTCGGGGGCCGAGAGGAACAAAACAGTCAAATAAGCACTCATAAAAACAAGTTTAAAGCATTACTGGAGTCTCACGTCAAGCTCCAAGTTGTTTACCATCTGCAGCAAGCACAAATATTGTAACTATGTTAGGAGAAGTGGATGGATACCCAATGGCACCTCTAGTTAAATAGCTCAACTACATAACATACAGAGCATTCGGGAAGTATTCAGACCCCTTAACTTTTTCCATATTACGTTACAGCCTTATTGTAAAATTGATTAAATTAAATATTTTGCTCATCAATTTACACACAACACCCCATAATGACAAAGCGAAAACAGTAAAAAAAAATATTTTTATACATTATTTACATAAGTATTCAGACCCTTTGCTATGAGACTCGAAATTGAGCTCAGATGCATCCTGTTTCCATTGATCATCCTTGAGATGCTTCTACAACTTGATTGGAGTCCACCTGTGGTAAATTCAATTGATTTCTCATGATTTGGAAAGTCACACACCTGTCTATATAAGGTCCCACAGTTGACAGTGCATGTCAGAGCAAAAACCAAGCTATGAGTTCGAAGGAATTGTCCGTAGAGCTCCGAGACAGGATTGTGTCGAGGCACAGATCTGGGGAAGGGTACCGAAAACTTTGTGCAGCATTGAAGGTCCCCAAGAACACAATAGCCTCCATCATTCTTAAATGGAAGAAGTTTGGAACCACCAAGATTCTTCCTAGAGCTGGCCGCCTGGCCAAACTGAGCAATCGGGAGAGAAGGGCCTTGGTCAGGGAGGTGACCAAGAACCCGATGGTCACTCTGACAGATCTCTGGAGTTCGTCTGTGGCGATGGGAGAACCTTCCAGAAGGACAACCATCTCTGCAGCACTCCACCTATCAGGCCTTTATGGTAGAGTGGCCAGACAGAAACCACTCCTCAGTAAAAGGCACATGACAGCCCACTTGGAGTTTGCCAAAAGGCACCTAAAGGACTCTCAGACCATGATGAACAAGATTCTCTGGTCTGATGAAACCAAGATTGAACACTTTTGACTGAATGCCAAGTGTTACGTCTGGAGGAAACCTGGCACCATCTCTACGGTGAAGCATGGTGGTGACGGCATCATACTGTGGGGATGTTTTTCAGAGGCAGGGATTGAGAGATTAACAGCAAAGTACAGAGATATCCTTGATGAAAACCTGCTCCAGAGCGCTCAGGACCTCAGACTGGGGCGAAGGTTCACCTTTCAACAGGACAATGACCCTAAGCACACAGCCAAGACAACGCAGGAGTGGCTTCGGGACAAGTCTCTGAACGTCCTTGAGTGGCCCAGCCAGAGCCCAGACTTAAATCCGATCTAACACCTCTGGAGAGACCTGACAATAACTGTGTAGCGACACTCCACATCCAACCTGACAAAGCTTGAGTGGATCTGCAGAGAAGAATGGGAGAAACTCCCCAAATACAGGTGTGCCAAGATTGTAGCGTCATACCCAAGAAGACCTGAGGCTGTAATCACTGCCAAAGGTGCTTCAACAAAAATGTCTAAACCAGTTTTTTCTTTGTCATTACTGGGTATTGTGATGTCATTATGGGGTATTGTGATGTCATTATGGGGTATTGTGATGTCATTATGGGGTATTGTGTGTCGATTGATGCGGGGGAAAAACTATTTAATCCATTTCAGAATAAGATTGTAACGTAACAAAATGTGAAAAAAGTGGCCTGAATACTTTCCGAATGCCCTGTATAGAATATTATGTACACATAATAAGGCACAAAATAAATTAATATAGCATGGCCATAATCAGGTAAAGGAAGCAGGATAAGTTAAGATAATTAGTAGAGAAATTTGAAGAGAGCAGTAGTATTAGTATTAGTAGTATTAACTATTTCAGTGAGAGCCAGTAAAGGGAGGTATCACTGAGAAGGTATAGCATGGGTAACCCTACGCACTCTGTGGGAGGACTGCTCTCAGAGAGGATGGATCGTGGCTCATGGAGGACACTAGGGGGAAACAAAATGGTGCAAAACGTAAATCATTTCACTAACTACTTCATGAACTACCCTGTAGTCAAAGCTTAATGAATGCTCAAGATGTCCTCTGATAAGGAGTGGGGGGGAAGCAAAAGGAGGCATGTATACAGTGGCTTTTGATGAGGGAGTGGTGTGTGACTCGAAGTTGATGTTGTGGATATGGCTAAGAAGTGTGTGTGTGTGTGTGTGTGTGTGTGTGTGTGTGTGTGTGTGTGTGTGTGCGTGCGTGCGTGCGTGCGTGCGTGCGTGCGTGCGTGCATGTCTGCACGCGTGCCCCCGTGCTCTACTTACCATTAAAGTTGACAGCTCTGATATGGCTGAGTAGTTCCTTGCCATCGATGTTGGCCATCTTTGGGCACAGGCCTGGGTATCCATAGCAGAGTTCCCGGTGCATCCGGTGCAGGGCATGGGCCATAGCATACACAGCATCCATCACAAACTGCACTTTCCCCTCCTGCTCGTAGCTCGAGTCCCGACCAACCTTCTCCAGACCTGGGAGAGAGGAGAGAGACAGATGGACAGTCAGCTACACTGTGGGTGGAAACATCCAAGTGTCTATTTGGCAAAAGATGCTAAATGTATAACATTACATTATAATATCATTTTCGTGAGGGGAAAAAAACAATGACCTTGGTCCCACTGCTTTCACACAAACACAAACATCTGTCACATGTTGTTTTATTCAGTTGAGCACACACACAGTGACACACACACACATACTGACACACGCGAGCACACACACACACACACACACACACACACACAAACTCACTTTCTTTCTAATGCAGTTGAATATGTGCTTATGTAACTGATAGCATCATTAGCATAATTAGCTAATAAAGAGGCGAAAGCACAAACTCCTTGATGCGTAAACATGAACATCTCTAATTTATTAGGATGCCTTTCCACCATTTTCATCAAAGTTATTAAAGCGGAACTGCAAAAGAAAATGGAAAAAGGGTAGATTTTCAGAAGCAACTAATTTTTATTGAATTCCTTCAGCTTTTAACTCAGCGTTTTACTCAGTACAAGCCCTCGGGCAAAAAAAGCAAAACATTTGTAAATAAAAAATTTGCCCGGGCTAGGTGAATTAACAAGAGTCTTCAATCAATACACGTGTCTGTGTGGAATTAATAGGCTCGGGAGAAGGAAATCCAATTCAGTTTTATAGCGGCTTCCACACAGCAGGCGAGTCTCACGTGAAGGTGATGCATTAGTAGGAGCAGAAACACAAACACACACCTGGTTATTCTTTATGAAGGATACGGTCCAAACTACAGTAACAGGGGATGGAGGCTGACTTCACCAGAGACCAAACAACTAAGGACATTGTGGGCCCACTGGAGCCATCATAGAAATCAGTCCCAATAGTTAAAAGCCCCTCAAATCGACAGGACTCAAATCAGAAGTACTGCTTCCCCCTCGGTCCGGAGCCATCCACTCCACTCCTAGGTAATCCCACCAGGTATAGGCACTGACTATAGAGGAACTGACTCTGTTTATCCCAAATAGGATCTGTGAGCTTATCCTATCGGAAAGAGCTCCCAGTGCCTTAGAGCGTATAACATGAATAAAGAAGCAGTCCTCTGACATAACCCAAGCCAGTAAAGAAACACTTGGGACAGGCGCTGAGCCATCTGACTCAATCTGAATTCCATCCTGGCTTTGGCTTGACACGCTGGAGCGATAGCTCCTGTATCACTACTAAGCCCCAGACACACTGTCACGCTAGTATAAAGGAATTTGGAGACAGGTGCAGTAATACACAATAGGGGTTTTTAATACACCCAAAGCAAACATGTATACAAAAACAGGCTGTACCCAAACAAAGAAGCGAGGGTAAACCTCGTTGAACGACACGGGCCAATACGCAGCATAACAGCTGCACCAACGCAAAGGTAATCACACCACCAACGGACATGGGAACAATATCCGACAAAGACAGAGGGAACAGAGGGCACATATACAGTTGAAGTCGGAAGTTTCCATACACCTTAGCCAAATGCATTTAAACTCAGTTGTTTCACAATTCCTGACATTTAATCCTAGTAAAGATTCTGTCTTAGGTCAGTTAGGATCACCACTTTATTTTAAGAATGTGAAACGTCAGAATAATAGTAGAGAATGATTTATTTCAGCTTTTATTTATTTTATTTCTTTCACACATTCCCAGTGGGTCAGAAGTTTACATAAACTCAATTAGTATTTGGTAGCATTGCCTTTAAATTGTTTAACTTGGGTCAAATGTTTCGGGTAGCCTTCCACAAGCTTCCCACAATAAGTTGGGTGAATTTTGGCCTATTCCTCCTGACAGAGCTGGTGTAACGGAGTCAGGTTGTAGGCCTCCTTGCTCGCACACGCTTTTTCAGTTCTGCCCACACATTTTCTATGGGATTGAGGTCAGGGCTTTGTGATGGCCATGCCGAATACCTTGACTTTGTTGTCCTTAAGCCATCCTAAAGCCACCTCATGATGCTGTCTATTTTGTGAAGTGTACTAGTCCCTCCTGCAGCAAAGCACCCCGACAACATGATGCTGCCACCCCCGTGCTTCATGGTTGGGATGGTGTTCCTAGGCTTGCAAGTCTCCCCCTTTTTCCTCCAAACATAACAATGGTCATTATAGCCAAACAGTTCTATTTTTGTTTCATCAGACCAGAGGACATTTCTCCAAAAAGTACAATTTTGTCCCCATGTGCAGTTGCAAACCGTAGCCTGGCTTTTTTATGGTGGTTTTGGAGCAGTGGCTTCTTCCTTGCTGAGCGGCCTTTCAGGTTTCTTTACAGGGTCCTTTGCTGTTGTTCTGGGATTGATTTGCACTTTTCGCACCAAAGTACGTTCATCTCTAGGAGACAGAATGCGTCTCCTTTCTGAGCGGTATGATGGCTGCGTGGTCCCATGGTGTTTATACTTGTGTACTATTGTTTGTACAGATGAATGTGGTACCTTCAGGCGTTTGGAAATTGCTCCCAAGGATGAACCAGACTTGTGGAGGTCTACAATTGTTTTTCTGAGGTCTTGGCTGATTTCTTTTGATTTTCCCATGATGTCAAGCAAAGAGGCACTGGGTTTGAAGGTAGGTCTTGAAATACATCCACAGGTATACCTCCAATTGACTCAAATGATGTCAATTAGCCTATGAGAAGCTTCTAAAGGCATGACAACATTTTCTGGAATTTTCCAAGCTGTTTAAAGGCACAGTCAACTTAGTGTATGTAAACTTTTGACCCTCTGGAATTGTGATACAGTGAATTATAAGTGAAATAATCTGTCTGTAAACAGTTGTTGGAAAAATTACTTGTGTCATGCACAAAGTAGATGTCCTAACCGACTTGCCAAAACTATAGTTTGTTAACAAGATTTTTGTGGAGTGGTTGAAAAACGAGTTTTATTGACTCCAACCTAAGTGTATGTAAACTTCCGACTTCAACTGTATAACATGCTAATCATGGGAAATGGGAACCATTGTGTGTAATCAGACAAGACAGTCCTGGGGTTATGATAATGAATCCCATTCAGTGAAGCCTAGAAAGCCGGTGACGTAAACCTCCTGAACTGGTGAACAGAATGAGCATCAGTACCAGGGGGATCTGTGACACACACAGCATAAACCCTACAGTCACACACACACACACACACACACACACACACACACACACACACACACACACACACACACACACACACACACACACACACACACACACACACACACACACACACACACACACACACACACACACACACACACACACACACACACACCAGGCTTACGGTCCAGCCAACCATATAGCCAATCACTATGTTGAGCTGCTCAAAAAGAAAATGGCATCCATCTCATCTCAGTCCCCAGAGAAGACTACACAGGGTGCATCCTATTCCCTATATAGTGTACCCATAGGGCTCTGGTCAAAAGTAGGGCACTATATAGGGAATAGGGTGCCATTTCAGGTGCAGGCATGGAGGACTAGATACCTTCTGCATTCCCTCTACTGACTTACTTAGAGATTCCCTCAATGATTGGCTATGAAAAGCCAACTGACATTTACACCTGAGGTTTTTTGACTTACAGTGGTGGAGCTACTGCCGTTACAGAAGACAATGCTGTTACATTTCCTTCGATTGCATCATTACAGTTTATTCCACCCCTAGCTGACTGGCTGGCAAGGTGAGGTGCAGCAGTTGTCATGTTTACTGTCTGTCTGTCCCTGTCTGTCCCTGTCTGACACACAGGAGATTCAACCTTGGGGTGGCAGGTAGCCTAGTGGTTAAAGCGTTGGGCCAGTAACCGAAAGATTGCTGGATCGAATCCCTACGCTGACAAAGTAAAAATCTGTCGTTCTGCCCCTGAACAAGGCAGTTAACCCACTGTTCCTAGGCCGTCATTGTAAATAAGAATTTGTTCTTCACTGACTTGCCTAGTTAAATAAATCAAATCAAATTTGGTTCAATAAAAAAATACACATATACACACTCTCTCTCTCTCACACACACACTGCTGCCATTCCATCACTGTCAGCTCAGACAATGCCAGCCCTGCTAAATTTAATTTGCCCGTTCTGCTATGCTTTAATAATCTGGAAGAACACAGGCGGAAGGCAGGGAGAATTTACATAGCTCATTGTGACTGTGTAATAATAAGCCTGGCTATAGAGGCAGATATTTGTTCTCTTACAAACTAGCACACACACGAAGAAATGTACACACATGAACAGCATGCTAGCAGTTACCATAGACTTCCAGTCATTGTGCTAACGCTAGTGGGTTGAGTGGGTTGACGCATCACTTGAGTGGGTTGAGTCACTGACGTGATCTTCCTGTCCGGGTTGGCGCCCCCCCCTTGGGTTGTGCCGTGGCGGAGATCTTTGTGGGCTATACTCGGCCTTGTCTCAGGATGGTAAGTTGGTGGTTGAAGGTATCCCTCTAGTGGTGTGGGGGCTGTGCTTTGGAAAAGTGGGTGGGGTTATATCCTGCCTGTTTGGCCCTGTCCGGGGGTATCGTCGGACGGGGCCTCAGTGTCTCCCGACCCCTCCTGTCTCAGCCTCCAGTATTTATGATGCAGTAGTTTATGTGTCGGGGGGCTAGGTTCAGTCTGTTATATCTGGAGTATTTCTCCTGTCTTATCCGGTGTCCTGTGTAAATTTAAGTATGCTGTCTCGAATTCACTTTCTCGCTTTTTCTTTCTCTCTATCTTTCTTTCTTTCTCCCGGAGGACCTGAGCCCTAGGACAATGCCTCAGGACTACCTGGCATGATGATTCCTTGCTGTCCCCAGTCCACCTGGCCGTACTGCTGCTCCAGTTTCAACTGTTCTGCCTGCGGCTATGGAACCCTGACCTGTTCACCGGACGCACTACATGTCCCAGACCTGCTGTTTTCAACTCTCTATAGACAGCAGGAGTGGTAGAGATACTCTGAATGATCGGCCATGAAATGCCAAATGACATTTACTACTGAGGTGCTGACCTGTTGCACCCTCGACAACCACTGTGATTATTATTATTTGACCCTGCTGGTCATCTATGAACATTTGCACATCTTGGCCATGTTATGTTATAATCTCCACCCGGCACAGCCAGAAGAGGACTGGCCACCCCTCATAGCCTGGTTCCTCTCTAGGTTTCTTCCTAGGTTCTGAGAGGTTTCTTCCTAGGTTCTGGTCTTTCTAGGGAGTTTTTCCTAGCCACCATGCTTCTACACCTGCATTGCTTGCTGTTTGGGGTTTTAGGCTGGGTTTCTGTACAGCACTTTGTGACATCAGCTGATGTAAGAAGGGCTTTATAAATACATTTGATTGATATAAATACATTTGATTGAGTTAGCAATTGCTCTAACATTAGTTAGCAATTGTGCTAACACTAGTTAGCCACTTCCTTCAAACTACAGGCAGAGACTTACAAATGGTATCCACGAGTTTATCTGACTCTCATTGCCAAAATGAAGTATCCCTTTAACTCTGCAAAGCCGCAGCTATCCCACCACCCAGCAGGGTCTCATACCTGCAGTGCTCTGAGATGAGGGTTCATTTAGAAAAGACACATCCAAACAATCTACCTGGTTTGGCACCAGCAACCAATCAAAGGTGATGTCTTTATATGTGAAGCAGCTCAACCAATGCAATGCTGTCACCAGCACTCTTCACTGCCAAAGCAACCATCAGGACCACAAAGCAAACGGTACAGGACAGGGTTGACTTACTTCAGGGCCCAAATTCATAAAGGAGTCGTCTCGGAGTAGGAGTGCTGATCTAGGATCAGTTCTGCCTTTTAGATCATAATGAATGAGATTACATTGACAGGGAGGATGTTATCCTAGATCAGCAGGACTCATACTCTGAGACACTTCCCCTTCCAGGTCTCAGAGAAGGAGATGTCACTTAAGACAAGGTTACCTCACCTTTATTAACATCATGCATTGAAAAACACCAATCCCCCACACACACACATATCAGGACATAAATAACCCCCACACACAACTATCAGGACATAAACAACCCACACACACACACATCAGGACATAAACAACCCCCACACACACATATCAGGACATAAACAACCCACACACACACACACATATCAGGACATAAACAACCCACACACACACATATCGGGACATAAACAACCCACACACACACATATCAGGACATAAACAACCCACACACACATATCAGGACATAAATCACCCACACACACACATATCAGGATATAAATCACCCACACACACATATATCAGGACATAAACAACCCACACACACAAATATCAGGACATAAACAACCCACACACACACATATCAGGACATAAACAACCCACACACACAACTATCAGGACATAAACAACCCACACACACACACATCAGGACATAAACAACCCACACACACACACACATATCAGGACATAAACAACCCACACACACACATATCAGGACATAAACAACCCACACACACACACACATCAGGACATAAACAACCCACACACACACATATCAGGACATAAACAACCCACACACACACACACATCAGGACATAAACAACCCACACACACACATATCAGGACATAAACAACCCACACACACACACACATATCAGGACATAAACAACCCACACACACACATATCAGGACATAAACAACCCACACACACACACACATCAGGACATAAACAACCCACACACACACATATCAGGACATAAACAACCCACACACACACACACATATCAGGACATAAACAACCCACACACACACATATCGGGACATAAACAACCCCCACAAACACATATCAGGACATAAAGAACCCCCACACACACATATATCAGGACATAAACAACCCACACACACAAATATCAGGACATAAACAACCCACACACACACATATCAGGACATAAATCACCCACACACACAACTATCAGGACATAAACAACCCACACACACACACACACATATCAGGACATAAACAACCCACACACACACACATCAGGACATAAATAACCCCCAGACACACATATCAGGACATAAACAACCCACATACACACATATCAGGACATAAATAACCCCCAGACACACATATCAGGACATAAACAACCCCCACACACACACACATCAGGACATAAACAACCCCCACACACACACATCGGGACATAAATCACCCAAACACACAAATATCAGGACATCAACAACCCACACACACACACATATCAGGACATAAATCACCCACACACACACATATCAGGACATAAATCACCCAAACACACAAATATCAGGACATCAACAACCCACACACATATCAGGACATAAATCACCCACACACACACATATCAGGACATAAACAACCCCCACACACACATATATCAGGACATAAATCACCCAAACACACAAATATCAGGACATAAATAACCCCCACACATACACATATCAGGACATAAACAACCCACACACACACATATATCAGGACATAAATCACCCACACACACAAATATCAGGACATAAATCACCCACACACACATATATCAGGACATCAACAACCCACACACACACGTATCAGGACATAAACAACCCACACACACACACACACATATCAGGACATAAATAACCCCCCCCCACACACACACATATCAGGACATAAATAACCCCCACACACACATATCAGGACGTAAATAACCCCCACACACACATATCAGGACATAAATAACCCTCACACACACACACACACACATATCAGGACATAAATAACCCCCACACACACATATCAGGACATAAATAACCCACACACACACATATCAGGACATAAATAACCCCCACACACACATATCATGACATAAATAACCCCCCCACACACATATCAGGACATATATCACCCACACACATATAAAAAACACTGCCTGTTTTTTAAAAGAGAGGCAGAGATCTAAAAGTCTGAGTGGTTTGACAGGCCGATGCTAGCATGGTAATAGGCTAAGTGCTGTGATTTATCTGTAGGGAACAATATGGCACCTTAAGCAGTGATTGATGGCAACACGGCTGACAGAGGACTTAATGATTCAAACAAGCTTCTCAATTAAACATCAATTAGGATTCCAAATTCAATCCCCCCGTCTCTCTCTCTCTCTCTATATATCTCTCTGACAACTCTCTCTCTCTCTCTCTCTGACAACTCTCTCTCTCTGTCTCTCTCTCTCTGTCTCTGTCTCTCTCTCTCTGTCTCTCTCTCTCTCTCTGACAACTCTCTCTCTGTCTCTCTCTCTCTCTCTCTCTGACAACTCTCTCTCTCTCTGACAACTCTCTCTCTCTGTCTCTCTCTCTCTCTGTCTCTCTCTCCGTCTCTCTCTCTGACAACTCTCTCTCTCTCTCGGTCTGTCTCTCTCTCTGTCTCTCTCTCTGTCTCTCTCTCTCTCTCTCTGTCTGTCTCTCTCTCCGTCTCTCTCTCTCTCTGTCTCTCCATCTCTCTGTCTCTCCGTCTCTCTCTCTCTCTCTCTGTCTCTCTCTCTCTCTGTCTCTCTCTCTCTCTGTCTCTCCGTCTCTCTCTCTCTATGTCTCTCTCTCTTTCTTTCTCTGTCTCTCTCTCTCTTCACCACACAAAGCCTTTCCATTTGTTCAACACAGGGCACCCCACTTTATAAAGATGTAAATGCAATTATATTATAATTAAAAAGGGAAAGTATTTCATAATAATTACAAATAAAGCACCACACACATTCAGATGGTGATGAATATATTAGCATAAAGGCATGTGAATAACACAGCATTCATTTATCACACACATCCTGAGACGGCAGGATCCTGCTGAGAGAACATGC
Organism: Salvelinus namaycush; assembly: GCF_016432855.1. NCBI lineage: Eukaryota > Metazoa > Chordata > Actinopteri > Salmoniformes > Salmonidae > Salvelinus > Salvelinus namaycush. The sequence goes on along the minus strand of NC_052344.1, from coordinate 6,370,588 downwards.
CCAGGGTACTGCTCCCCATTCACACACATACATGCAAACAAACACACGCATACACACACACACACACACACACACACACACACACACACACACACACACACACACACACACACACACACACACACACACACACACACATAAACACGCATGCCTTAACAAACACACACACACACAAACACACTCTCTCCCTCACACATACATTAGGCACACACACACACATACACACACAAATGTATGCACAAACGTAATGCATACTGTACACCCATAAATGCTTACATGTATGCATGGGCGCACTGACTGACACGTGATAATACGCTACATCTCCAGCCCTGAACCGTCACCTGCTCATATCTCGTCTGACACACACATAAAGAACAGGTACACACACATACCTGCGTGCGTTTGCTTTCTCAATTTCACAAAAACTCCACTGCATTAACGACCAAGCTCCAACTTACATCCACAACTCTTCTCCAGCATCTTTTCGCTTTCCGATCCGCCAAGACAGACATGAATAATCAATGGGCCAAAATATATAGATACTGACAACAGGGTTCAACAGGGTTCTTCATTACACCATGGAATGAGTATTCTTCATCACGTTCCACACCAGTAAAGACAACATAAACCCGGCTGTTATGAACTCATCAGAGGGAGAACATGTCCCTGGGAATGGGGCTAGGGTTTGGTGTAGGGTTGGACGAGAGAGAAAGAGAAAGATAATTAATGACTCAGACATTACTAGTGACAAAGTCAATTCATCTTTTAAAACGCTCAACATACTGATCATTTCATCTCCTTCCCCTCACTCCCCCTCTTCTCTCCTTCCCCTCACTCCCCCTCTTCTCTCCTTCCCCTCACTCCCCCTCTTTTCTCCTTCCCCTCACTCCCCCTCTTTTCTCCTTCCCCTCACTCCCCCTCTCTTCTCCTTCCCCTCACTCCCCCTCTTCTCTCCTTCCCCTCACTCCCCCTCTTTTCTCCTCCCCCTCTTTTCTCCTTCCCCTCACTCCCCCTCTTTTCTCCTTCCCCTCACTCCCCCTCTTCTCTCCTTCCCCTCACTCCCCCTCTTCTCTCCTCCCCCTCACTCCCCCTCTTTTCTCCTTCCCCTCACTCCCCCTCTTCTCTCCTTCCCCTCACTCCCCCTCTTCTCTCCTTCCCCTCACTCCCCCTCCTCTCTCCTTCCCCTCACTCCCCCTCTTTTCTCCTTCCCCTCACTCCCCCTCTTTTCTCCTTCCCCTCACTCCCCCTCTTCTCTCCTTCCCCTCACTCCCCCTCTTTTCTCCTTCCCCTCACTCCCCCTCTTTTCTCCTTCCCCTCACTCCCCCTCTTCTCTCCTTCCCCTCACTCCCCCTCTTTTCTCCTTCCCCTCACTCCCCCTCTTCTCTCCTTCCCCTCACTCCCCCTCTTTTCTCCTTCCCCTCACTCCCCCTCTTCTCTCCTTCCCCTCACTCCCCCTCTTCTTTCCTTCCCCTCACTCCCCCTCCTCTCTCCTTCCCCTCACTCCCCCTCTTTTCTCCTTCCCCTCACTCCCCCTCTTTTCTCCTTCCCCTCACTCCCCCTCTTCTCTCCTTCCCCTCACTCCCCCTCTTTTCTCCTTCCCCTCACTCCCCCTCTTCTCTCCTTCCCCTCACTCCCCCTCTTTTCTCCTTCCCCTCACTCCCCCTCTTCTCTCCTTCCCCTCACTCCCCCTCTTCTTTCCTTCCCCTCACTCCCCCTCCTCTCTCCTTCCCCTCACTCCCCCTCTTTTCTCCTTCCCCTCACTCCCCCTCTTTTCTCCTTCCCCTCACTCCCCCTCTTCTCTCCTTCCCCTCACTCCCCCTCTTTTCTCCTTCCCCTCACTCCCCCTCTTCTCTCCTTCCCCTCACTCCCCCTCTTCTCTCCTTCCCCTCACTCCCCCTCTTCTCTCCTTCCCCTCACTCCCCCTCTTCTCTCCTTCCCCTCACTCCCCCTCTTCTTTCCTTCCCCTCACTCCCCCTCCTCTCTCCTTCCCCTCACTCCCCCTCTTCTTTCCTTCCCCTCACTCCCCCTCTTCTCTCCTTCACCTCACTCCCCCTCTTCTCTCCTTCCCCTCACTCCCCCTCTTCTCTCCTTTACCTCAGGTCCGAACTGAGGCTTTGCAGAAGACAGAAAGAGAGAAAGAAAGAGAGACAGAGAAGCAGGAATGTGAAGATGAAAGAGAGAGAAAGTGAGAAAGAGGAAAGAGAGAGGAGAGAGAGGAGGAGGAGGAAGTTACCACCAGAGAGAAGTGCTATTGTTAAAAGTAAGCTGAACCGTGAAAACCTATTACTGGAGCAACGGATGTTCTCCCTCCCTCCCTCACTCATGTCACAGGCCCTTTTTGTGTGTGTGTGGAGCAGCCAGGCGCAGAAACACACACACAGGTGTGCCGCAAAGCCAGGTCCTCTGTGGGCTGCCAGTTGTACCTGTTGTGACTAATGAAGCTGTGTTTAATTTAATGAAGATCAGACAGGTCACATGGTGCTAGCACAGCTGCTCACCTGGAGAGAACTCTCTCTCTCTCTCTCTCTCTCGTCCTAAAACACCCTCTTCTATACAGCACAGACAACAACAGGAGCAGTATATAGGGCTGTCTAAACACTTCGAGTTTCAAACCACTTTCTCCAAACAGATTTTCAGACGTGTCAATAGTTTGCTTGTCTGACTGTCTGCAAGTGTTTGCTCCCATCCAAAACCTGAGGAGATGCGTTTGTAACCTGAGTTTGTTGGACTCAATTAGAGAGCCCTAGCAGATAGCTGGAGAACACTGATGACCTTAACGGAGAACTGTGGCAGCGCTGCATTCCACATGAACACCCACTGAGAGGTCTGCCTGCCTGTGTTCTCCCTCCCGGCCTGGCTGTCCTGCGCCCTATTTCCAGCGTGTGGACCCCTGCTTCATTGCCTCTGTCAGAGCCAATCCCGTTTACCGGTGAGCGGATTCGTTTCAGCCCCTGTGAGGAAATCACTCAGCGCAGGAACAACCGGGTGATAAATTGAGGGATCAGGGAGCTTTAGCTCAGACTGCTGACGGCTCCATCCTTCAGACCATCACACAGACACACACACACACACACACACACACACACACACACACACACACACACACACACACACACACACACACACACACACACACACACACACACACACACACACACACACACACACAGGAGTAAAGAAAAGGAGATGTTACTCCCCAGTGTTTCTGTGAGCAGTGTTTTGGTATAGAATTTTGGTATAGAATTGACTCGTGTTCCCTCTGTTCTCAGCCAAGACTCTGATTAACATCCAGGACATTTCAGGCAGAGATTCTCAATATGGTGTGTGTGTGTGTGTGTGTGTGTGTGTGTGTGTGTGTGTGTGTGTGTGTGTGTGTGTGTGTGTGTGTGTGTGTGTGTGTGTGTGTGTGTGTGTGTGTGTGTGTGTGTGTGTGTGTGTGTGTGTGTGTGTGTGTATGTGCGTGCGTGTGTGTGTTGATTGAGGTCTATAAGGTTGTGTCTGAGGGGGGTACTCATTAGCTTACTGTACTCAACCAACAGAGAGACAAGAGAGGGGTGGAGAGGGCTCACACACACAAACACACACTCACACTCTGCTAGCTGTCACGACAATGACCCCAAACAGCAGTTTTGAGCCGAGGCAGCTGATTGGTTTCCGTGTTGATGATGCGAAGGTCGTGAACTCTCGCACTAGAAATGAATCGACTCTGACACGCCGCGCCACTACAGGGCTCTCCATACACAGACACACCAGAGAGAGTCACCTTCGTCTGAGTGCCTACTGCAGTGGCTTCAAAAGGAGAGGACAGAGAGAGAGAGGAGAGAGACACTAGAGAGCGAGAGGGCATGTTCCAGCTTTATACACAAGCTCAAAGAGAACCACCTGGATTAAAAGTGTTGCACTGAACAAACAAAGCACACACACAGTCACACTGACGTCCAGAGGTGATGCTGACTCGGTTGTTTGTGTACGATAGTCCTGCAGCCTGATAAAACTGCTCACACAGCTTGCTGTTTAAACCCCCCCCCCCCCCCCCCCCCCACACACACACACACACACACTGGCTACAATAATATAGCACATAACCATTCAGCCTGATACATGCTACAAACACTAACACAACATATTCCACCTATAGAGGGGAGGAGAGAGAGTGATGGATAGACATAAAGGATAAAGAAAGAGAAAAATAAAGAGAGAGAGAGCAGAGAGAGAGTGAGAGGAGAGAGAGAGAAGAGAGCGAGTGAGTGGAGAGAGAGAGAGAGAGAGAGAGAGAGAGAGAGAGAGAGAGAGAGAGAGAGAGAGAGAGAGAGAGAGAGACAGAGAGATAGATAGACAGAGACAGAGACAGACAGAGAGTGAGAGAGAGAGATATTATAACCTATTCCCAGACCTCACTCTAAGTCATTGTCATTTTTCACCAGTGGAGGCTCCTCAGAGGAAAGGGAGGACCATCCTCCTCAGTGAATTTCATAAAAATAAAAATAATGAAGCATTTAAAAAGTTATCCTTAATAGATAAAACGATACTAAAGATATTCACGTCATCAAATAATTGATTAAAACACACTGTTTTGCAATGAAGGTCCAAAATAGCCTCAACAGCACTCTCTGGGGTAGCACCATAGTCCTCTGGGTACATTGACTTCAATACAAAACCTAGGAGGCTCATGGTTGTTACCCACTTCCATAGACTTACACAGTAATTATGACAACTTCCAGAGGGGGCTCCCGAGTGGCGCAGCGGTCTAAGGCACTACATCACAGCGCTAGAAGCGTCACTACAGATCTGGGTTTGATCCCGGGCTGTGTCGCAGCTGGTCGCAACCGGGAGACTCATGAGGCGGCGCACAATTGGCCCAGCGTCGTCCGGGTTAGGGGAGGGTTTGGCTGGCTGGGATGTCCTTGCCCATCGCGCTCTAGTGACTCCTTGTGGCGGCCGGCCACATGCAGGCTGGTCGCCAGCTGTACGGCGTTTCCTCCGACACATTGTTGTGGCTGGCTTCCGGATTAAGCGAGCAGCATGTCAAAAAGCAGTGCGGCTTGGCGGGGTCGTGTTTCGGAGGACGCATGGCTCTCAAACATTCGCCTCTCCCGAGTCCATATGGGAGTTGCAGCAATGGGACAAGACTGTAATTACCAATTGGATAACACTTCCGGAGAACGTCCTCCAACCTATCAGAGCTCTTGCAGCATGAACTGACATCTAGTATTGAAAGCATAAGCTACAGCTAGCTAGCACTGCAGTGCATAATGTGGTGAGTAGTTGACTCAAAGAGAGAGGAAGACAATAGTAAAACAGTTTTGAACAAATGTATTTCTTCAAAAGAATGAAGGACAAGCAAAAGACAGAGAGAGAGAGAGAGATTTCGCAATTTTCACTTTCACTTTCACTTACTTAGCTAGCAAATGCAGCTAGCTAGTTCAGCCGACTCAAACACCTGGCTCAAACACCTGGCTCAAACACCTGGCTCAAACACCTGGCTCAAAACAGAGGGATGTAAGCTAGTTGATTATCCAACACAACACTGGAACTCTTCCATGTCATCAAATAAAACAAGGTGTTATTGGTCACATGCACATGGTTAGCAGATGTTATTGGTCACATACACATGGTTAGCAGATGTTATTGGTCACATGCACATGGTTAGCAGATGGTTATTGGTCACATACACATGGTTAGCAGATGGTTATTGGTCACATACACATGGTTAGCAGATGTTATTGGTCACATGCACATGGTTAGCAGATGGTCATTGGTCACATACACATGGTTACCAGATGTTATTGGTCACATACACATGGTTAGCAGATGGTTATTGGTCACATACACATGGTTAGCAGATGTTATTGGTCACATGCACATGGTTAGCAGATGGTTATTGGTCACACACACATGGTTAGCAGATGTTATTGGTCACATGCACATGGTTAGCAGATGGTTATTGGTCACATACACATGGTTAGCAGATGGTTATTGGTCACATACACATGGTTAGCAGATGTTATTGGTCACATGCACATGGTTAGCAGATGGTCATTGGTCACATACACATGGTTAGCAGATGTTATTGGTCACATGCACACGGTTAGCAGATGGTTATTGGTCACATACACATGGTTAGCAGATGGTTATTGGTCACATACACATGGTTAGCAGATGTTATTGGTCACATACACATGGTTAGCAGATGTTATTGGTCACATGCACATGGTTAGCAGATGGTTATTGGTCACATACACATGGTTAGCAGATGGTTATTGGTCACATACACATGGTTAGCAGATGTTATTGGTCACATGCACATGGTTAGCAGATGGTCATTGGTCACATACACATGGTTACCAGATGTTATTGGTCACATACACATGGTTAGCAGATGGTTATTGGTCACATACACATGGTTAGCAGATGTTATTGGTCACATGCACATGGTTAGCAGATGGTTATTGGTCACATACACATGGTTAGCAGATGTTATTGGTCACATGCACATGGTTAGCAGATGGTTATTGGTCACATACACATGGTTAGCAGATGGTTATTGGTCACATACACATGGTTAGCAGATGTTATTGGTCACATGCACATGGTTAGCAGATGGTCATTGGTCACATACACATGGTTAGCAGATGTTATTGGTCACATGCACACGGTTAGCAGATGGTTATTGGTCACATACACATGGTTAGCAGATGGTTATTGGTCACATACACATGGTTAGCAGATGTTATTGGTCACATGCACATGGTTAGCAGATGTTATTGGTCACATGCACATGGTTAGCAGATGTTATTGGTCACATACACATGGTTAGCAGATGTTATTGGTCACATGCACATGGTTAGCAGATGTTATTGGTCACATGCACATGGTTAGCAGATGTTTTTGGTCACATACACATGGTTAGCAGATGGTTATTGGTCACATACACATGGTTAGCAGATGTTATTGGTCACATGCACATGGTTAGCAGATGTTATTGGTCACATGCACATGGTTAGCAGATGTTTTTGGTCACATACACATGGTTAGCAGATGTTATTGGTCACATACACATGGTTAGCAGATGGTTATTGCGAGTGTGGCGACATACTTATGCTTCTAGATCTGACAGTGCAGCAGTATCTAACAGGTAATATCTAACAATTCCACTACAAAATCTAGTATCTAACAAATTCCACAACAAAACCTAATACACACAATCTAGTAAAGGAATGGGATAACAATATATAAGTATAAAATATATGGATGAACAGTGACAGAGCGGCTAAGATGCAATAGATAGTAAAGAATAGATAGTGAAGGATAAAGTATACAGTTTATAGTACATATGAGATGAGTAATGCAAAATATGTAAACATTCTTAAAGTGGCATTATTAAAGTGACTAGTGTTCCATTTATTGAGGAGGCCAATGATATCAAGTCTGTAGGTATGCAGCCACCTCTCTGTGCTAGTGATGGCTGTTGAACAGTCTGATGGCCTTGAGATAGAAACTGTTTTTCAGTCTCTCTGTCCCAGCTTTGATGCACCTGTACTGACCTCGCCTTCTGGATGGAAGCAGGGTGAACAGGTAGTGGCTCGGATGGTTATTGTCCTTGATGATCTTTTTTGCCTTCCTGTGACATCGGAGGGCAGGTAGTTTGCCCCCGGTGATACGTTGTACAGACCGCACAACCCTATGGAGAGGCCTGCGGTTGTGGGCGGTGCAGTTGCCGTACCAGGCGGTGATACAGTCCGACAGGATGCTCTCAATTGTGCACATGTAAAAGTTTGTGAGGGTTTTCGGGTGACAAGCCACATTTTTTCAGCCTCCTGAGGTTGAAGAGGCGCTGGTGTGCCTTTTCACCACACTGTCTGTGTTCATGCACCATTTCAGTTTGTCGGTGATACGGACACCGAGGAACTTAAAACTTTCCACCCTCTCCAATGCTGTCCCATTGATGTGGATAGGGGGGTGCTCCCTCTGCTGTTTCCTGAAGTCCACAATCATCTCCTTTGTTTTGTTGACGTTGAGTGAGAGGTTATATTCCTGACACCACACTCCGAGGGCCCTCACCTCCTCCCTGTAGGCCGTCTCGTTGTTGTTGGTAATTAAGCCCACCACTGTAGTGTCATCTGCAAACTTGATGATTGAGTTGGAGGCGTGCATGGCCACGCAGTCGTGGGTGAACAGGGAGTACAGGAGAGGGCTGAGAACCCACCCTTGTGGGGCCCCAGTGTTGAGGATCAGCCGAGTGGAGATGTTGTTTCCTACCTTCACCACCTGGGGGCGGCCCATCAGGAAGTCCAGGACCCAGTTGCACAGGGCGGGGTCAAGACCCAGGGTCTCAAACTTAATGATGAGTTTGGAGGGTACTATGGTGTTGAATGTTGAGCTGTAGTCAATGAACAGCATTCTTACATAGGTATTTCTCTCATCCAGATGGGATAGGGCAGTGTGCAGTGTGTTGGCGATTGAATTGTCTGTGGACCTATTGGGGCGGTAAGCAAATTGCAGTGGGTCTAGGGTGTCAGGTAGGATAGAGGTGATATGATCCTTGACTAGTCTCTCAAAGCACTTCATGATGACAGAAGTGAGTGCTACGGGGCGATAGTCATTTAGTTCAGTTACCTTCACTTTCTTGGGAACAGGAACAATGGTGGTGTCATGATGTTGCCTGCTTGGGTACTTCAAACCCCATCCCCCTCTCTCTGCCTCTCCCTTTCCTACCACAACCCATGCGGTGATCACAGAGAGATGTCGTAAATTCCTGAGAATCCCCCCACCACAAACAGTATTAAGAGAGAGGGTAAACTTTCAGGACAAAGGAATTCTCTTCCACCTCACAGAACTTGGGGTACGAACATATTTCATATTCCTGCAAAAGTATGAAAGATCGGTGGACAGTCCAGCTATGAACCGGTCCATTTGTCACCACGTGGGAAACTCATGTGAGACTGTGGGACCACATTACCATACCGCTGTTTATATAATAACCTCAGATATGAGGTTTACATCTGTGTGTTGTATAAAATGAATGAGTGAGTATGATACTGTTTGTATAATTGTGTAATATGATTTTGAACTGTTTAATGAAGGAAAATACAAGTCCCTGTTGTATTTGAACTAAATCCAAGGACCGCCCTGAGCCAGTTGGGTCAGAGACCATGGAACCACCCCTCTCTGCTATCTGAATAAAAGCCCACTTTAAGAAATTACCATAGAGACCATGCTTTTCTCCATTAGGAGGAGAACGAAGGTTAAAGTACCATTGGTGCATCTTTAACCATACCACGTGGTTAAACTCTTAAGACGAATGAGAACAAGTCTTTGATATTGACTACTAGTCTGCAGCTAGGAATTCGGTATCATTGAACGCGAAGAAAGACAACCGCCGAAACAATCATTCTATAACGAATGTCACTCTGAACTATCCACAATAGCCAAGACAGAGACCGACGAATCTCCAACAGAAACTAACTTCTCTCCAACGATCAAGACGACACACAATGAGCGTAACTATATATATATTGATTGCAATTGTTCCCAAATGAGTGAGCGTTCATGTGTAAGGATTAGCATGTCAATTGTTATAATTATGGACTCTGTAGTGAATTCTTAGTCGAACGCCATTTCCCCCTTGTCTAACAGCCGCAATGCCGGTTCAGCCCACTAGGGCATATTGCTCCCATCATTTCATGTAACTATTTTAAGTTTGTTTGTTTGTTTATGCATTTCTGTGAATGATTTAGTTAGTAATAAATAAATGATTTAAGACAATTGATGTATGGATGACTCATAGTGAAGACTGGGTTTGTGCAGATAATCAACGATTTACGACGTTTGGAATGAGACTGACGTGAGGTAGAGTAAATAAATCATTAATTAGAAGACTATTGATCAGATATGAAAATATCTGAAAGGTTATATTGGGAAATTATAACTTTGTAATCTAATAACTTTCCCTGGTGCCCTCGAATTCATAGTTAATTAGTTACGTTATTACTCAAGTGATAGCGTAAGCCCTAATTACAGGAATCTATGATAAAAACTATAAGTCTTCAATTTAACGATAGCAAAGACACGACATATATGACGCCCCCTGTGAGGGATCTAAAATAGAATTAGACTCTGCTGTGTAATTCCAAATATCAATTGTTCAAACAGAAATTGTACAAACAGACTGCTTTCTATAAAAATTGGTTGCGTGTGTGTATTCCTATTTGAAGAGGCTACATTGCGCCTCTGGTAGCGGTCTTTTAGCGTCAGAGCAGTGAGTGGTAAATTCCAGACTTAGTCCGTTAGGCCAAACGTACTATGTCTGTCGGTCAATATTAACTTCTAGAGCCAATAAGGTTAGAAATTAGAAGATATTCGTTAGGTGACCGAGCCGAAGTATTTGTCTGCCTACCACACTAAACCAGTGTGGACTGACTACAGGCATAGCTATATTTATGTACCGTGTCGCTGCGGTCAACATAACGCTAGCAAAATAGGCCGAAGGGTTTAAGGTGAGACGTCACTAGTAAACCTACCCTCTCCATGGCGAGAGGGACCCTATTTTTGCTTAGAACGTGATATTTCTGAACAATGTAAGCTAGCACGAGGTGGGAAATCCACGAGATGCATGCTAGCATAGAGGGAATTATTTTTTCACGTTCTGTGTGCTGTTTAAATTCCTCAGCCTCGCGCGACGGAAGTCCCGCCCTTTGTACTTCCGTTTGATTTCAGCATTTCGCATCCTGGTGGTAAAGAACCGCAAGTACATCCCTTAAAAGAGGTGGCGAAACACAAACGTGGATCACGTTTAAATAATCCAGCAATCAATTGTTTGGGTCTCATTCAATTGATTTATTTAAATTGTCGGACATACCTTTCTAGGTTCTTCCAATTAAATGAGACATCTTAAACTTCTCATATTAACCTAGATTAAGCACTTCTCAGGTTAATTAAAGTTTAATTCACAAATTGCCTATACAGGTTTGATTTATCATTAAATTGATCAATCAGTAAAATTTGGGTTTTTCAAAACCCATTCAGTAATCCAGTATTGACAGAAGCCCCGCCCCAGCGGGAATCCCATGTGGCTTCGGCCTTAGGGGGAAGTGTACCACAGTGTTGAAGGTTCCAAACATTTGGTCTACTGGTTACACTTATGATATCCAATCAACAGAGAATGTATGGATTATCGTCTCATTCAATTTAATAAGTTAAATTGTTGAACATAATTTAATGTTCTTCCAATCAAATGAGACACTTTTAAACTTCTCATATTAACCTAGATGAAGCCACATCTCATGTTAATTAAAGTTTAATACCCAGATAGCCTACACAGGTAGGATTAATCATTGGCATTGATTAATTAATTCAATTTGCTTTTGCAAATTCATTCACGTCCAACTCCCACAGTACTGTCCAGTACTGATAGCTCATTAACGTCTATAAATAGATTAAAACTTGTCTTTGCAGCTTCCAATATATTCCAAAACCAAATTTAGGAAAATTAGGAAAAACATTTTTCCTTTCAAAATGTTCTAATAATGTGCAAGCAATCAGAGGGGGTAGTCCCCACCCACCCGCTAATTAGTGAACCTCCACCCGCAAATGTATTGATCTCTGACCTCAGCAGCGATACCAACACTAATTATGCCCTTAGTGGAAAAGCAGACAACAGCGCTTTCCAAAATCAACCATCAGGCGCAGGCCTCGTAAATGTTCTCTCCAGTCTAGCCCTGATGTCTTGCCACCCGAGATTGGCATCTGTCCAATACCGCAGTGCACAGCTGAAGCACGAGCAGGTGATGGTAGACATGGAGGGACAGGTGGAGAGAACCGGGAAACTAATGACAAATGCAGAAAATGGAAAAATTCTGCTAGCTATGGAACTGCGCTTGAAAACTGAACAATTAAATAAAATTGCAAAAACGTATGACGATGAACAAGCACAAGCTCTTCAACAAAATCGTTTTCTACAGGAACAAAATCAAATGTTACTGGAACAACTCGATTTATACAAAACTAAATACGATGATGTCCACGCCAAACTAGATAAATCTGAAGAGTTATCTACAAACAGGAGCGCTCAACTTGATAACATGCATGCAGTTATGTTGAACGTTACTCAAAATAACACGGTTCTACTCAAAACGCTGCAGACCAAAGACGATCAGTTAACTTCTTATGGCTGCAAGGGGCAGTATTGAGTAGCCTGATAAAATGTGTCCATTTCAAACGGCCTCGTACTCAATTCTTGCTCGTACAATATGCATATTATTATTACTATTGGATAGAAAACACTCTCTAGTTTCTAAAACCGTTTGAATTATTTCTCTGAGTGAAACAGAACTCATTCTGCAGCACTTTTCCTGACCCGGAAGTTCAAAGTCTGAAATCGATGCTGTCTTCCTCTTCCTGCCTATAAATGGGCACAAGAGCTATTCGTATACATGCACGTCATACACCTTCCTCTGGGTGTCAAGAAGGCTGTGAGAGAAGAAATGAGGTGATTATCTCGATCTGAGTTGGAACACATCATCTTGGAATCTCGTGTCCCCCATTTTCGGTACTCTGAAGAGTGCGAGCTTGACAGTGGGATTGCCTTTTGTTTTGCTGACGTTATAGGCGAATATTATTTCCGGCTTTGATTTTATTTGATACATGTCACCATATCATCGTAAAGTATGTTTTTTCAATATAGTTTCATCAGATTATTGAATTTTTTTCGGGAGTTTTGCCGTGTTCCGTTCTCTTCCGTTTGTTTACATGGAGAGATCCGTGCAACCCGGCTAGCGCGCTTGCTAAATGGAGAGAGAAAGTTGCCATTCTGAATCCAAACAACGACTCATCTGGACAAAGGACACCTTGTTCAACATTCTGATGAAAGATCAGCAAAAGTAAGAAACATTTTATGATGTTGTTTCATATATCTGTCGTAGTCGCCGGCGCCCAAGTGTTTCTGGCTATTGTGCTAAGCTAATATAGCGCTACATTTTGTTTTCGCTGTAAAACACTTAATAAATCGGAAATATTGTCTGGCATCACAAGATGCCTGTCTTTCATTTGCTGTACACTATGTATTTTTCAGAAATGTTTTATGATGAGTAATTAGGTATTTGACGTTGGTGTCTGTAAATATTATGGCTGCTTTCGGTGCAATTTCTGAATGTAGCTGCAATGTAAACTATGATTTATACCTGAAATATGCACATTTTTCGAAAAAAACATATGCTATACAATAAATATGTTATCAGACTGTCATCTGATGAGGTTGTTTCTTGGTTAGTGGCTATTTATATCTTTATTTGGCCGAATTTGTGATAGCTACTGATGGAGTCAAAAACTGATGGAGTAATAAAAGTGGAGTCTTTTGCTAACGTGGTTAGCTAATAGATTTACATATTTTGTCTTCCCTGTAAAACATTTTAAAAATCGAACATGTTGGCTGGATTCACGAGATGTGTACCTTTCATATGCTGTATTGGACTTGTTAATGTGTGAAAGTTAAATATTTAAAAAATATATATTTTGAATTTCGCGCCCTGCACTTGAAGTGGCTGTTGTCATAAATGTACCGACGTCGGGCTTGCACGCCAAACAGGTTAATGAACATAATGACAAAGTTGGATGACAAGTCAGCAGAACTCATTGAAGTCGCTGACCAAATGAATGATGAGAGAACTCAGGTGATGAAGATGGAAATATTGATTTCTAAGCAAGCAGCGGAAATCTCATCACTGAATATCTCGCTCCGTACTCGAGACCTCTATCTGGAAACCATGACAGATAAGTTTGAGACCGAAAGGAGCAAGTGTGACACTCACGTGTCCAAAATCAGTACTCTAAGCGCTCAAGTGGACTCTGCAATGCAGCAGAATACCACCCTTAGGTACCATCTGGATGAAGTCCAGAATGGTCACGCTCTACAGCGCGACTACCAATCCAAGCAACCGGAGCCCTGTACTCACAGGAGTAAAGACGATAGGTTTCAGACCTTGCCTCCCTCATGTGTCCCTCAGTCTTCTCCTCTTGGTCATTCGGCACTGAGTAATATTGCACCTCTTGGCCAACCACAACAAGGCTTGGCTTCTTCTCTTGGCCTTTCGGCCCCAATCTCTCCACAGGATGAAGCCAACCCTCTCCGCCCGCTTGCCGCGGAATACCTTGACAAACTCGTCAAGTATTTCCCCACCTTTGACCCCGTTCCAGGTCAGCCAAACGATACTGAGACGTTCCTAACTGACATAGAGGACACGTTGGAGGGCTACCCGAACGCTACGGGTTCTGACAGGGTTTACCTGTTGAAGCGAACGTCAAATAGACACGTGACAAGGTTCATTCGTCTACAACAGCAACACGTGCTAAATGACTACGCTAAACTTGCCACAGCTTTGAAAGTAGAATTCAGTGGTTCTGCGACTCGCAAACACAATAGCTCACTGGCTAACACCGTTAAACAAGCTCGGAACGAACACCCACAAGCTTACTATCATAGGCTTCGTTCAGCTTACTTTGGCCTACTCACTGAAACAGGCATGGAAGACCTGTTATCTTTTAAACAAATGTTCCTGTCGAACATGTATCCTACCTTCATTACCTACTTGGGCCCTGCCGCCCACGTTGGCTTGCCTATCTTACAACTCAGAGAGCTTGCAAGCACAGCTTTTGAGGCATCAAAAGTTCACAACGCTAAGAGCCCTGACCACTCGGTTTTGAAGTTTGACCAGGAGCACTCACTCCAGCTAGAGGGTGCATTATCAGGTATTGGAGCGTTGAGAGATGACGCACAACAACAGTTTCTACCACGAAACCATGATTCCAATAACCTCCGCGGTCGAAATAACTGTAAAGTACGTCGCAATCAACATGACTACCGCTACAATCGACCTGTTCGCTACGTTCCTGCACCCAACCCACACAAAGTGTCAGAGCACAAGGGTAACAAAGGGTTGAAGGACAATCAAAACGTAGACCAATGTTCTCCAGCAATTCCACTACAGGAAGAACTAAAGCGAGAACAATTTGAGAAAAGGGTCAAAGATAAGTCACAAGGACTAGACGGGGAATTACCGGACACCAGGTCCGCAGGAATTAACACCCATAGCAAGGACGTTAAAGTTCAAATTTCTCCCGCTCTCATTCAAGACCCTATCCAGGGCCCGCTTGATCAAGAAATTAGACCCCGGGCTTTGTCTATAGACTCTGATACAAAGGTTGCGAAGAAAAAGGTCAAACGCTTCGTTAAAACTAAGCCCTCTCAAAATCTGAAAAGTCGATTTGCTTCCACCTTGAACAGAATTGACACTTCACGTGGTTGCGAACAACCACTCCACTTTGTGGGGAATATGTCCACTAACCACGAATCTAAACGCCCGTACCTGGAAACAGTCCTGGAGGACTGCTTAACTTGTCATGCGCTAATTGATTCGGGTGCGACAATATCACTCATCTCTCAAACATTGTTTGATTATCTCAAAAAGGCTTTGAAGCCAACTAAACGTTGGTTAAAAGTGGAACGATGCGACACTACACTTCGAGGGGTCACTCAGACTACCTCACCTCTCACATTGAGAGTCATGCTGAAACTACACTTCAAGGACGTATCGCTCATTCACCCTGTGTACGTTATCAGCCTCGAAACTGTACCCCTGCTACTTGGAGCAGACTTGATGGATCGGTTACTCCCATTGATGGATTGGAAAACCAACCAGGTATGGTCACAGGCCACCCTGCCTTCTCCACTGACCCCACTGTCTCCCCCTAACGCTAGCTGCAACGCAGTCAGTCACGAGGGATATCTGTCAAAAGCACCCCTTGGGAAAAAGACGTTTAAAAACCTCTTGGGGCAGAATCCGATCCAAGGAGATATTACAATATCTCGAAACATTCCATCAGCCAACCTGATTGACCATTCTTTTCATGATTTCGAGCCAGCTGTCTCTGTTAATAAGCAACTTCCCTCCTCCGTGCAGTCGTGCAATACGGTAGTTGAGATGAACTCCTCTTGCCCTTCAGACATTTCCGCAAGCACTGCGGCCGTCTCAGCAAGAAAAACATCGATGCGCAGAGTATACTCTGCTTCCGATGATACACCTTCCGCTTTGTTGGGGACTGTCAACCCCTACAATGACACTAATGGCGTCAGTCCAGCAACTGACCCGATGATTCCCAATGGTGAAACACTTGGCGATATCACAGACCGATATCCTCGTCTCAGTTCGCAGCTACTGAAGAGGTTGCCACACGCGGTGGAGACTGACATGCCTCGACAGCCACTGAGCGTTTTGAAGCACAAACACCAGGAGATTTGGTTGAAAGGTTACAGCCATTCTCATAACAACGCGGCCGCTGACAACTCGTACATCGGGTCCGATCTTTTCATTTGCGCCTCGGACACCAACACCACCCGCTGGTGGGGGGGTCCCGAGACACAAAGGGGGGGAATAGTAGCCCAGACCCATGATGAGCCTCATCGAGGCCGGTGGGGGGGTCAAGACTACGGACAACACTGTACGAGGCCGCCATAGCATAAATCAAATCTAGTTGTAAACTCCCCTATGAGAACATTGAGGAGCAGACAGGCCCCTAGACGGGGATTATCTTAGAGCACATCTAAAATAGTACTGAGGTGTACCACACTGGTCGTAAAGGAAGTCCAGTGGACTTGTCCACCTCCAAAACAAATGGCAACAATAATCATTCCTTGCCATGTGTAGGTTCAACTACAATACAACTAGTAAAATGCTCCAATCATGTGTGCCGGTAGTATAATATTTCAGAATAAATCGGTAGGATAACTGGTCCCTTTGAGCACCAGTACCAATACCAGCAACAGTCAGTCTAGCTACAATCAGTAAGGAGGTTAGAGACCTAACCAATCAAATTACCCTTGACAATAGCGACATAGGAGTCACTCAGAGTGCAACACAGGGAAGGGAATCTCCAGTGCACTCTTCCAATGGTTAACACACATGCCACTAATAAATAGAATCCTTCATTCAGGAGGAAAATTATTAGAATCATTAACCATGATCACACCACGTACGACGGGTCCAAGACTTATAGTACTTCCGTCGCGAGGTTAGCTCCTCCGTGGATAACATAGCTATGAAATAGACTTCATACCTATCACCACTACAATAGTGGAAGACACAGTGACTTAGTAAAAACTACTACAGACTCCCTCGACACCAATTCTGACTGACCTCCAGGCATCGACCTGAAAATTACCTGACTACGTCAGACTCATTCTGAACAAGTTGTAATCTGCCAGGATACTTGGTTTTCTTCCCTTGACATGCGCGCTTGTTTAAGCATAAACGCACATGCACAACGGAACATCCAATTAGGATTTATGCTTGGATCACTTAAGGGTCCAAGCAAAATACCAGCCTTAGTAAAGTTGAACATTTACTTCTAGGCCTTTGTCTCTACAGCACTCACCAGTTTTCTTCCCAGAAGTCCATAGGTCATCCCTGTAGACTGCCCAAAACTAGTGCCTTACAGCTGTAAAGTTATCATATAGTTATCAACTTAGGATAGTGCCTAAGCAACACACCAAGTAGGAAAACCCTAGATATGGCGTTAGAGACAATGCCATGATAGTCATTTTGCCAGAACATTGGACGTATATAGAGTACATTCCAATTAGATTATTTTTGTGTGAGAACTATATTTTGTATCTTTTTTTTGTTTATGCTTTCATTCCTTTTCGGTTCAGTTCCTTTGACATTTAGGAAGTGATAGAGCCATAAACAACTTCCCCATACAACATTCACTTAGTGCCACAACGCCGCTCATTGGGGAATGAATGTAATTATATATATATTTCATGAGTGTGTGTGCGTTGTTAACATCTGCCTAAGTTACTGCTCAGATCTTCCAGTCTGGACGACAACCAGACGACGGGTCCGGAACGGCGACCCCAAATCCGGACACCCACGGCCCATCCTTGTGGCGGCATGCCCGCTGTCAGAGAGCCTACCAAGGTAAACCACCAAGGGGGGGACCACAACGGCGATCACCAACCAGGACATCCCCTGGCCCTCCCTGGGGTACTTTGCAGCTTCCAGGGAACCTACCAAGGTACATCACTAGAAGGGACCGCAACGGCGATCACCAACCGGACATCAACTGCCATCCTTGTGGTGGACTGCTCCGCTTTCAGAGAAGCCTACCAAGTTCAACCACCAGAGGGGACTGCAACGATGATCTACAAGCAGGACACCACGTGTTCATGATTTTATGTTGATTTGTATTGTTTGCAGGACAAACAAGATCCAAACCACCAGGGGGGGGTATGTCATGATGTTGCCTGCTTGGGTACTTCAAACCCCATCCCCCTCTCTCTGCCTCTCCCTTTCCTACCACAACCCATGCGGTGATCACAGAGAGATGTTGTAAATTCCTGAGAATCCCCCCACCACAAACAGTATTAAGAGAGAGGGTAAACTTTCAGGACAAAGGAATTCTCTTCCACCTCACAGAACTTGGGGTACGAACATATTTCATATTCCTGCAAAAGTATGAAAGATCGGTGGACAGTCCAGCTATGAACCGGTCCATTTGTCACCACGTGGGAAACTCATGTGAGACTGTGGGACCACATTACCATACCGCTGTTTATATAATAACCTCAGATATGAGGTTTACATCTGTGTGTTGTATAAAATGAATGAGTGAGTATGATACTGTTTGTATAATTGTGTAATATGATTTTGAACTGTTTAATGAAGGAAAATACAAGTCCCTGTTGTATTTGAACTAAATCCAAGGACCGCCCTGAGCCAGTTGGGTCAGAGACCATGGAACCACCCCTCTCTGCTATCTGAATAAAAGCCCACTTTAAGAAATTACCATAGAGACCATGCTTTTCTCCATTAGGAGGAGAACGAAGGTTAAAGTACCATTGGTGCATCTTTAACCATACCACGTGGTTAAACTCTTAAGACGAATGAGAACAAGTCTTTGATATTGACTACTAGTCTGCAGCTAGGAATTCGGTATCATTGAACGCGAAGAAAGACAACCGCCGAAACAATCATTCTATAACGAATGTCACTCTGAACTATCCACAATAGCCAAGACAGAGACCGACGAATCTCCAACAGAAACTAACTTCTCTCCAACGATCAAGACGACACACAATGAGCGTAACTATATATATATTGATTGCAATTGTTCCCAAATGAGTGAGCGTTCATGTGTAAGGATTAGCATGTCAATTGTTATAATTATGGACTCTGTAGTGAATTCTTAGTCGAACGCCATTTTCCCCTTGTCTAACAGCCGCAATGCCGGTTCAGCCCACTAGGGCATATTGCTCCCATCATTTCATGTAACTATTTTAAGTTTGTTTGTTTGTTTATGCATTTCTGTGAATTAATTAGTTAGTAATAAATAAATGATTTAAGACAATTGATGTATGGATGACTCATAGTGAAGACTGGGTTCGTGCAGATAATCAACGATTTACGACGTTTGGAATGAGACTGACGTGAGGTAGAGTAAATAAATCATTAATTAGAAGACTATTGATCAGATATGAAAATATCTGAAAGGTTATATTGGGAAATTATAACTTTGTAATCTAATAACTTTCCCTGGTGCCCTCGAATTCATAGTTAATTAGTTACGTTATTACTCAAGTGATAGCGTAAGCCCTAATTACAGGAATCTATAATAAAAACTATAAGTCTTCAATTTAACGATAGCAAAGACACGACAGTGGCCATCTTGAAGCATGTGGGGACAGTAGACTGGGATATGGATTGGATGAATATGTCCGTAAACACACCAGCCAGCGGGTCTGCGCATGCTCTGAGGACACGGCTAAGGATGCCGTCTGGACCGGCAGCCTTGAGAGGGTTAACAATGTTTTACTCACGTTGGCCTCGGAGAAGGGGAGCCCACAGTCTTTGGTAGCAGGTCGTGTCGGTGGCACTGTATTGTCTGTGGACCCTGCCACATACGTCTCGTGTTTGAGCCGTTGAATTGCGACTCCACTTTGTCTCTATACTGACACTTTGCTTGTTTGATTGTATTATGGAGGGAATAACTACACTGTTTGTATTCGGCCATGTTTCCAGTCGCCTTGCCATGATTAAATGCGGTGGTACGTGCTTTCAGTTTTGTTTGAATGCTGCCATTAATCCACGGTTTCTGGTTAGGGAAGGTTTTAATGGTCACAGTGGGTACAACATCTCCTATTCACTTCCTTATAAACTCGCTCACCGAGTCAGCGCTACGTCAATGTTATTGTCTGAGGCTACCCAGAACATATCCCAGTCCAAGTGATCGAAGCAATCTTGAAGTGTGGAATCCGAGTAGTCAGACCAGCGTAGGATAGACCTAAGCACGGGTGCTTCCTGTTTTAGTTTCTGCCTATAGGAGGGGAGCAACAAGATGGAGTCATGGTCAGATTTGCCAAAAGGAGGGTGGGGGAGGGCCTTGTATGCATCACGGAAGTTAGAGTAGCAACGGTCGAGCGTGTTACTCGCTCGTGTACTGCAATCGATATGCTGATAGAATTTAGGTAGCCTTGTTCTCAGATTAGCTTTGTTAAAATCCCCAGCTATAATAATTGCAGCCTCAGGATATATGGTTTCCAGTTTACATAGAGTCCAGTGAAGTTCCTTGATGGCCGTCTTGGTATCCGTTTGCGGGGAGATATACACAGCTGTGACGATAACTGAGGAGAGTTCTCTTGGGAGATAATACGGTTGGCATTTGATTGTGAGGAATTCTAGGTCAGGTGAACAAAAGGACTTGAGTTATTGTATGTTGGTACAATTACACCATGAGTCGTTAATCATTAAACATACACTCCACCCATCTTCTTACCAGAGAGATGTTTGTTCCTGTCAGGCACGATGCATTGCAAATGCCGTTGGCTGTACGGACTCCGACAGCATGCCCACAGTTATCCATGTCTCCGTGAAATAGAGTATGTTACAATCCCGGATATCTCTTTGGAAAGCAACTCTTGCCCTGATTTCGTCTACTTTGTTAACTAGGGACTGGACATTAGCGAGTAATATACTCGGAAGCGGTGGGTGGTGTGTGCGCATCCGAAGCCTCACTAGAAGACCGCTCCGGTACCCTCTCCTCCGACGGCGCTGTTTTGAGTTGGCCTCTGGAATCAGTTGAAATGCCCTGGGAGGTGCAGACAAAGGATACGCTTTTGGAAAGTCATATTCCTGGTCGTTGTGCTCGTTGTGCTGGTAAGTTGACCTCTCTCTGATATCCAATAGTTCTTCCCGGCTGTATGTAATAACTTAAGGTTTTCTGGGCTAACAATGCAAGAAATAATACATAAAAAAACAAAATACTGCACAGTTTCCTAAGGACTTGAAGCGAAGCTGCTATCTCTATCTTACTTCTCGAGTCATGGTAAGCTTTTGGTTTTACTAATTTATTGCCACCGGAGCCCGCCGATGTAACTGCTTACTGACTGTACACTAACTTTACTGCATGATTGTAGCGTGTTTACGAACGTGTTGGTTCTATTAGCTATGCTGACTATGATATTACTTTAGCTAATATGGTGACAACGATGTAGGCTGTGGATAACGTGTTCGCTTGGAAAGGTTTTTCACCTGGTCACATACAGCTGATGTGTTGTGGATTGAATACAGCTGATGTGTTGTGCATTGAAGTCCACAAGCGAAGGGAAAAGGTGAGAGGAAGAGAGCGCATAGATGCGAGATGGAATACAACATGGCTGCTATGAAAATGAACTGTGTTTATGCATGATCAGGGGTGTAATCATTCAGCCAATTCTGTTGAAAAACTTTTCTTAAACAGAAGCAAACGGAACAAAACGGGGTAAACATAACTGATTTTGTTAAATAGAAACTCTCATTTGCAACTTGTTGGACTAATGAATACACCCTAGATCCGCTCAATGCAGGCGGTATTGAGTGTGTCACTGTCTGTCACCTCAAATTCTTCTCTCAGCCTGTGTCAATCAATCAAATGTATTTATAAAGCCCTTTTTACATCTGCCGATGTCACAATGTGCTATACAGAAACCCAGCCTAAAACCCCAAACAGCAAGCAATGCAGATGTAGAAGCACGGTGGCTAGGAAAAACTCCCTAGAAAGGCAGGAACCTAGGAAGAAACGTAGAGAGGAAGCAGGCTCTGAGGGGTGGCCAGTCCTCTTCTGGCTGTGCCGGGTGGAGATTACAACAGTACATGGCCAAGATGTTCAAACGTTCATAGATGACCAGTAGGGTCAAATAATAATAATCACAATGGTTGTAGAGGGTGCAACAGGTCAGCACTTCAGGAGTAAATGTGTGCACCTATGTCGTAAACTTTCATTCATAGACTAGGTTGTAGCAACCTCATGCTGGGTATAGGGACAATTTGAGTATTATGCAGTAGCCTAAACCAATTGAAGTACATTGAGATGGGTGAATGGAATATGAATGACAGTCATCCAAAATGCTTTAGTAGAAATAAGGCCATGTTCATGAAGAAAAACTATGTGTCCTCCCTCATCTTAAACAGCACCGATCGCCACTGTTCTTCACCACATGTATAAGTGGACCTTCAGGACAGAGGGCTAGCGAGCTGTGATGGAGTCAGACACTGGATAACCTCCAAATGTTGTCTGCAACCAAAATATCAGCTGTGTCGACACACACAGATACACACATTGTCACTGATACACACACACCATTCTACAAGCCCACACTGCACAGACTGTGCGAACACACACTGTCACACACTATTTGACACACAGTTATAGACACCAACAAACACTGTTCTACAAGCCCAAACTGCACAGACTGTGTACACACACTGTCACACACACTTCTCTCCAGACTCATCCATGCAGGACCAGCCAGGGGGCTCTACTGTACTCTGCATATCATTTCATGTCATTTGCACAGAGCTCTGAGCACACAGCGGGTGTGCTGTATAGAACAAACCATTCTCCTTAGAGAGTAAAGCTATCCATGCTCAATGACTTGTGAACTTAATATTAAGTAGCCTGTCTAGGGATGATTATAGGGCATTAACTCTTATAGGGCATTAACTGCCAGTCTACATTACCCATACTCCTCTGCTTTACTACTATTCCTGGCCTACACTACCCACCCTTCACCACTGTACTGTGCCAATACCCATCCTCCTGTGCTCCAGCGCCTTTATATCTTGCCTGTGCATTTCTTGGGGCTTCCGGGGCGCTTGCCATGCATCCCCAGCTTGCAGCCGAAGTTCTCCTCCCAGAACTCAGCGAACCACACGTTCCTCCTGTTGTTGGACAGAGAGCGGCTCCGGAAGTACCGGTCAAACGCTGTGGGGGAGAGGATGAGGAAGGAAGAGAGGAAGGGGGAGAAGATGGAGGAGAGGAGAGGAGAGGAGAGGAGAGGAGAGGAGAGGAGAGGAGAGGAGAGGAGAGGAGAGGAGAGGAGAGGAGAGGAGAGGAGAGGAGAGGAGAGGAGAGGAGAGGAGAGGAGAGGAGAGGAGAGGGGTCAATGAGTGACATAAGACGTAGAAACAGACATGTTAACATCTGGTATGATGTGATATCAACATTGTTGAGGGTATACTGTGTCTTTAACTCTTTCCCCTCAAAACACTATCATCTAAAATGGCTTCTGTCTGTACCGTCCACGGAGGCTCGTTTGGGCAGGATGGTAACGGCTCCCTCAGCCACCCGCTCCTGGCCAATCACAGGAGAGATCTTGGAGCCCCAGCTGTCTGACCCCACCCACAGGAAGTGACCAGTCTGGTTGTTGTGCTTGGCCGCGTCCAAGATACGCCTGAGAGAGCGATAGAAGGAGAGAGAAAGGGGGTAGGGAGAGGGGGGAAGAGAAAGAGGAAGGGGAGATAAAGGAAGAGCGAGAGAAGGAGTCAGGACTGGAGTCACAACCAACAATTGGTATACCTGGGTATAAGGGTACAGGGGTGTGTGTGTAGTGGTGTAAGGATAGGCTATAGAGGTGTAGTTGTGTGTTGTTTAGGGGGGCTGTACAACATACCGTATGTCGTCCTCGTTGGCGAACATAATGACAGCCCTGGCGTTGGACGTCTCCAGCAGACGTATGATGATCTTATCAAACTCCCCTGGCTTGGGTTCACGCGGGATCTTCAGAGACTGGGCTATACACACCCCACCTAGAGGGAGAGAGGGGAGGGAAAGAGGGAGAAAGAAAGAGAAAAAAAAGAAGGGGAATATTTTAGGATCTGAATCATCCTCGTCAATATGAGAACATCGTAAACAGCCGTGTGTGACTCCCACTGCTGTGATAGAGAAAGACTGATCCTGAAGTGGCAGCCTGTTGCCTTCCTGCCAGCACACAGAGCCAGGATTTACACAAACACCGTGACAGGACATATTGGAGCGGACACACACACACACAGCCATGTTTCATATTTAATGTGGCTGTTAATAACTCACAGTGTAGTGTCGTATAATTAGCCTTGAAAAGTGATACGGGGGAGTGTGTGTGAGTGTGTCGGAGTCTCCTCAGCCAATCTCATTAAGTTCCAGGCCATTAAATTAACATCTGTAGTGTCTGCGGCTCTGTATTACTGTACTTAATCAGAGCAGTGTTCTCTCCACTCAAACAAACACACACACGCACGCACGCACGCACGCACGCACGCACGCACGCACGCACGCACGCACGCACGCACGCACACACACACACACACACACACACACACACACACACACACACACACACACACACACACACACACACACACACACACACACACAATCCCGTAGAAAAAATACTAATTCGCAGCAAACGAATGCCCTCTCTAGAATAATGTTTGGTCTGTTGCTCCTCATTGCAGTTGGTCTCATAATAGGGCTACTCAATGTGTTGTACTGGGGATTGATAGGTCATAAATAACTGTCTTAAAAAGGAGAAGGGTTCTCAAATACAGACAAAGCATCTGCCTCAACACGGTGCTATTAAAGTTGTATCTTCCGGGTCAATCTATTTGACCCTTCAACCAACAATTTTGACAGACGAATTCCCAAAAATTCTAATGTATTTTGAAAGAGAACATTATTCATTTTTTGTCCTGTGAGTCATTTGGCTGTTTGTCTCTTCCTTCAAACCCATCTTTCAACTCATCTCTCATGTGAACTAACCATAGTCATTACACTCGCAATAAACTCAGCCTCTATCCCAATTCAATTAACCATTCATTTCATAGTGGTTTCTCTCATTTACGCTCTCAAAGCCTGGTCCCGTTTTCCAAGAACTGAAAAATGGCTCGTTCATGTGGTGAAAAACTGATTATCAAAGAAAAACTCATTATTATTATTACCCAGAGTTAACTTTCCATTTTTAATGGATGGTACTCGTTATCGTCAACATGTAGGGACCAGTGTGAGTATGTTTTCTATGAACACACAAACACCATCGCTTACGGAGAACCCAGCATAGTACGACATCTCTGAGAGAAAGAGAGACAGAAAGAGAGACAGAAAGAGAGACAGAAAGAGAGACAGACAGACGGACGGACGGACGGAGAGAGACAGCCAGAGCGAGAGATGGCTGTGGAGGACTGAGAGTATTGTAGTGCACCCTGTTGGTGACACCAGCTCCACTACAGCAGCCTAGCGGTCAGTACACCTGCCCGACAGACACACAGCTCCAAGTGAAAACCACTAAAATGCTACTGAGTAAAACAATTCAGGACTATGTTTCACAGTCTGAGTGTGTTTACATACAGAGACTGAGTAGACACTGGGTAGAAGTTGAGGCAGTAAACACACATATCACCTCAGTGGACGATGTGGTGGGAGTTAATTAATTAACTCATTGAAACATGCTGTAGGCTTGCTATTCCAACAGTGGCCTCCTTCCCTGGATTTCATTTTTAATCATATGATTTGATTATCAGTGCTTTAAGAAACTTTGACAAGTCAAAGTCCGACCATCTGACCTCCCGTGAACAGGAAGATATATACAGTTGAAGTCGGAAGTTTACATACACCTTAGCCAAATACATTTAAACTCAGATTTTCACAATTCCTGACATTTAATCAGAGTTAAAATTCCATGTCTTAGGTCAGTTAGGATCATCACTTTATTTTAAGAATGTGAAATGTCAGAATAATAGTAGAGAAAATGATTTATTTCAGCTTTTATTTCTTTCATCACATTCCCAGTGGGTCAGAAGTTTACATAAACTCAATTAGTATTTGGTAGCATTGCCTTTAAATTGTTTAAATTGGGTCAAACGTTTTGGGTAGTCTTCCACAAGCTTCCCACAATAAGTTGGGTGAATTCTGGCCCATTTCTCCTGACAGAGCAGGTGTAACTGGGTCAGGTTTGTAGGCCTTCTTGCTAGCACACACTTTTTCAGTTCTGCCCACAAATTTTCTATGGGATTGAGGTCAGGGCTTTGTGATGGCCACTCCAATACCTTGACTTTGTTGTCCTTAAGCCATTTTTCCACAACATTGGAAGTATGCTTGGGGTCATTGTCCATTTGGAAGACCCAAGCTTTAACTTCCTGACTGATGTCTTGAGATGTTGCTTCAATATATCCACATAATTTCCCTTCCTCATGATGCCATCTATTTTTTGAAATGCACCAGTTCCTCCTACAGTAAAGCACCCCGACAACATGATGCTGCCACCCCCATGCTTCACGGTTAGGATGGTGTTCTTCGGCTTGCAAGCCTCCCCCTTTTTCCTCCAAACATAACAATGGTCATTATAGCCAAACAGTTCTATTTTTGTTTCATCAGACCAGAGGACATTTCTCCAAAAAGTACGATATTTGTCCCCATGTCCGGTTTTGGAGCAGTGGCTTTTTCCTTTCTGAGCGGCCTTTCAGGTTATGTCGATATAGGACTCGTTTTACTGTGGATATAGTAACTTTGTACCTGTTTCCTCCAGCATCTTCACAAGGTCCTTTGCTATTGTTCTGGGATTGATTTGCACTTTTCGCACCAAAGTACGTTATTCTCCTTCCTGAGCAGTATGACGGCTGCGTGGTCCCATGGTGTCTATACTTTTGTTTGTACAGATGAACTAGTTACCTTCAGGCGTTTGGAAATTGCTCTCAAGGATGAACCAGACTTGTGGAGGTCTACAATTGTTTTTCTGAGGTCTTGGCTGATTTCTTCTGATTTTCCCATGATGTCAAGCAAAGAGGCACTGGGTTTGAAGGTAGGCCTTGAAATACATCCACAGGTACACCTCCAATTGACTCAAATGATATCAATTAGCCTATCAGAAGCTTCTAAAGCCATGACAACATTTTCTGGAATTTTCCAAGCTGTTTAAAGGCACAGTCAACTTAGTGTATGTAAACTTCTGACCCACTAGAATTGTGATACTGTGAATTATAAGTGAAAAAATCTGTCTGTGAACAATTGTTGGAAAAATTACTTGTTTCATGCACAAAGTAGATGCCCTAACTGACTTGTCAAAACTATAGTTTGTTAACAAGACATTTGTGGAGTGGTTGAAAAAGGAGATTTAATGACTCCAACATAAGTGTATGTAAACTTCCGACTTCAACTGTAGCTGGGGCCTTTATCGGTGTGTTTAACGTGCTTCTATTCCATGATAATTACATCCAGCCTGTTTCCCAACGTTGGACCATATTATCTCTTCCCAGGATAATGAACTCTCTCTCCCAATGAGTGGTTGTCCCATTCCATTACCCCACTAACATACTGAATTATGAATGCTGACGAGATCGCTGTTCTCTCCGTTCCTTCTTGTCTTTCATCTCCCCCTGCTCTCTCTCCTCCATCATTTCTCAGTCTTTCCCCATTAAAAGCCACTCTTGCAGCAGTAGTTGACCCGTGCGTGCGTGCGTGCGTGCGTGCGTGCGTGCGTGCGTGCGTGCGTGCGTGCGTGCGTGCGTGCGTGCGTGCGTGCGTGCGTGCGTGCGTGCACTCTATTTCTGGTTTGTGTGGTACACAGGCAGAATAATCTGGTTTCAGAGAGAAACTGTTCATCTCCTAAAAAAAAGAGGATAATTCAACCGACGAATCACAACTCAGCCTTGACTTATTGAACAGTTTTATAAAAGTCCATTTCACAATGGGAAACGGTTCTATTCTCTGTTATCTCACCTACCAATGTAATCATGTTAAGTATAAAACATTTTGTTCATACAGAGAGAATATAATTATTTTATACCCTTCTGAAGGATTCACCCCAATGTGTGTGCACAATAGCGTACATGCTAGTGTGTGTGTGTGTGTGTGTGTGTGTGTGTGCGTGTTGCGCGTGTGCGCGTGCGTGTGCGTGTGTGTGTGTGTGTGTTCTTCCTGCTGTAACATCACTAGGAGTGCTCCTACCTGCTGGGAGGCCTGACTTCAAACAGTTCCTCCCCTATCACCTGACGGGGGGGTTCCCTCCCGCTAAGTAGAATGGCTAATAAAGTTAGCTTCAAAGCGATAGCTGTCGAGGTGACCAGGCATTTCGTAGCGGTAGCCGTGTCTGTGTGGTGCGAGCGTGTGCACGTGCACGTGCGTGTGTGGAGGAGAGAGGCAGGAGCTGTGCTGCTGATAAATCTTTCATTACGAGACATCGGTCTACAAAACCCAAGCACTTCTCATTTCTCTCTCAGCCTGAATGTGGGACACCTCCACAATCACACTGAATCACACACGCACACACACACACACACACACACACACACACACACACACACACACACACACACACACACACACACACACAGCATGATGAATCTGTGCCACTGCAAGTTCTCTCTCAGACCTCCTCAGTATGGCTAAGCTTCCCACCACATCTACCGACACACACACACACACACACACACACACACACACACACACACACACACACACACACACATGCTGCCGTCACAGATTTACAAAGAATACGTTCAGAGAAGCTCCGCACCTGCATAAGTCCACCCACACACACTCAATTAGGAAAGCTGTCTATGCAGCCCACTCATCTTCAGCTGACATATAGGCAAGGATAATAAAACATGTTCTTTTGCCAGACATCTAACAGCATCTAAGAGCATCCAACATCACACACACACACGCCCGTCACACACACACATGAAACAAAGATCATACACACACATGCATCAGGCTTTCAATGAACATGCAACGTCTGCAGCAGACAGACAGACAGAATCATGTACTTGATGAGGTATCAAACCATGTAATGTACAGACGGACAACCATGTAGAACCAACCCCCCAAACATCTCCCTATAACTAGGCCACTCATATATCCAGGCCTAAGGTTGACACATACATCTGGTCACTTGCCCCAAATTTCCCAGGTTTTGCAGAGATCCTGGTTGGAGGACTCTGGATTTCCTCTTTATTCTCTCCCGAGTCCAGGAATCTTCTAACCAGAACTTCTGGAGAACCAGGGAATTTGTGGAACGTTACCGGATTTTAGCAGTACTATCCGGGCCTCAAGATTCAGAGCACTGCTGAGTTTTTCTCTCCGGGGAGATTGTTCAAGATTGAAGACAAAACTGGACGTCTACCGATGTCCTGAGGACGTGGGGAAGTGCCTTCAAAACAGAACACCAGGGACAACAGTCAGTGCTATTGCCATCAAAAAGCTTGGGTTTTGCTAGCGTGTTGTGATGGGGGTGGCAGGATAGATGTAATCCCATGGCTCTGGATCAGAAGGTTGCGTGTTTAATCCCAAGTGTGAACGTTGCTGTTTTTTTTTACCTTATCCCATACCTTACCCCTTACCTTACCCCTTACCTTACCCCTTACCTTATCCCTTACCTTACCCCTTACCTTACCCCTTACCTTACCCCTTACCTTATCCCATACCTTATCCTTTACCTTAATGATTCGGAATCAGTGCCTAAACTTGATGTTTTAACCAACGATATTTATACACACTAGATGACTGATAGGGGGCGCTGTTGAAGCCACCGTTTCTCCATCTTGGCACTCCCCCCACCGGTGTAAAAAATGTTTTGGAATCTATAGAAATCCATTTATTAATTCTCCCCACGAAATTGGGGAGAAAAAAAGATAAATAATAATAAATAAAAAAATGTTTGCAGCATTGAAGGTCCAGAAGAACACAGTGGCCTCCATCATTCTTAAATGGAAGAAGTTTGGAACCACCAAGACTCGTCCTAGAGCTGGCCGCCCGGCCAAACTGAGCAACCGGGGAAGAAAGGCCTTGGTCAGAGAAGTGACCAATAACCCAATAGTCATTCTGAGAGAGCTCCAGAGTTCCTCTGTGGAGATGGGAGAACCTTCTAGAAGGACAACCATCTCTGCAGCACTCCGCCATGGTAGAGTAGCTAGACGGAAGCCACTCCTCAGTAAAAGGCACATGACAGCCCGACTTATGTAAATGTCATTTTTAATAACCTGTTTTTGCTTTATCATTATGGGGTGATTGATGAGAGAGAAAAAAACTATTTAATCAATTTCAGAATAAAAACAGAACATTACAAAATGTGGAAAATACATGTCATTTTGTCCTTGAAACATTTAATTCAAATACTGTAGAATTCCATTCATTTCATTGGAGGACTGCTCCTACTGGGAAGTGCCAATATGGCCGACTGGTGACTTCAAAGCCTCTCAATGGCCAATACATACAGTAGCATCAGCAATCCAGGGATTATATACATCGTTGGTTTTAACCCTATCCCAAACCTTAACCCTTTGGAATGAGTGCCTAAATGTAACCCTTATCTTTGTAATTTGACGTTTGAAGAAATAGAACGATACAGAGCAGCAGGAGAAACTTAGAAATTTGACGTTTGGAGCACGTGGATGAACATCTAATTCTGCAGTGAGACTGTGAGAGCTTGTTTTTTTTCCTCTGCCTGGTAGTTCATTGATTCTACGACAGTATTACAATGGTAGCAGCTGCATTTCCTCTCTCTCCCACACATAAACACACACCTAAGTACCAGTGGCGGTCAGTGGCGTTCATGACGAGGGAGGACGATTGTTGACCTTATTTCTATTACAGCATGTTGGATGACTGTCATTCATATTCCATTCACCCAGTTCAATGTAACATCGATCGGTTTAAGCTACTACATGATACTCTAATTTTCCGTATACCCATCATGAGGTTGCTGCAACCTAGCCTATGAATGTAAGTTTACAACAGGTCGAGAGAAGAATTGGAGATGACAGACAGTGACACATTCAATACAGCCTTGCACACTCTTGCCTGCATCTAGCTTATCTAGGGTGTAATCATTAGTCCCAACAGTTGCAAACGAGAGTTTCTATTGGATACATTCAGGTATTTTTATCCCTGTTTCTTTAGCTTTCGTTTAAGAAATGTTTTTCAACAGAATCGGCGGAATGAATACACCCCTGATCATAGCAGCCATGTTGTATAAATTCTAGCCTCTATGCACTCTCCTCCTCTCACGTTTCACTTCGTTTGTGGACTTCAATGAACAACACATCAGCTGTATGTGACCAGGTGAAAAAACCTTTCCAAGCCAAACCATATCATAACCGCTACACACAGCCTAGCTCGCTGTAGCATATGCTTTCAATAATAGATTCATTCTCTGATCCTTTGATTGGGTGGACAACATCTCATTTCATTGCTGCAAGAGCTCTGATAGGTTGGAGGACGTCCTTTGGAAGTTGTCATAACTACTGTGTAAGTCTATGGAAGGGGGTGAGAACCAAGAGCCTCCTAGATTTTGTATTGAAGTCAATGTACCAAGAGAAGCTAGCTGGCCTCCAGCTACACCATGGTGATACCCTAGAGTGCTGTTGAGGCTAATGTACACCTTCATTGCAAAACAGTGTGTTTCAATCAATTATTTGGTGACGTGAATATATTTAGTATAGTTTTTCAATGTTTTGCCATTTTTATTTTTAGGAAATTCACTGAGGAGGATGGTCCTCCCCTTCCTCATCTGAGGAGCCTCCACTGATCAACACATACACGCAAACACATCCACACGCACACAAATATCAACACACACACACACACACAAACAATGCAACTGATCATCCTCTCTCTCCCACACGCACAAACATCATTAGCACGACTCTAAATACTCACATTGGTTTATAAAAGGATGAAGTTCACTTCCGTGCCACACTTAGCTACAAGCCCCGGGGTGAGGAGCATGTGCCTTTGAAGTAGCTGGTGCAATTGGTGTGTGTGTGTGTGTTTGGCATGGGTGCCTGTGTGTTGTGCTTGTGCGTGTGTGTACAGTGAGAGGGGTGAGTGTGTGTGTCTTTGTTTTTGTGTCTGTGTGTTGTCTGCATCAAACAGAAAATCTCCTCTCTCTCGCTTCATATCTCTCTCCATCTCTCTCCATCTCTCTCCATCTCTCTCTCTCCCTCTCTCCCTCTCTCAGACAGTAGGTCTGTGTGTCTGGGGAGGACTGTGGAGTCTTGTCATCATTATTGAACTCTAGCCGTCTGGCTGATGTCAGCTCTTTTCTGTGATCTGAGGGGAGGCCAGAGGGAGAAGAAAGGCAAGGGGGAGAGAGCTGTGTGCTGTGAGGAGAGGAGAGAGGGAGAGGCAAGGCAAAGGGGAGAGATCTATGTGCTGTGAGGAGAGGAGAGAGAGAGGTAGAAGAAAGAGTGTGGGGGAGAAGGGGTAGAGGTGTAGAGGAGGAGAAGAGGAGAGAGGTGGAGAGGGAGTGTGGGGGTGAGGGGAAGAAGAGGGAGAGAGGGCAAAAGGCCGGAGAGGGGGAGAAGAGAGAGGTACTCCTGACACAGGGCAGGATACTAGACACCACCCAGAGACCGAGACAGAGCAATGTTACTGCATCTATAGGTCGCCTTAATGCCAATCGGGCTTTCAATCCTCAGACCATGTTATCAATAGTTCTGATCGGTCAGATCAATCTCCCTCTGATCCCCTGGCCAAGGAGAGAAAGTGAGGGGGAAATAGAGAGGATCTAGGAGGGGGATGTCAGGTGTTGAGTGGGTATTTTGGAGTCGGGTCACACCTGAACGGCTGAGGTGCCAAGGTGCTGAAGGTCATCTACAAGCCTGGGTTTAGACTCTCTTCCTTTCCTCTTCATCCCTCTCTCTTTTTCTCCCCTTCTTTGCCACCTAGGTGGACGCATCCCCCAGTGAATTGGAGGGATTTCTAGCTACAGCAGGCAAGGAGGTCACACAAGTTCCCATCACCTCTGCCTGCTTAATGTCACAAGTCTTGTCTTGGAGGCAGAACTGAGAAATTTCCGCTAGATGGGCCAGCTGAAAAGTCCAAATTGGCTATATTGTAAAAATGTATGGAAACAAAACTGTGCTTTTGGGTCTTAATTTAACGTTAGGGTTAGGCATTAGTGTTAGCAGTGTGGTTAAGGTTAGGTTTAAGGTTTAAGGTTAGATTTGAAATCAGATGTTATGACTTTGTGGCTGTGCTAGCTAGTGACCAGTCTACAGAGCTGCCTCCAGAAAGATTAATGACAAAAAAAACGCTAACCTGCGTTTCAGACTTGCCCACAAAGCATAACCCAGCTTTAGGAACAGCTGCTCTTTCTGTGACGTAGTCTGACCAGGCGAATCCAGGTGAAAGCTATGATCCCCTATTGATGTCACTTGTTCAATCCACTTCAATCAGTGTAGATGAAGGGGAGGAGACCGGTTAAAGAAGGATTTTCAAGCCTCGATACAATTGAGACATGGATTGTGTGTGTCATTCAGAGGGTGAACGGGCAAGACAGACGTTTTAAGTGCCCGTGAACGGGGTGTGATAATAGGTGCCAGGCGCGTCGGTTTGAGTGTGTCAAAAAAATGCAACACTGCTGGGCTTTTCACGCTCAACAGATTACCATGTCTATCAAGAATGGTCCACCACCCAAAGGACATCCAGCCAACTTGACACAACTGTGGGAAGCGTTGGAGTCAACATGGGCCAGCATCCCTGTAGAGTCAACATGGGCCAGCATCCCTGTAGAGTCAACATGGGCCAGCATCCCTGTAGAACGCTTCGACACCTTGAACAGTCCATGCCCCGACGAATTGAGGCTGTTCTGAGTGCAAAGGGAAGTGCCGCTCAATATTAGGAAGGTGTTCCTAATGTTTTGTACACTCAGTGTATATGCTACACTCTTACACACACACACACAGAGGAAAGGAGAGGGGAGGAGAACCCAGGTCAGTCTGGGTGAAAGAGATTACTGTCTGTCCGCTCTGCATCTGAAAGGTCAGTAGACATGTTACAGCTGTGCTCTACTTCCTACAGTTGGCTTTAAGCTTTACAGCTGACTAAAGGTGATGATCCGGGCCAGCAGCATTACCTACGGCTTTAATATCAGATACACAGCCTTACTATCACACACACACACACACACACACACACACACACACACACACACACACACACACACACACACACACGCACACACGCACACACGCACACACGCACACACACACACACACACACACACACACACACATACATACAGACGCACACGCACACACACACACGTGCACGTGCACGCACACACACTATCCAGACAGAACACCCATCACTCTCAGATCCACAGATGAAATGGGATCTTGGGATGAGATGGCGCCATCCTCTCCCCCTCTTTAAGTCTCGCCTCCCTTCTCTCGCTCTTTCTCACGTCCCTCGCCTCGCCCTCAACTCACCCCACCACCCCAAGACAAACCGCAGCCCTCGCCTCCAGCCTTTCTGGTGAGGCAGGACAAATTGAGAGGAACCCACCCCAATCTGAGAGAGACCATTATCGACCATCAACCCCCCCTACACACACTGGGAAATATAAACATAACATCAATATAACAACACATTATCACCACTGGAAAATACGAGCCTGGTAATAAAAACATAATTTGTCTCTATTAAAATCTCTGCATGTCTCTCTCCCAAAGCAGAGCAGAGAGGAGCGAGAGGTGGATGTGTGCCATTTGAATGGAGATGGAGGCACTGCCTATTGTCCCTGATAACATCACTGTGATTACTGCAAACATGCTGCTGAATAGCATCGTACAGAACCAGCCCAGTGAATCCATTATGGGCGTCGCTAAGAGCGCTACGCTACGTTCACCTGCCACCCGCTGCCATTGTCTGTTATGCTAATGTGGCGCAAGCGAGATTGATGGGGTGTTAACACTGTATGGACTATTCAAATATTGATATTTCAGTTGTGCATGGGCTCTTTCTCCATTGTGGGGGGAGACGGAGGGAGAGGGGAGGGGAGGTCAATAGAATCATTCACTGTGCCAATTTGAATCTTAACCTCAAATGACTTTATCTGACGCTGGATGGAGGACATTTGTTGAAACACCTTGGAGTGGAAACATTACTATTGACTTATTTAAACTGTCGAGGTTGAGAGATAAGAGGGGGGAGAGAGTGAAAGGAGAGGGGGCAGAAAAGAGTGGGAGTAGTGAAATAGCTCTTCTAATCTATACTGTCGACAAATGCTGAGTATGGAAGCATGAATGATAATGTACCTGACAGGATTCTAATTCTAATTCTAATGAATGGATTGAGAAAGAGAGAGGCTCTGTGCTGGGCTGTGTATCAATATTGTACTGAGCGTCTCTCTCTTTCTCTGTCCCTCTCTCCCCGTCTGCCCTTGACCCCCGCTGTAAACTGAAAGGCAGCATCCCGCTGTTCCAACAACTCCCCTGATTTTCCCTCCTTCCCTCCTTCCCTCCTTCCCTCACTCCCTCTTTTTCTCCCATCCTTTTCTCCAAAGATATGCTGTATACGCCAGCCCAGCTCTATCAGTGATGCTGCCTCTCTCTCTCTCTCTCTCTCTCTCTCTCTCTCTCCCGAACCCCCCACCCTCCCTCCCTCCCTCTGCTAGCCTCCCTGGTGGGTATCAGTTACTGTGTGTCTCGTCACTTTTTCTCTCTCAGTAACACTTGCCAGTATTTTTATAATCCACTCCACTCTGTCTATGTGCCTCTCTGTCTCTCTCTCTCTCTCTCTCACACACACTTTCTGTCTATGTGTGTGTACCTCCCTCTGTGCCAGGTGCTCTCCAGTGTACATTACCCTTCATGCAATTGTCATCTAACAAGCTTGGCACACACACACGATGGGATGTGTGTTTGCCTGATGATTCTTGAACAGAGGCATCTCTGTTTGGCAAAACGAGAGAGGGAGAAAAAGAGAGGGATTATGGAGAGAGAGCATGGAACATGGTAGAGATAAATGACCTCTGAGAGAGTATTGGCATTTGGTTTTTTAATAAGGTCACAGTCGGAGGCAGTGAAATGAGAGAGAGAGGAGGGAGTAGTATAATACCCTGAGAGTAGAGAGAGAGAGGAGGGAGTAGTATAATACCCTGAGAGTAGAGAGAGAGGAGGGAGTAGTATAATACCCTGAGAGTAGAGAGAGAGAGGAGGGAGTAGTATAATACCCTGAGAGTAGAGAGAGAGGAGGGAGTAGTATAATACCCTGAGAGTAGAGAGAGAGAGGAGGGAGTAGTATAATACCCTGAGAGTAGAGAGAGAGAGGAGGGAGTAGTATAATACCCTGAGAGGAGGGAGTAGTATAATACCCTGAGAGTAGAGAGAGAGAGGAGGGAGTAGTATAATACCCTGAGAGTAGAGAGAGAGAGAGGAGGGAGTAGTATAATACCCTGAGAGGAGGGAGTAGTATAATACCCTGAGAGTAGAGAGAGAGAGGAGGGATTAGTATAATACCCTGAGAGTAGAGAGAGAGAGGAGGGAGTAGTATAATACCCTGAGAGTAGGGAGTAGTATAATACCCTGAGAGTAGAGAGAGAGGAGGGAGTATTATAATACTCTGAGAGTAGAGAGAGAGGAGGGAGTATTATAATACTCTGAGAGTAGAGAGAGAGGAGGTAGTAGTATAATACCCTGAGAGTAGAGAGAGAGGAGGTAGTAGTATAATACCCTGAGAGTAGAGAGAGAGGAGGGAGTAGTATAATAGCCTGAGAGTAGAGACAGAGAGGAGGGAGTAGTATAATACCCTGAGAGGAGAGAGAGAGAGAGGAGGGAGTAGTATAATACCCTGAGAGTAGAGAGAGAGGAGGGAGTAGTATAATACCCTGAGAGGAGAGAGAGAGAGAGGAGGGAGTAGTATAATACCCTGAGAGGAGAGAGAGAGAGAGGAGGGAGTAGTATAATACCCTGAGAGTAGAGAGAGAGGAGGGAGAAGTATAACACCCTGAGAAGAGCGAGAGAGAGGAGGGAGTAGTATAATACCCTGAGAGGAGCGAGAGAGAGGAGGGAGTAGTATAATACCCTGAGAGTAGAGAGAGAGAGGAGGGAGTAGTATAATACCCTGAGAGTAGAGAGAGAGAGGAGGGAGTAGTATAATACCCTGAGAGGAGAGAGAGAGAGGAGGGAGTAGTATAATACCCTGAGAGTAGAGAGAGAGGAGGGAGTAGTATAATACCCTGAGAGTAGAGAGAGAGGAGGGAGTAGTATAATACCCTGAGAGTAGAGAGAGAGGAGGGAGTAGTATAATACCCTGAGAGGAGAGAGAGAGGAGGGAGTAGTATAATACCCTGAGAGGAGGGAGTAGTATAATACCCTGAGAGTAGAGAGAGAGAGGAGGTAGTAGTATAATACCCTGAGAGTAGAGAGAGAGGAGGGAGTAGTATAATACCCTGAGAGTAGAGAGAGAGGAGGTAGTAGTATAATACCCTGAGAGTAGAGAGAGAGGAGGTAGTAGTATAATACCCTGAGAGAGAGAAGGGAGTAGTATAATACCCTGAGAGGAGAGAGAGGAGGGAGTAGTATAATACCGTGAGAGTAGAGAGAGAGGAGGTAGTAGTATAATACCCTGAGAGTAGAGAGAGAGGAGGGAGTAGTATAATACCCTGAGAGGAGAGAGAGAGAGGAGGGAGTAGTATAATACCCTGAGAGTAGAGAGAGATGAGGTAGTAGTTTAATACCCTGAGAGTAGAGAGAGAGGAGGTAGTAGTTTAATACCCTGAGAGGAGAAAGAGAGGAGGGAGTAGTTTAATACCCTGAGAGTAGAGAGAGAGGAGGTAGTAGAATAATACCCTGAGAGTAGAGAGAGAAAGGAGGTAGTAGTATAATACCCTGAGTGTAGAGAGAGAGGAGGTAGTAGTATAATACCCTGAGAGTAGAGAGAGTGGAGGTAGAAGTTTAATACCCTGAGAGTAGAGAGAGAGGAGGTAGTAGAATAATACCCTGAGAGTAGAGAGAGAGGAGGTAGTAGTTTAATACCCTGAGAGGAGAGAGGAGGGAGTAGTATAATACCCTGAGAGTAGAGAGAGAGGAGGTAGTAGTATAATACCCTGAGAGTAGAGAGAGAGGAGGTAGTAGTATAATACCCTGAGAGTAGAGAGAGAGGAGGGAGTAGTATAATACCCTGAGAGTAGAGAGAGAGGAGGGAGTAGTATAATACCCTGAGAGGAGAGAGAGAGAGAGGAGGGAGTAGTATAATACCCTGAGAGTAGAGACAGAGGAGGGAGTAGTATAATACCCTGAGAGGAGAGAGAGAGAGAGGAGGGAGTAGTATAATACCCTGAGAGGAGAGAGAGAGAGAGGAGGGAGTAGTATAATACCCTGAGAGTAGAGAGAGAGGAGGGAGAAGTATAACACCCTGAGAAGAGCGAGAGAGAGGAGGGAGTAGTATAATACCCTGAGAGGAGCGAGAGAGAGGAGGGAGTAGTATAATACCCTGAGAGTAGAGAGAGAGAGGAGGGAGTAGTATAATACCCTGAGAGTAGAGAGAGAGAGGAGGGAGTAGTATAATACCCTGAGAGGAGAGAGAGAGAGGAGGGAGTAGTATAATACCCTGAGAGTAGAGAGAGAGGAGGGAGTAGTATAATACCCTGAGAGTAGAGAGAGAGGAGGGAGTAGTATAATACCCTGAGAGTAGAGAGAGAGGAGGGAGTAGTATAATACCCTGAGAGGAGAGAGAGAGGAGGGAGTAGTATAATACCCTGAGAGGAGAGAGAGAGGAGGGAGTAGTATAATACCCTGAGAGGAGGGAGTAGTATAATACCCTGAGAGTAGAGAGAGAGAGGAGGTAGTAGTATAATACCCTGAGAGTAGAGAGAGAGGAGGGAGTAGTATAATACCCTGAGAGTAGAGAGAGAGGAGGTAGTAGTATAATACCCTGAGAGTAGAGAGAGAGGAGGTAGTAGTATAATACCCTGAGAGAGAGAAGGGAGTAGTATAATACCCTGAGAGGAGAGAGAGGAGGGAGTAGTATAATACCGTGAGAGTAGAGAGAGAGGAGGTAGTAGTATAATACCCTGAGAGTAGAGAGAGAGGAGGGAGTAGTATAATACCCTGAGAGGAGAGAGAGAGAGGAGGGAGTAGTATAATACCCTGAGAGTAGAGAGAGAGGAGGTAGTAGTTTAATACCCTGAGAGGAGAAAGAGAGGAGGGAGTAGTTTAATACCCTGAGAGTAGAGAGAGAGGAGGTAGTAGAATAATACCCTGAGAGTAGAGAGAGAAAGGAGGTAGTAGTATAATACCCTGAGTGTAGAGAGAGAGGAGGTAGTAGTATAATACCCTGAGAGTAGAGAGAGTGGAGGTAGAAGTTTAATACCCTGAGAGTAGAGAGAGAGGAGGTAGTAGAATAATACCCTGAGAGTAGAGAGAGAGGAGGTAGTAGTTTAATACCCTGAGAGGAGAGAGGAGGGAGTAGTATAATACCCTGAGAGTAGAGAGTTAGTGAGGAGAGATAGTATAATACCTGAGAGGCGAAGAGAGAGAGGGAGTGAGGAGAGAGAGAGGAGGGAGTTGTATAATACCCTGAGAGAGAGAGAGAGAGGAGGTAGTAGTATAATACCCTGAGAGGAGAGAGAGAGAGAGGGAGTAGTATAATACCCTGAGAGTAGAGAGAGAGAGGAGGGAGTAGTATAATACCCTGAGAGTAGAGAGAGAGAGGAAGGAGTAGTATAATACCCTGAGAGTAGAGAGAGAGAGGAGGGAGTAGTATAATACCCTGAGAGGAGAGAGGAGGGAGTAGTATAATACCCTGAGAGAAGAGAGAGAGGAGAGAGTAGTATAATACCCTGAGAGTAGAGAGAGAGGAGGGAGTAGTATAATACCCTGAGAAGAGAGAGAGAGGAGGTAGTAGTATAATACCCTGAGAGGAGAGAGAGAGAGGAGGGAGTAGTATAATACCCTGAGAGTAGAGAGAGAGAGGAGGGAGTAGTATAATACCCTGAGAATAGAGAGAGAGGAGGGAGTATTATAATACCCTGAGAGTAGAGAGAGAGGATGGAGTAGTATAATACCCTGAGAGTAGAGAGAGAGAGAGGAGTAGTATAATACCTTGA
Source organism: Salvelinus namaycush (assembly GCF_016432855.1). NCBI lineage: Eukaryota > Metazoa > Chordata > Actinopteri > Salmoniformes > Salmonidae > Salvelinus > Salvelinus namaycush. The sequence continues at coordinate 6,330,417 of NC_052344.1, read as the reverse complement.
GAGTAGAGAGAGAGGAGGGAGTAGTATAATACCCTGAGAGTAGAGAGAGAGGAGGGAGTAGTATAATACCCTGAGAGGAGAGAGGAGGTGGTAGTATAATACCCTGAGAGGAGAGAGAGGAGGGAGTAGTATAATACCCTGAGAGCAGAGAGAGAGGAGGGAGTAGTATAATACCCTGAGAGTAGAGAGAGGGGAGGTAGTAGTATAATACCCTGAGAGGAGAGAGAGAGAGGAGGGAGTAGTATAATACCCTGAGAGGAGAGAGAGAAAGAGAGGAGGTAGTAGCATAATACCCTGAGAGTAGAGAGAGAGGAGGGAGTAGTGTAATACCCTGAGAGTAGAGAGAGAGGAGGGAGTAGTATAATTCCCTGAGAGTAGAGAGAGGGGAGGTAGTAGTATAATACCCTGAGAGGAGAGAGAGAGAGGAGGGAGTAGTATAATACCCTGAGAGGAGAGAGAGAAAGAGAGGAGGTAGTAGCATAATACCCTGAGAGTAGAGAGAGAGGAGGGAGTAGTATAATACCCTGAGAGGAGAGAGGAGGGAGTAGTATAATACCCTGAGAGGAGAGAGAGAGGAGGGAGTAGTATAATACCCTGAGAGGAGAGAGAGAGGAGGGAGTAGTATAATACCCTGAGAGTAGAGAGAGAGAGGAGGGAGTAGTATAATACCCTGAGAGTAGAGAGAGAGAGGAAGGAGTAGTATAATACCCTGAGAGTAGAGAGAGAGAGGAGGGAGTAGTATAATACCCTGAGAGAAGAGAGAGAGGAGGGAGTAGTATAATACCCTGAGAGTAGAGAGAGAGGAGGGAGTAGTATAATACCCTGAGAGGAGAGAGAGAGGAGGTAGTAGTATAATACCCTGAGAGGAGAGAGAGAGAGGAGGGAAAAGTATAATACCCTGAGAGTAGAGAGAGAGAGGAGGGAGTAGTATAATACCCTGAGAATAGAGAGAGAGGAGGGAGTATTATAATACCCTGAGAGTAGAGAGAGGATGGAGTAGTATAATACCCTGAGAGTAGAGAGAGAGAGAGGAGTAGTATAATACCTTGAGAGTAGAGAGAGAGGAGGGAGTAGTATAATACCCTGAGAGAAGAGAGGAGGTGGTAGTATAATACCCTGAGAGGAGAGAGAGGAGGGAGTAGTATAATACCCTGAGAGCAGAGAGAGAGGAGGGAGTAGTATAATACCCTGAGAGGAGAGAGGAGGTAGTAGTATAATACCCTGAGAGGAGAGAGAGAGGAGGGAGTAGCATAATACCCTGAGAGGAGAGAGAGAGGAGGGAGTAGTATAATACCCTGAGAGCAGAGAGAGAGGAGGGAGTAGTATAATACCCTGAGAGGAGAGAGGGGGTGGTAGTATAATACCCTGAGAGGAGAGAGAGGAGGGAGTAGTATAATACCCTGAGAGCAGAGAAAGAGGAGGGAGTAGTATAATACCCTGAGAGGAGAGAGAGAGAGGAGGGAGTAGTATAATACCCTTAGAGGAGAGAGAGAAAGAGAGGAGGTAGTAGCATAATACCCTGAGAGTAGAGAGAGAGGAGGGAGTAGTATAATTCCCTGAGAGTAGAGAGAGGGGAGGGAGTAGTATAATACCCTGAGAGTAGAGAGAGAGAGGAGGGAGTAGTATAATACCCTGAGAGGAGAGAGAGAAAGAGAGGAGGTAGTAGCATAATACCCTGAGAGTAGAGAGAGAGGAGGGAGTAGTGTAATACCCTGAGAGTAGAGCGAGAGGAGGGAGTAGTATAATTCCCTGAGAGTAGAGAGAGGGGAGGTAGTAGTATAATACCCTGAGAGGAGAGAGAGAGAGAGGAGGGAGTAGTATAATACCCTGAGAGAAAGAGAGGAGGTAGTAGCATAATACCCTGAGAGTAGAGAGAGAGGAGGGAGTAGTGTAATACCCTGAGAGTAGAGAGAGAGGAGGGAGTAGTATAATTCCCTGAGAGTAGAGAGAGGGGAGGTAGTAGTATAATACCCTGAGAGGAGAGAGGAGGGAGTAGTTTAATACCCTGAGAGTAGAGAGAGAGAGAGGAGGGAGTAGTATAATACCCTGAGAGTAGAGAGAGAGAGAGAGAGGAGGGAGTAGTATAATACCCTGAGAGGAGAGAGGAGGGAGTAGTATAATACCCTGAGAGGAGAGAGAGAGGAGGGAGTAGTATAATACCCTGAGAGGAGAGAGAGAGAGAGCAGGGAGTAGTATAATACCCTGAGAGGAGAGAGAGAGAGGAGGGAGTAGTATAATACCCTGAGAGTAGAGAGAGAGGAGGGAGTAGTATAATACCCTGAGAGTAGAGAGAGGAGGTAGTAGTATAATACCCTGAGAGTAGAGAGAGAGAGGAGGTAGTAGTATAATACCCTGAGAGTAGAGAGAGAGGAGGGAGTAGTATAATACCCTGAGAGTAGAGAGAGAGAGGAGGGAGTAGTATAATACCCTGAGAGGAGAGAGGAGGGAGTAGTATAATACCCTGAGAGAAGAGAGAGAGGAGGGAGTAGTATAATACCCTGAGAGTAGAGAGAGAGGAGGGAGTTGTATAATACCCTGAGAGGAGAGAGAGAGGAGGTAGTAGTATAATACCCTGAGAGGAGAGAGAGAGAGGAGGGAGTAGTATAATACCCTGAGAGTAGAGAGAGAGAGGAGGGAGTAGTATAATACCCTGAGAGTAGAGAGAGAGAGGAGGGAGTAGTGTAATACCCTGAGAGGAGAGAGAGGAGGGAGTAGTATAATACCCTGAGAGTAGAGAGACAGAAGAGGGAGTAGTATAATACCCTGAGAGGAGAGAGAGAGAGGAGGGAGTAGTATAATACCCTGAGAGGAGAGAGAGAAAGAGAGGAGGTAGTAGCATAATACCCTGAGAGTAGAGAGAGAGGAGGGAGTAGTATAATTCCCTGAGAGTAGAGAGAGGGGAGGTAGTAGTATAATACCCTGAGAGGAGAGAGGAGGGAGTAGTATAATACCCTGAGAGTAGAGAGAGAGAGAGGAGGGAGTAGTATAATACCCTGAGAGTAGAGAGAGAGAGAGGAGGGAGTAGTATAATACCCTGAGAGGAGAGAGGAGGGAGTAGTATAATACCCTGAGAGGAGAGAGAGAGGAGGGAGTAGTATAATACCCTGAGAGTAGAGAGAGAGGAGGGAGTAGTATAATACCCTGAGAGTAGAGAGAGAGAGAGAGGAGGGAGTAGTATAATACCCTGAGAGTAGAGAGAGAGGAGGTAGTAGTATAATACCCTGAGAGTAGAGAGAGAGGAGGGAGTAGTATAATACCCTGAGAGGAGAGAGAGAGGAGGTAGTAGTATAATACCCTGAGAGGAGAGAGAGAGAGGAGGGAGTAGTATAATACCCTGAGAGTAGAGAGAGAGGAGGGAGTAGTATAATACCCTGAGAGTAGAGAGAGAGGAGGGAGTATTATAATACCCTGAGAGTAGAGAGAGAGGATGGAGTAGTATAATACCCTGAGAGTAGAGAGAGAGAGAGGATTGAGTATTATAATACCCTGAGAGTAGAGAGAGAGAGAGGAGGGAGTATTATAATACCCTGAGAGTAGAGAGAGAGAGAGGAGGGAGTATTATAATACCCTGAGAATAGAGAGAGAGGAGGGAGTATTATAATACCCTGAGAGTAGAGAGAGAGAGAGGAGGGAGTATTATAATACCCTGAGAGTAGAGAGAGAGAGAGGAGGGAGTATTATAATACCCTGAGAGTAGAGAGAGAGGATGGAGTAGTATAATACCCTGAGAGTAGAGAGAGAGAGAGGATTGAGTATTATAATACCCTGAGAGTAGAGAGAGAGAGAGGAGGGAGTATTATAATACCCTGAGAGTAGAGAGAGAGAGAGGATGGAGTAGTATAATACCCTGAGAGTAGAGAGAGAGAGAGGAGGGAGTATTATAATACCCTGAGAATAGAGAGAGAGGAGGGAGTATTATAATACCCTGAGAGGAGAGAGAGAGGAGGGAGTAGTATAATACCCTGAGAGTAGAGAGAGAGGATGGAGTAGGGGAATACTCACAGATAGACAAGAGCCCTCCCTCCCTGTGGCTAGTGTCATGACTTTTCACAAGAAACCAAATAGTTCAGATCAGGTTTGCAATTCATATCTTCCATTTAGACCCCTCTCACCTGCAGATGGGGGAGGAAAGAACTGGTGGTGGTTAACAACTTGCGTCCTGTCGTAAGTCAAGGGGAGAAGATTCAAGTCTCCATCTCCAATAATCCCCAAAGGAATATACTTTGTTTTAAGAGACTTTTCCCACCGAAACTCTAACACGTTCAAAAGCTAATACTAGAACAACATTTCTAAAATAGAACGTGAGGTCAGAGGTGATCTATAGAACACTAATGTCATTTTGTTTGATATTTTGTGATGTCATAAAAAATGTATGAAGGAAACACTTTAACTTGCCATGCTTTGCGTTGTGCATGTAATATGAAGATTTATCAAAGTGTTTTTGTTAAGTGAGGGATGTGATTTGAGAAAGTATAAGAGATAGTTGTTTCACATAACGTTGTACAAGTGACAAGTCACGCCCTCGAGTGAGGTCAGAGAGCGTGTCAGCCTGACAGAACCGCCCCTTTCGAACAAACTGTAAAAATGATGAGTAAAGACATATCAGACCGGAAAAATGTCAAGCTGCAGCTGCAGATTTATAGTGGTTTGAACTTTGAATATCAACACGAGGTAGAGACGATAAACTCACCTCCTGGACAATCACCTGTATGGCTGATTAGATGTCCTAAGTAAAGTACCCTAATTAAAGCGAATTTAATTTTGACCATCCTGTACTCTGCTCAAACCATCAACCCGGCTGGCTAGCCTGTCTTCGAGGACGCATCTTCAAGAGTGAATGGAAGGAAAATAAACTCTGTAGTTCTGTTCAGGACTACACGACAAGTCACCGGATACCGGACAATTACAGAGAAGAACAACAGCAGAAGACTTGTTGTAACCCTTTTGTACAATCAGTGCCTTACAAGCGTTCCTCAAAAAGGCCCAACTCCCTTTCCAAGGTGCCCCGGCCCACCAAGAGAGATCCGGCGAACAAAGGCATTTCACGTAAATACATTCATTATTTCTTATTCAAAGTGGGCGGCGGTTCGTGTGCAAAGTATACGGTTTCTGTAAGTGAGAGGAGTTTCTGAAAGTACCAATGTTAAGTGTCTCTGTCCCTCTCTCTCCCTCCCTCGCCATCTCTTTTGTAACAAGCAGCCACGTTGTTGTCATTCCGCTAGGGACCTATTTTTAACGTATTAAGTGTGTATGTTTATTCTGTGTTACCGTTTAATTTACTGGTCAATAAATACTTGTAACAATTTGTGTAGTACTGAATCACAAGTAAGGCTGGGGTTTTTGCAGATACAAGGAGGTCACGACTGTTCAGAATGATGATATGATACGAGGTTATAATTAATAAGTTGACTGTTTATAGATGTGATAGGTAAAGACCTTTAGACTTTAATTGGGGAGATGGTAACTCTTTAAACAACCGCTCTCCTGGTGACGCAGATCATAATGAGTTAATTGTTATATGATTCATTTAATCGGGTAAGAATTAAACATAATTAGTTGATGAGATAAATAACAGTCTTCAGATGAATGTTAAAGTCAAGTCATGACACTAGGCTCTGATCCCAGATCTGTGGTCTTTAGCAGAATCATATCAGTGATACATATTATTCCAACTGCCACTGTTTATGCCAAACATACAGTCAGGTCCACAATTATTGGCACCCTTGAAAAAGATGAGCAAAAATAAATAATACACATACTGAGCTTTTTAACCACAAAATCAACATTTTGCGATGGCCATATCAGTCTCTGGAGTTGACCCCATTGAAAACCTGTGTTTTTAATTGAAGAGGGCCGTCCATAAGCGGAGACGAAGGATATCAATGGTCTGGAAAGATTCTGTATGCGGGAATGGTCCAATATCCTTCAATGTGTTCTCCAATCTCATGAAACATTTTAGAAAAGGCATGTCGTTCTCCTCGCAAGGGGAGGGTGCCGGAGTATTGAAAACAGGGGTGGCAATAATTTTGTCCTCTATATTTATTTAAAAAAATGTTGTATTACTTGTTTAAGCAAATGTATTAGTATAAAATAATGTAACTTTTCCATTTTGGGGTTCTTACAATATACCTCAGCATCTGTATTATCTGTTTTATACAGTCTTTTTTGCTCATCTTTATCAAGGGTGCCAATATATATCCTCTTTTTTCGTCACCTGACTGTACATAACCCCTCCGTTACCCACTACTGCAGCGCAGCTGATCCTAGATCTGTGCCTCAGGGCAACGTTTAACAAGCATCACTGCGGTCATTTCTTTCCCAATTTAGACCAGCTCACTGGAGATGGACTGGCCCACTGGGCATTTGCCTGAACTGGCCCATGCCCAGTCCATTTCTGCATCTCGGTTATGGTAGGGGATAGGGGAGGGTAATCTCATCTGTACTTTGGAGCAACATATATTACAAGCTCTGCCCAGTCATTTCTCTGTGGTGATTTCTCTCTACTGTGATGCAGTGTCATACATGTGTATTCTGCTGAACTCTGACCTTAGGGAGAGAAGACTGTTACAGAGGATGCCTTCCAAATGACACCCTATTCGCTATATACTACACAACTTTTGACCAGGGCTCAGGGCCTGGTCAATAGTAGTGCACTACAGTAGAAAGGGAATACGGTGCCATTTGGGACATAAACAGAGAATGCTCCTATGTGGTACTTTAATTTCAGGTCCAATGATATCCCATAAAAAAGGCACTAATGAAATCTCACAGAGCCTTATCCTGTTGATTAAACCTATCAGAAAGGAACTGAGACAGGAAATACAGCAGAGAGTGAACAAGAGAACATGGTTCCACAGAGTATTGTCAACTCAACACCACCTCTACGAATTCCCTCGTTCTCTTTTTCTATTGCTTCTCTCTCTCCCTCTCTCCCTCTCTCCCTCTCTCTCTCTCCCTCTCTCTCTCCCTCTCAATTACATTTCAATGCAAGGGGCTTTATTGGCATGGGAAACATATGTTAAGATTGCCAAAGCAAGTGAAGTAGATAATAAACAAAAGTGAAATAAACAATAAAAATGTACAGTATACATTACACTCACAAAAGTTCCAAATTAATAAAGACATCTCTTTTCTCTCTGTCTCTCTCTTCCTCCTTTGCCCTTTCTACCATGCCTCCCCTCTCTCTCTACTTGTATCTCTCTGCCTCTCTCGCTCTCTTTCTTGCTTCCCCTCCCTTTCGTTCTCTCTCCCTCCCTCTAATAACCTCTCTCCCTTCTCGCCTGTCCACCTGCTCCATGTCAAGTTGTCAGCCCAGGCAGCATCTCACGAGGGAATGTTGTAATTACGTTTCAGTAATGTCATTCCGACAACAGATGTGCACAACATAGATGAGATGTTAGGGATGGCGTATAATAGCGGAAGAATTGCAAACAAGTTCAACAACAATGTCAATTGTGAATTAAGATCAACCTGGATGTCATGAATTATGGAACCATATATGGAACTGTGGAACCGTAAGTATGGAACCATATATGGAACTGTGGAACCGTACGTATGGAACCATATATGGAACTGTGGAACCGTAAGTATGGAAGCATATGGAATCTGTCAGTTGTACCATAACCAGGAGTGATAGGAGAGCGATTCCCAAAAGGACAATTTACTTTCCATTAAATGTACATTAACACCTTTTGAGCTATGTGGCATTGTGACATGTCATCTGCATATACTGTCATATAGAGCTATTTCTCATTCAATCATCCTGATGAGAATCTGAATCTCAGTAGACATCTGTAGGGTCCTTCACCGAGCAGGGTGGGCAGAGAGAAGTCAAAGACAGTACAGTATGAAGAATACAGTAGGCGATAAACACTTGCAGGCGATGTCATGGCGACGTTGACTAGCTTAGCTCACATTCAGAAAAACGTCATCGGGACTAACGGTTGTCTCGTGTCGAACTGCACATGTGCAGGCCGTTGAATCAAAGGCACTCCTTCGATATAAAGTCGTTTTTGATCAAAAATTAAGACAATTCAGTTTGTCACTTTCACAAGGTTGGAGTAATGACATGTTCAACCGCTTAAGAAATTTGTTCAAATCTAGGTTGTGCCTTTTTCTCTTCATTTTTCACTTCTCGCATTGACTTCTCAAACCCCAAACCCTGGCCTAGTCTGCTTGTTCTGTTTCGCAGGTGTTCCCAGAAGTCTCGCGATGTTGCGCCTCTGGGTTTAGAAACTGTGTGGAGAAATTGTAATTTTCCAACCGAGCAGCCATTGGTAGATACTATGGCTATGTCAAAAATTACACCCTATTCCCTACACTGTAACGGAAAAGTGTCATTTATATGGTCGTTTTACCCATTTTACCCTTTTACCCAGTTACCCTAGAAAATAAAAATCCTACTAGAATCCAAAATAAGATTTTGGAACTTATCCTGTAGTATAGAATCCTACAGGAGTTCCAAAATCTGATAGGATTTTCTTTTTTTTGAGATTGGAGTAATTTTTTTTTTTTAGAGGACCGAAGTGCCATTCAGAAAGTATTCACACCCCTTGACTTTTTCATCATTGTTGTGTTACAGCCTGCATTTAAAATGTATTAAATTGAGATTGTGTCTCACTGGTCTACACTCAATATTGTAACGTGTGCGCTGAGAGTCAGGAAGCAAGTTCAGGGAGTGAGTGTTTTAATAAATAAAACAATGAACACGAAACACAAACAACGCAGCGACATGAACACAGGGTCAATAACACCTGAGGAAAGAACCAAGGGGAGTGACAGATATAGGGACGATCAACAAGGAGGTGATGGAGTCCAGGTGAGTGTCATGAGGCGCAGGTGTGCGAGACGATGGTGACAGGTGTGTGGGATAATCAGCAGCCTAATGACCTAGAGGCCGGAGAGAGGGAGTATACGTGACAAATACCCCATAATGTCAAAGTGGAATTATGTTTTTACACATTTTTACTAATGTATTAAAAATGAAAAGCTGAAATTTTGTGAGTCAATAAGTATTCAACCGCTTTTTTCAGGAGTATAAATTAGTTACATAATAAGTTGCATGGACTCACTCTGTGTTGAAAAATAGTGTTTAACATTATTTTCGAATACTATCCCATCTCTGTACCCCACACATGAAAGTATCTGTAAGGTCCCTCAGTCGAGCAGTACATTTTAAACACAAATTCAACCACAAAGACCAATGAGCCTTTCCAATGCCTCGCAAAGAAGGGCACCTATTGGTAGATGGGTAAAAATACAAAAAGCAAAAAAAAAAGCAGACATTATATATCTCTTTAAACATGGTGAAGTTATTAATTACACTTTGGATGGTGTATCAATATGCCCAGTCACTACAAAGATACAGGCATCCTTCATAACTCAGTTTCCGGAGAGGAAGGAAACCACTCATGGATTTCACCATGACCCCAGTGGTAACTTTAAAACAGTTACAGAGTTGAATGGCTGTGATAGGAGACAACATTGTAGTTACTCCACAATACTAACCTAACTGACAGAGTGAAAAGAAGGAAGCCTGTGCAGAATAAAAAATATTCAAAAACATGCATCCTGTTTGCAATAAGGAACTAAAGTAAAACTGCAAAATTGGTCAAGAAATGAACATCCTTAGTACAAAGCATTACATTTGGGGCAAAGTTAACACATCACTGAGTACATTTACATTTTAGCAGACACTCTTATCGAGAGCAACTAAGGTGAAGTGCCTTGCACAAGAGCACATCAACAGATGTTTCACCTGGTCAGCTTGGGGATTTGAACCAGTGACATTTAGGTTGCTCGCCAAACGCTTTTTCACGCACGGTGGAGGTTGCATCGTTGTGGATATGCTTGTCATCGGCAAGGATTAGGGAGTTTTTTAGGATAAAAAGAAACGGATGAGACCTAAGCACAGGCAAAATCTTAGAGGAAAACCTGGTTCAGTCTGATTTCCACCAGACACTGGGAGATGAATGCACCTTTCAGCAGGACAATAACCTAAAGCACAAAGCCAAATCTACACTGGAGGTGCTCACCAAGATGACACTGAATGTTCCTGTGTGGCCTAGTTACAGTTTTGAAATAAATCGCCTTGAGAACCAAGTTGAAAGAGCTTGAAGAATTAAAAAAGAATAACGATGTGCAAATATTGTACAATCCAGGTGTGCAAAGCTCTTCGAGACGTACCGTGAAAGACTCACAGCTGTAATCGCTGGGCAATTCTAACCTGTATTGACTCAGAGGTGTGAGGTATTTCCTTATTTCATTTTTCAATACGTTTGCTAACATTTCTTAAAACGTGTATTCACTTTGTCATTATGGGGTATTGTGTGTAGATGGGTGAGAATGATTTGTTTTATTGAATCCAGGCTGTAACACAACAGAATGTGGAATACGTGAAGGGGTATGAATACTTTCTGAAGGCACTGTGAGTACAGATACAAGGTGGTGAAGGGCAGAGACTGCCAGCCCGCGTCAAGGTGGGATATGTTGTCCAGAGGCAGGATCTTAGACCACTACACCAGGCTCCAGCACCCTGATAGCATTAGATTCTTGTATATAAAATCCAATAAGATACACTCCAAAGTGAGATCCTGAGTGTATGTGTATGTGAAATATTTATGAACAGTCAAAATCATGTTTTTCATGAAATTAGATGATATTTGGATGAAAGCAGATCAAAGTATGAGAAATGACTGCTGCTTCTACATTGATAAAGTTTGGTCATAAAGATACTGGTCTCCTCCCTCGAGTCAAACACTTGGATTCAGGAGGCCGGATTATTAAAAGGAATAGGGTGACATCACCCTAACTCTCACTTTAATACACCAAAGGCAAAATTATATTATCTTACCTAATTTAAATAAGTAGAGGGGTGCGGTTTACATAGCTAGATAGCTACTCTACTGGTGACAAAATTTGGCCGTAGGGTGTCAGCAAATATAATTCAAAATTGACCCTATTCATCCGCTTTCATTTGTGTCTGGTGTTAGCTTGTAACTGGCTAGCTAGCACTTCAGCCAGCATGGAACAAAGAGGGGGGAGGGTCTTTCAAACCGCTGACGCAGTTGTCATGTCAATACATCTGTCAGGGCTGCTGTGAACCACATCATAAGAAACATTCCAAGCGGGAGTTGTATTAAAGAAATATATATATGCCATTTTTCTGTTTTTTTGTATTGCTTTGAGTATGACCAAATTATCTTGAGATGATTTTAGTGCAGCACTGCTCACTGCATCCAAGTTGCTTGACATAAGTGGTTCAAAGAGCTCATGAATATTAGCTCCCTGCCCACTCAGCCTGTCTTTCAAAAAGCTCATGAATATTAGCTCCCCGCCCACTCAGCTTGTCTTTCAAAGAGCTCATGAATATTAGCTCCCCGCCCACTCAGCCTGTCTTTCAAAGAGCTCATGAATATTAGCTCCCCGCCCACTCAGCCTGTCTTTCAAAGAGCTCATGAATATTAGCTCCCTGCCCACTCAGCCTGTCTTTCAAAGAGCTCATGAATATTAGCTCCCCGCCCACTCAGCCTGTCTTTCAAAGAGCTCATGAATATTAGCTCCCCGCCCACTCAGCCTGTCTTTCAAAGAGCTCATGAATATTAGCTCCCCGCCCACTCAGCCTGTCTTTCAAAGAGCTCATGAATATTAGCTCCCCGCCCACTCAGCCTGTCTTTCAAAGAGCTCATGAATATTAGCTCCCCACCCACTCAGCCTGTCTTTCCAAACTTCCTGGTGGCTAGCCACAAGAGAACACTTACTTTTTCTCAAATTTTGAGCATTTCTCTTCAAATAAAACGTTATTGGTGATATATTATAGACACTCAAAAGGCTATTTTACATGGTAATCAGAATGACTGTTCAAGAACTAATAATTACATTTGAAGGATAGCATTCACTTAGGCACTCACTTGGTGAGGTCCTCAGGACGAATGCAACAACCATGTCTCTGTCACTAACAAATCCAGTCATGGGTGGTAACTCTACAATTCACTTGAAAAGCAAGGCACTCTGGGTAAAAAGCAAAGAAAGCATTACACGAAGCAGTTTGTTAATTCAACACTGTTCCGTGACTATACGGGTCCACACTTTCAGTGTTAATGTAAAACTGAGGAGTTTGCTGTGCAGCTATTCCATAAAGAGCCAGCTGCATCTTTCTTCTCATTACCTGTCCCTCCCAGTCATCAGAGTAATGACATCACAGGTGGCTGCTCTCTGCTACCTGAGACACGCCACAGTCCCCATCGCACACACACACCAGCCCAAACACACACACACAGCCCCCTCATATCCGTATACAAGCACCACTGATGACTCTGGTGGTCTCTCAGTGTCGATGTGCTGTAAGGGCTGCTGGCTGGCTCTACTAAATAACATTTACAGGCCTCCTAGTAAGGACTAGTTTCACTGTAATCTTCCCCCCTCTGTCTTATAAAGAACCCATCTGTACAGCTCTGCAGTCATCTACTCTCTCATTCTCACGTCCTCTCTGGCTTGCTTCCGTTTTCCTCTTTCTCTCTCTCACACACACACACACACACACAATCACACACACACACACAATCACACACACACACACAATCACACACACACACACAATCACACACACACACACACACACACACACACACACACACACACACACACACACACACACACACACACACACACACACACACACACACACACACACACACACACACACACACACAGCCAGTCCCTCCAGCTCTGGTCTTTATCAGGCATTCCCACAGCCCCTTGGTGTCCCTTATTATCTCTTATCTTAATAAGGCTGTGTTCTCTCCAACGTGAAGGAGCGTACCCCTCAGCTAATGGTGTCTATACACGTAATATAGCTACTGCTTAATCTGAACACTGTCGCCTCTGTCTTAAAGGGAATGGTCAGACTAACACCCAGAGCGATAGATAAAGGACTCACCTTTGTATCTGTGCCATTATAGTGTCTGTGACAGCATGAGCAGCGCCATTGAAGTAGTCCATTTTCGGGTCAATTTTGATGACCCGGTTGACCATGACTCCAACAGGGTCACAAGGAGGGATCAGCCAATGACGTTGGAAGTACCACCCGGTTGACTACATTGAAACGGTGGAAGCCCTCAACAGCGCTACCCATGCTAATATGGGCTTTTGGCCACTAGATGCCTCTAGCATTCTCTATGCTATCGCCTCTGTTCTTAAGGTGACGTTCGGAATCACCTCTGTCTTAAAGGAGATGTTCAGACTATCACCTCTGTCTTAAAGGAGATGTTCAGACTATCACCTCTGTCTTAAAGGAGATGTTCAGTCTATCACCTCTGTCTTAAAGGAGCTGTTCAGACTATCACCTCTGTCTTAAAGGAGATGTTCAGACTATCACCTCTGTCTTAAAGGAGATGTTCAGACTATCACCTCTGTCTTAAAGGAGCTGTTCAGACTATCACCTCTGTCTTAAAGGAGATGTTCAGTCTATCACCTCTGTCTTAAAGGAGATGTTCAGACTATCACCTCTGTCTTAAAGGAGATGTTCAGACTATCACCTCTGTCTTAAAGGAGCTGTTCAGACTATCACCTCTGTCTTAAAGGAGCTGTTCAGACTATCACCTCTGTCTTAAAGGAGCTGTTCAGACTATCACCTCTGTCTTAAAGGAGCTGTTCAGACTATCACCTCTGTCTTAAAGGAGATTTTCAGTCTATCACCTCTGTCTTAAAGGAGCTGTTCAGACTATCACCTCTGTCTTAAAGGAGATGTTCAGACTATCACCTCTGTCTTAAAGGAGATGTTCAGTCTATCACCTCTGTCTTAAAGGAGATGTTCAGACTATCACCTCTGTCTTAAAGGAGATGTTCAGACTATCACCTCTGTCTTAAAGGAGCTGTTCAGACTATCACCTCTGTCTTAAAGGAGCTGTTCAGACTATCACCTCTGTCTTAAAGGAGCTGTTCAGACTATCACCTCTGTCTTAAAGGAGCTGTTCAGACTATCACCTCTGTCTTAAAGGAGCTGTTCAGACTATCACCTCTGTCTTAAAGGGGCTGTTCAGACTATCACCTCTGTCTTAAAGGAGCTGTTCAGACTATCACCTCTGTCTTAAAGGAGATGTTCAGACTATCACCTCTGTCTTAAAGGAGCTGTTCAGACTATCACCTCTGTCTTAAAGGAGATGTTCAGTCTATCACCTCTGTCTTAAAGGAGATGTAATAGCCACTACTAGGCGAGGTTCAAACACACCCATATTTCTGGGTAGAAGTTGCCCTCAGGCACATATCAGCTTACGTTCTCCAACACCGATCCTATGTGTCGTTCATACTGTATGTTGCTGTGATCAAAACAAGTGGACCAGACCAAATCTGAACCAATCATAGATGTATATTTCTCACAGGTTTGGACATCCCACTACATCACAGCGTAATATGATACTTTATTGTCCATTTACAAGGGAATTCATGTTGTGACATCTGCATGCAAACACAAACACAACACATTACATGCAGTATGGAAAAACTGGAAAGTGAATATATATGTCACATGTTTACATTTTCACATATCCAAAGTCTCTGAGGCTTACAGTCGGACCGTGTATTGGGCCTTCATCTGTCCTATGTCCCACTGTTCAGCAGCCCGATGGCTGATGGAATAAAACTAGCCTTGCTCCTATTCTTACTGAACAGTGGGACCCTTCACCTCCTTCCGGAAAGCAGCAGCTCAAAACATTGGGCAAGATTGTGTGTGGGGTCCTCCATGATGTAGTAGAACACAGTAGAGTAAAGTAGAGTCCAGTTCAGTACAATAGAGTACTGTACAGTAAAATATATATGTTGAGTACAGTACAGTACAGCACAGTACAGTATAGTACAGTATAACACAGTACAGTATAGTACAGTACAGTACAGTACATTATAGTGTACTCTACTCTACTGTGCTCTACTGTACTTTGCGGTCCAAACTTGCGATACATAGACGTCTATGATTGGTTCAGATTTGGTCCTGCCAGGGCGGATTGACCAAATTTCAACTACTTCTCGTTGTCCATGGATGTCCGGTGTCGTTTGGTGCTCAGTAGGTGAGGATGCTTGTTACAGTACATGGAAAGAGGGTAGGTGTCACGGTAGGTGTCAGTAAGAGCCAGGAGAGGTGACATTAACTGGAGAGAGAGAGAGAGGGGTTGTCCAGACTGGTTTCACACTTGCTTGACCACCAGACGCCACAAAGAGACAGAAAACCATTATGAGCTGAACATAACAGTACGCCAGTACCCCATTTCTCATTGTAGCCAATTCAATTGCAGTAATTACCGATTTGGTAACATAATTACCAGCTTAAATCACTTAATAATTCATAAACAAACACGATATCAGTAAAAACAGTGTAAATAATTGATAGGTCTACCTTTAATTTTGGAATTACAAGGCACAAGGCATTGTTCTTAAACATACAGAAGGCGAATCATTTCTCCAAAACTAAATATAAGTGTTGCTATTAGTTGTCAGGGGACTTTACTTCAACATTACTGTGTTCTGATGTATTTCTAAATCATTTTAAGTATATGTACTGTATATATGCCTTCATTTAACTTGTATCTTTCATTTGACACCCAATTTGACATGCTTCTAAGTCTTAGAGCTGCGAGAGCTGCGAAGATATCAGCCATGTACGCTAAAATGAGAATGAACTCAGAATTTTTGAAGCAATCTGCATGACAATGTTGGTGCTCTTGCAAAAACAGGGCTAATTCCACACGCACGGCAAAAACACGATTCAGCACCTGTCCCCGGGATAACCACCGAACGTTAGAATGGTACAGAAGTACCTCGAATTCAGAGCCCATTTCTTTACACAGCTCACTGAAGATGCGGTGCCTCAGAGCACTAGCAATAGTTCACGCATTCCACTACAATTTTTAATACTTCTGCCAGTTTTGGAGGCAAGGTTTTTGTTGCCAACGCATGCCTGTGCAGAATACAATGCGTAACAATGATGTGTGGTGCATCGGCTTTCACTAGCGCACCAAAACCAAACTTTCTTCCCAGCATGACTGGAGCTCCGTCCGAACAAACTGCAGAAACCATATCCCACGAAAGATTGTTGTCTTTGAAGAAGTCATCCACAAGTTTCTTCACATCGGCTGCCTTAGTTGTTGTAAGAGGCTTACAAAATAAAAAATCTTCCTTTATCACGTCGTCTTTCACATAGCGCACGAATACAGCAAGCTGGCTTAGATTGGAAACGTCTGTGGTCTCGTCGAGTTGAAGGCTGAATTTTGCCGGGCTTGAAATCAGATCTGCAACTACTTGAGCCAAGATGTCTTTGCTCATGTCCTCTATTCTGTCACTGATGGTGTCATTTGAAAGAGGAATTTGGGATAATGTGTGAAAGTTAAATATTTTTAAAAAATAGATTTTGAATTTCGCGCCCTGCAATAGAGCTGGATGTTGTCATATTGTGGGCGGTGTCGGGCTTGCAGCCCAAACAGGATAACTTAACTTCAGCCTCTTTTCCCAGCATGATATTCGCCATCTTCAACACAGCTGGTTTTATGAGTGTTTCACCAATGTTGTTTGGTTTGCCCTGCTTTGCGATCAGGTAAGCAACTTCGTACGATGCTGTGAGGATCGGTTTGTTGATGGGTACAAAGCCGGGAACAGGCAGAGTAGCCTTTTCATCGAATCTGGCTCTCTTCACCTTGAATTCAGCGAGCGTTGTGTTCTTGTATTTTCCATCTCCATGCAGCTTAAGGAAGTGTTCTCTTAGTTTTGCCGGTGCTAGACTAGAATTGCTCAACTTGGCATTGCAAATCATGCAGTTAGGACGCTGACTCCCATCACGTTCCGTTATACATGTGAATCCATATTGTACATGTTCGTCCGACCACTTTCTTTTTTTGCTCGACATAGTAAGTATGAAGGGATTAAAATATTAAGAAAGAAATCACAAGACGTACCATCACGACAGTCACAAGTCGACTACTGAGCGCGCCAAATTCCCTGCAGCACAGATAGGCCAAGCAATGTAGCGTGATCACCTGCAGCCAATGATGGCCAAGCGGGGCATGTCATCACGAATCATATGAGTCGGATGTGTGTCTTGACCTCCGCCGAACCCCTGAGACTGACTCAGACTATCACCTCTGTCTTAAAGGAGATGTTCAGACTATCACCCAGGTTAAGAACCACTGTTCTAAGAACTCGTCCTTTTATGGGTCATTTTACATGGAAATGCCCAGTAAGGCAGTAGTCAGTCATCCCTGGCTAGACAGAGAGGACAGGATTCTGACACAACAGCTCACATCAGATGCAGGACCTGGTGGTTGATTTATGATGTACATCCATCTCTACTCTTTACCTCGCACACGTCGCACACACACACACACACTGACCTCTGGACTACAGTCCCATTCCCTCCCTTCCCTCCATGGCCCTGCCAGCTCAGGACTGATACATATTGACTCTTTATTAAACAGTCAGATTGATTAATGGTGATCAATGCAGTCTCCAGGGGCCTCCCACCCAATCGCTTTTTTGCATGAATGTAAACAACCCACTAAACGGTACGACCCATGATCCATAACAGCCATGAAACCTGACGAGGGGACAGAGTCCCCCCCCCTCGCTCCTTCAGTCTTTCCCTCCTCACCCCCCTCCTTACCTAAACAAGGGATAATTAAAAACTGTTAGGGTTAACGATCGGAGTGAGGGATTCCCCGTCGAAAATAGAGTCCGGACTCCGGACCAATACATAATAACAACACACAGTACGCACTTTGAAATACCCATTTTCTCATTACAAAGACGCACGTACTTGGTGGGGTAATCATCTTTTTAACAACATTCCCGACGTTTCACACTGCTTTTTTTTTTTTTGCTAGCCCGGCTAACCTGCCATCCCCTGCCACAAAGAGAGAGATCTGATATCTCATATTGGGTTCATTTAATTTCCTGTGAGGCAGGTTCTCAACGAGCCCGGCAGGAGCAGTAAGAGCTGAGAGGAATGAAGATGAGCATAAAACCAGTAGAAGGAACCGGGTCTGCATTCCTCCCCTCTCACTGCCTGATCTGACAAAGCCCTCGAAACAACCTTTAAATGAAAACCAGAAACAGCGGAAGCCTTTCCTGTTGTGACTCTATCGTGCTGTTTGACAACACTAAAGGGGGTTCTGTAGACAGACGTACTCTGTTCATTTGTGTGTGTCTTCCTTCCTGTCTTCCTACACGTGTTTTTTAAATCACATCACTCTCCTGCCTCTCTTATATTCCTTTGCCTTTCAGTCTCTTTCTATCCCTTCATCTTTGGCAGTGTGGCCATAAGAGAGAGGTAGAGGGACAGAGGGGAGAAATCAAGCGGGAGAGAGAGAGTGGAGAAATAGAGGGAGAGACTGAGAAAAGAGAGAGAGAAAGAGAGAGAGAGAGAAGGATGTGTAGGGACAGAGAGAGGGTTTTCCAGCAGCACGTTCCCAGAATGTAGATTTCCCTGTCCCAGTTCATGAATATGTAGCAGAAAAATGGACCGTTGCAGCCCTGTGTGAATACACCCTCGCCTCGCCCCGCTCGCCACCCGCTAGGGCTTTACCCCCCTCGCCCCGCTCGCCACCCGCTAGGGCTTTACCCCCCTCGTCCCTCCCCTGGCTGAGCCTCCCTGCCCCCCCTATAGCCCCCTCAGATGTGTGTGTGTGTGTCTGTGTCTGTGTCTGTGTCTGTGTGTGTGTGTGTGTGTGTGTGTGTGTGTGTGCCTAGAGTAGACAGTGAGGAGTGCAGAGCAGGGTAGATCAGAGGGAGCAGGGTGTGATTCAGGAGCATAAGAGATGCTAATGAGGAGAGGCGACCATCATTAGCCATTCTAGCTCTCTGAGCTAAATTAGCAGGCTCCCCTGCCTCACATCCACAAAGCCAATTTAGCTTTTCCCTAACTCTGCTCTCGTAGCCTCTCCCTTTCCCATCATCCTGCCTCTTGATCACCACTCTCCCTTTCTGTGTGTGTGTCAGTGTGTTTTCCAGTGTGCACACCTGTGCCAGTGTGTGTGCCAGTGTGATAGCTCACCCTTTCTAAGCAGTGTGTGTCTGTGTCCATCCCATCCAGACACAACAAGCTCCATTTGGCTCACAGGGAACAACACAAGTCAGTCAAAACGTTCCAAACTTAACAGCAATAGGCCACATGGCTCTAGAATTAGCCAGACCCATGCACACACACACACACACACCTGCCATTTTGTACCAAAATATTGTAATGTCTGCCATGTTAAAATGCACTCCCTAATGGATCCCTTGTCTGTGTGTTGTTGATGATTCATACCAACTGTCTTCTCGTCCGCTGTGGTTGGGTGTTGTGTTGCCACCCTCTTAAACAGCTGTCTCTATGGTAATGGGTGGGCATTTATTACCTGCTACTCTCTGTTTAGTATATATGCATAGTCACTTTAACTATACATTCATGTACATACTACATCAATCGGGCTGACTAACCGGTGTCTGTATGTAGCCTCGCTACTTTTATATCCTCGCTACTGTATATAGCCTGTCTTTTTACTGTTGTTTTATTTCTTTACTTACCTATTGTTCACCTAATACCTTTTTTGCACTATTGGTTAGAGCCTGTAAGTAAGCATTTCACTGTAAGGTCTACACACCTGTTGTATTCGGCGCACGTGACAAATACACTTTGATTTGATTTGTTTGTTTTTGACACAGACACACAAACACACACACTTACTTGGCCACCTTGCACCTGCCTGAACCAAAAACAGCACTCCGAATATCTACAGGATTCCATTTCCTGATCACATCTGGATGTTTCGATCTCATTTATTAATTAGTGAAATAATCATTTACGCTGTGAAAGAGGAGAGCAGCACGGTGGTGGTTAATGACTGGTTCAAAGACAATGCTGGTTACAGGGCCTTTACCCTTATCTCTAATTGACAATGCTCTCTGCTAGGTTATGAATGAGAACTACACACAATGTCTGCATCCCAAATGCCTCCCGGTTCCCTATATAGTGCACTACTTCCCTATATAGGGCACCAGGGTGACATTGGGTATGCATACTCACGAGTGATGAAAGTCAGGATAGTATTGTGAGTGCCCCCGGATCCCAATTAGGTCTTCTATAAAGGGCCATCTGAAAGGAGCTTTGGAAAGATCAGGGTAAGCGTACATGTCACGGCTGTCTTCGTCCTCATCTGACGAGGAGAAGCGAGAAGGATCGGAGGACCAATACGCAGCGTGGTAAGTGTTTGTCATTTTAATGGAAAAAACTGAACACTACAAAACAACAAAGTGACAACCGTGAAGCTAATGAACAATCGTGCTGACACAAAACACTACACATAGACAATCACCCACAACCCACAATGACAAAACAGGATAACTAAATATGGTTCCCAATCAGAGACAACGACTAACACCTGCCTCTGATTGAGAACCATATCAGGCCAAACACAGAAACAGACAAACTAGACATACAACATAGAATGCCCACTCAGATCACACCCTGACCAAACAAAACATGTAAATATACAAAGCAAACTATGGTCAGGGCGTGACAGTAAGCCCACTTCCATCTTTGGATTTCTGCTTTTTTCTGCTTTTTTCTGTTTTCTGTTTCAACAAATTCAACTAAATCAGTAGTTTTATTATTAAGTTAGTTCCCAGTACTGGCCAATTTCAGACCTGCTAAAAAACTTTGGTGTTGAGGCTACCCTCAGATACTGTTTTGTACCTCCTCAGATGAGTGCTGGTATTCGCACACGATAGCATATTTCATGAGCATTCATGACTATTTTGTTTCAATTGAAAATATGGGTTTGATTATGCTAGCAGTAGTGCCTGCATGTGACATTCACACAGTAGCAACATAACTTAGTGAACTATAACGAGATAATATATTTCAGGCATTCACAGTTTACATTTTGAAAAGCTATTTGTCTTATTTTACTGTTAAATTAACCTTTCCATGTTTTTTTTTAAATATATTTATCTCAGGTGTGCAGAGGCACAAGAAGCACTCCCTCTATACAGGATGTAAATGACAATACACCAATATTGTTCAATATAATCCATACTAACTAACTACAAAATATTGTAGTCTATAGTGTATATTTACACCCCAAACCATAGTTTTTAAATATTTTATGAATAGACTTTGCTATTCTTTATTTTTCACCATAAATCCTTAATATTCAATGAACGTGAGCATAAATATGTTTCTTTGTTCAGATTTAAGTTCATTAAAACACCCCAAAACCACAGTGATGCATATTCTGCATCTAGACATGGTGCCTTTACCAATATGATAAACCTCTGTACTGTCTCCGACACGTTTGGTAGTTGTTGATGCAGAAGAGAGAAGAATAAGATCAGGGTTGAGGGATATCTGGGATAGAAGACCTAAAAGTGGTGGACAAAAAATGCAAATGAGGGACAAGAATATGACTATTTGATGCACTGTTGTCTTTCATTCATGTGATTCTGTTTTTGGTCCATCACCTGTACCATTTTAATACACAGTAGAGGGAGATTTTTCAGATCGGCGTTAGGAAGGCAAGTTGAACAAACTAAAAATAATTGCAGTACAGCACATGTGAATCAGCTTTCAGATAATTCATTGAGAGTTGTGTCTGTTCTGGTCTTTGTTGCACGGCTTCTCATCCACAGAGGGCCAGTGTGGGTGCAGGGTTGTGTTCTAACCAAGCAATAACACACCTGATTCAACGAATCATGTCTTGGTTGAAGTCTATGATTACTTGAATCAGGTGTCCAATGGCTGGTAAGAACCAAAGCCACGTTGATCTCTGCGGATACGATTGGACAGCCCCCTGCTATGAGTGCAACTTTCATGATGAATAGTAATGATACATTTATTTTAATACCTTTAGGGAGATTAATATAATTGCATTTTACAAAAGAAATGTCAGTATGTCACTTTTGAACATTTTTAAATGAATTCAAATGGATTATTAAATTGGTGGGCTTATTTGGAACACCCATGGGTTTAATAACCCATCAGAGTCTAAGCCCTGTCTAAACTGTTGGGGTTCTATTAAGCTATGTGGAATTGTTTTAAGAACGTCATACCAAGGATCATTTACCTATTTGATTTAGAGTTTTAAGACCCCTTGAAGTATCACAAAATTACATACAAAAATGATTTGATAAATTATTTGGGGCCTTACTGCTATTAGCCCTGTAAGGATGTACGCTGAGAGTCGTGAAGCAAGTTCAGGGAGTGAATAAATGTAATGAATAAATGAACAAAACAAGAAACACAAACAGCGCACCGACATGAAACAGGAACAATGACGACTGGGGAAGAAGCCAAAGGGAGTGACATATAAAGGGCAGGTAATCAAGGAGGTGACGGAGTCCAGGTGAGTGTCATTATGCGCGTAACGCTGGTGACAGGTGTGCGCCATAGCGAGCAGCCTGGTGACCTAGAGGCCATAGAGGGAGCACACGTGACAAGCCCCTACAAATGCATTGAATAACAGATTCACTACATGGAACAACAGATAGTCCCCCAAAAATATGTAAAGGAAGTTTGTTCTGAAGTGTCTGTCCTATATCTGAGAGATAGAAAGATCAGGAAACATTTTATATATGTATTTAACCCCATATTTTTGCCATTAAACAGTCTCCATATATACTTTCATAAATGTTTTCAACTGGTACCAGGGGACCTTCAGATAAGTCTTGTGAGGCCTGTGGGTCTCACCTTTACACATAAGGGTTATATTAGTGTGTAGCCCAAACTGTTCAGATGCTACAGACAGAAGCTGTCAGATCGGCTGTACCGACTTCAGACAAGTCCCAAGACGCTTGTGGGGGTCGTAGAGAAAAATGTGTTCGTGTTCGTGAGAATTTGTAGGCCAACCCGTCCGGACGCTACAGACAATTTATCGAGAAGACTGATTTTCAGGATGTCTCATGGTCTGACTCTGTCACCTTTCACCGCAGATGTGGGGGTGCGACATCGGCGGAGGAGGTGGATTGAGACGCATCCAATGCAGGTTAAACTGAAAGATTTTTAGGGGATTTGTTAATATACTAAATAGATTTCCATGGGGGCGCTGACATCGACCTTAGGGCGTTTAAAGTGTACACTCAGCACTTATTAAGCACAGTCCGGATTTTATCAAATATTTTTGTCTTACACATTTGTTTTGTAAGTAAAGTATTAAAACTTCACGAGTGATGCATTTTTCATTTTATATCCACATTTTATATCCACAAATGTCTAAACTTTCTACCCTAATTCTAATAATAAATGGCGTTCCTGCATGT
Organism: Salvelinus namaycush; assembly: GCF_016432855.1. Taxonomy (NCBI): domain Eukaryota; kingdom Metazoa; phylum Chordata; class Actinopteri; order Salmoniformes; family Salmonidae; genus Salvelinus; species Salvelinus namaycush. The sequence goes on along the minus strand of NC_052344.1, from coordinate 6,307,146 downwards.
GGCTGTGGCTGCATAGCCCCTTAGAGCCAGAGATGGGCAGTATCTCTGTTATACGTATTTGAAATACATATTTTAATTACTTCTGAATATTTTGTCATTTGAATTAGACTGAACTACACTGAACTACACATCATTTTCAATATTATTATAGCGGTTCACATTTTGTGCCCCCCTTTCACCCTACATTGGTACCAGAAGTCTGATAACACTATGGTGTGACGAGCAAAAACGAACAATTGAAAACATGCTGAGTATTATTTTAATGAGCTCCGCCCCAAATCAAGGCCAATAATAATAGCCAGTGTGCTTTGCAGTTCATTTTGGTATATTCATTTTTACATATACATTTTGGTCGTTTAGCAGACACTCTTACCCAGAGTGAATTTCTCAACTAAGGTTGATAAACAACAACAACATATCACCGTCATAGCAAGTAAAACGTTTCTGTAACCGTTACTGAGAAAGTAGTTGCTGTTTGGGCCGGGTGCTTGCAAATTTATTTTTGTATTTTGTAGTTCAAATACATGTATTTTAATTATATACATTACAAAATACAATTTTAATAGTTTATTTTGATACATTGATCTTTATAGCCTTTGCATCTGTATTTTGTAATTGTATTTGTGCTTCTACACCTGCATTGCTTGCTGTTTGGCGTTTTAAGCTGGGTTTCTGTACAGCACTTTGAGATATCAGCTGATGTAAGAAGGGCTATATAAATACATTTGATTTGATATTTTGCCATTTTTGCCAATCCCTGGTTACAGTCGTGGTCGTGTGTGGATCCATGCAGCACTATCTCTGCAATAGAAACAAAGAAGCTGATTTCCAGCTCAGAACGGCTGAGACACAGAGAGCAGGAGAACAAATCAGATCAAAATCTAATTGTATTTGTCACATACGCCGAATACAACCTTACAGTGAAATGCTTACTTACAAGCCCTTAACCAACAATGCAGTTTTAAGGATACCCCCAAAAAAGCAAGAGAAAAACAAATAATTAAAGAGCTGCAGTAAATAACAAAGTGGGGCTAAATAGAGGGGGTACCGGTACAGAGGCAATGTGTCAATGTGCGGGGGCACCGGTGTCGAAGTAACTAAGGTAATCAAGTACATGCAGGTAGGGTTATTAAAGTGGCTATGCATAGATAATGACAGAGTAGCAGCAGCGTGTGGGGCGATGTAAATAGTCTGGGTAGCCATTTAAATGAGCTGTTCAGGAGTCTTATGGCTTGAGGGTAGAAGCTGTTTAGAAGCCTCTTGGACCTAGACTTGGCGCTCCGGTACCGCTTGCCGTGCGGTAGCAGAGACAACAGTCTGTGACCAGGGTGGCTGGAGACTTTGACAATTTTTAGGGCCTTCAGGTCCTGGATGGCAGGAAGCTTGACCCCGGTGATGTACTGGGCCATACGCACTACCCTCTGCCTTGCGGTCGGAGGCCAAGCAGTTTCCATAGCAGGCAGTGATGCAACCCGTCAGGATGCTCTTGATGGTGCAGCTGTAAAAACCTTTCGAGGATCTGAGGACCCATGACAAATCTTTTCAGTCTCCTGAGGGAGAATAGGTTTTGTTGTGCCCTCGTCACGACTGTCTTGGTGTGCTTGGACCATGTCACGGACCATGTGAGCCATGACCGTCCTTTCAAAGCACTTCATGGCTACAGACGTAAGTGCTACGGGTCGGTAGTCATTTAGGCAGGTACACGTTCTGGTAATCCGTCTTGCCCAGCGGCCTTGTGAATGTTGACCTGTATAAAGTTCTTACTCACATTGGCTGCGGAGAGCGTGATCACACAGTCATCCGGAACAGCTGATCCTCTCATGCATGTTTCGGTGTTACTTGCCTCGAAGCGAGCATAGACGTTATTTAGGTCATCTCGTAGGCTTGTGTCACTGGGCAGCTGTGCTTCCCTTTGTAGTCTGTAATAGTTTGCAAGCCTTGCCACATCCGACGAGCATCAGAGACGGTGTAGTACGATTCAATCTTAGTCCTGTATTGACGCTTTGCCTGTTTGATGGTTCGTCGGAGGGCATAGCGGGATTTCTTATAAGCTTCTGGGTTAAAGTCCCGCTCCTTGAAAGCGGTAGCTCTACCCTTTAGCTCAGTGCAAATGTTGCCTGTAATCCATGGCTTCTGGTTGGGGTATGTACCTACATTCACTATGGGGACAACGTCCTCGATGCACTTATTGATAAAGCCAGTGACTGATGTGGTGTACTCCTCAATGCCATCGGAAGAATCCCGGAACATATTCCGTTCTGTGCTAGCAAAACAGTCCTGTAGTTTAGCATCTGCTTCATCTGACTACTTTTTTTTAGACCGAGTCACTGGTGCTTCCTGCTTTAATATTTGCTTGTAAGCAGGAATCAGGAGGATAGAGTTATGGTCAGATTTGCCAAATGGAGGGTGAGTGAGAGCTTTGTACGCGTCTCTGTGTGTGGAGTAAAGGAGGACTAGAATTGTTTTCCCTCTGGTTGCACGTTTAACATGCTGATAGAAATGAGGTAAAACTGATTTAAGTTTCCCTGCATTAAAGTCACCGGCCACTAGGAGCGGTTTCCTGTTTGCTTATGGCGGAACACAGCTCATTTAGTGCGGTATTAGTGCCAACCTCGCTCTGTGGTAGTATGTAGACAGCTACGAAAAATACAGATGAAAACTCTCTAGGTAGATAGTGTGGTCTACAGCTTATCATGAGATACTCTACCACAGGTGAGCAAAACCTTGAGACTCCCTTAGATGTCGTGCACCCGCTGTTGTTTACATAAATGCATAGGCCCCGCCCCGTGTTTTACCAGAGGCTGCTGTTCTGTCTTGACGATAGAGTGTATGTTCTTAATGTCGTCGTTCAGCCCCGACTCGGTGAAACATAACATATTATAGTTTTTAATGTCCCGTTGGTATGGAGATAATTATAGAGAGTTAAAAATACTGGAGCTTACAGCTAAACCCCACCAGGCAATCTGATATTCTGATAGGAAGACTCTTTAATATTCTGATATGAAGACTCTTTGAGATGAACTGCATATATATATACTACGGTTTAAATGTTTTGGAACACCTACTCATTCAAGGGTTTTTCTTTATTTTTACTATTTTCTACATTGTAGAATAATAGTGAAGACATCAAAACTATGAAATAACACATATGGAATCATGTAGGAACCAAAAATTCTTAAACAAATCAAAAGATATTTGATATTTCAAATTCTTCAAAGTAGCCACCCTTTGCCTTGATGACAGCTTTGCACACTCTTGGCATTCTCTCAACCAGCTTTATGAGGTAGTCACCTGGAATGCATTTCAATTAACAATTAACTTTGCCTTGTTAAAAGTTCATTTGTGGAATTTCTTTCCTACTTAATGTGTTTGAGCCAATCAGTTGTGTTGTGACAAGGTAGGGGTGGTATACAGAAGATAGCCCTATTTGGTAAAAGACCAAGTCCATATTATGGCAAGAACAGCTCAAATAAGCAAAGAGAAACAACAGTCCATCAGTACTTTAAGACATGAAGGTCAGTCAATACGGAAACATTTCAAGAACTTTTAAAGTTTCTTCAAGTGCAGTCGCAAAAAACATCAGGTGCTATGATGAAACTGGCTCTCATGAGGACCTCCACAGGAAAGGAAGACCGATAGTTACCACTACTACAGAAGATAAGTTCATTAGAGTTACCAGCCTCAGAAATTGCAGCCCACATAAATGCTTTACAGAGTTCAAGTAACAGACACATCTCAACATCAATTGTTCAGAGGAGACTGCGTGAATCAGGCCTTCATGGTCGAATTGCTGCAAAGAAACCACTACTAAAGTACACCAATAAGAAGAAGAGACTTGCTTGGGCCAAGAAACCTGAGAAATGGACATTAGACCAGTGGAAATCTGTCCTTTGGTCTGATGAGTCCAAATTTGAGATTTTTGGTTTCAAACGCTGTGTCTTTGTGAGACGCAGAGTAGGTGAACGGATGGTCTCTGCATGTGTGGTTCCCACCATGAAGCATGAAGGAGGTGTGATGGTGTGGGCGTGCTTTGCTGGTGACACTGCATGGCTACCACAGCATTCTGCAGCAATACGCCATCCCATCTGGTTTGCGCTTAGTGGGACTATCATTTGTTTTTCAACAGGGCAATGACCCAACACACCTCCAGGCTGTGTAAGGGCTATTTGACCAAGAAGGAGAGTGATGGAGTGCTCAATCAGATGACCTGGCCTCCACAATCACCCGACCTCAACCCAATTGAGATGGTTTGGGATGAGTTGGAACATAGAGTGAAGGAACAGCAGCCAACAAGTGCTCAGCATATGTGGGAACTCCTTCAAGACTACTGGAAACGAATTCCAGGTGAAGTTGGTTGAGAGAATCCCAAGAGTGTGCAAAGCTGTCATCGAGGCAAAGGGAGGCTACTTTGAAGAATCTCAAATATATTTTGATTTGTTTAACACTTTTTGGGTACTTCATGATTCCATATGTGTTATTTCATAGTTTTGATGTCGTCACTATTATTTTACAATGCAGAAAATAGTAAGAATAAAGAAATCTACGAATACAGATTCCCTTGTTCATCCGTGGTTCGGACGGACCAGTCATCAGCACTATCTGCAGTGCCTCTATTCAAATGACTCTCTCCTAACACACACACCATACATTGCTGCTACTATTTATTATTTATCCTGCTGCTCAGCCACTTTACCCCTGATTGTATGCATACAACTACCTCGTCTATCACTGATATCGTTATTGATATTGTTCTTGTACATATTGTATATTTTATTTGTGTTGACACTATCTATTTCTGATATTGCTACAATGCAAGTAATCATTTGGCTGTACCGTTTACACCTCCTGTAGAGACCAACCACTTAACAAGACAAAATATTGATTTATAGAATTAATATTGAGATGTGTGGTCGTAACATGATTTTGTGACATGCCACAACAATATCATGTGACCGTATCAAGTGTCCACCACATAAATATATGGCGCATGCATCTGATTATGTACTGTACATGTGCACCTCACTCAGGTTTCAACACAGGCTATATGGCCTTAACTTATGTATGGTATACTATGTGATAAGTGTGTGTGTAACAGTATATAAAGTATGCTAATTGTGTGAAGGTATTTGGGCAGTGGTGTAAAGTACTTCAGAATCTGTACATTACTTTACTATTTATATTTTTGGCAACTTTTACTTTTACTTCACTAAATTCCGAAATAAAAGAATGTACTTTTAACTCCATATATTTTCCCTGACACCTAAAAGTACTCATTACATTTTGACAGGAAAATTGTCCAATTCACACACTTATAAAGAGAACATGCCTGGTCATCTCTACTGCATCTGATCTGGCAGATTCACTAAACACAAATGCTTTTTGTTTGTAAGTGTTGGAGTGTGCCCCTGGCTATCCGTCAATAAAAATAAAATAAAATTGTGCCGTCTGGTTTTTAATATAAGGAATTTGAAATTTATACTTTTACTCAAGTATGACAATTTAGTACTTTTTCCACCACTGGAGGTGGCTGGGGGTCAACGCATTTCTTTCACATGACCCATCAATTTAGACACGTGTGTCTGGGTAAGCGTCATCTAATATTTATAAAATATTTTTATCTGGACACTTTCTGTTTACCTGGAATTTTTCCTTATTGTAGGCTTCTACTTTGACCCCTTTTAGTCTTAATCTTTACTACACTACTCACTGTTTAGCACATGGCCTCACATGTGAACCCTTAAAGAGATGGGTGGGGCTAAGGCTTAAGAGGGCGTGAACAATGCTAAATGGGTGTAGACAAAGGAGAGCTCTCCAGTAGGTTCCAAAACATTCAAAGGCCCTTTTCTCAAAAGTGAGTTCACAAGTTTAGCAACTTTCAAAGCAGAATTACATTCCCATTGTTATTCAAAAATGCAGTGTATGACATACCATTTTGTAGTCTATACTTTTATCCAATGTAAAAAAATTAAAAAAATCTAATTTTGCCACATAAGACCGATTTGAGCCGGTCAGTCACACATATCTAACCGAAGAAGATCTGAATGTTGCATTTGCAATTTCTGAGTCTCTTTCTCTCTACATTTAGTAAACTGAGGTGGATGTTTGGTGGATGTTTTGTCTCCCAATTACTGTGGCTAAACGATCGTCCTGCCTACAGTAGTATGGTGCATTTAAACCACATCAAACCTCCGGCAGTGAACAGATGGAATGTATTAAAGGATAAGCGGGCAGAATATACATTCTTGTCACCCATACTCAGCTTAATGACTTTCACATCAAAGCCTTTGTCTGAAAAGCCCCAAAGTCAGAACATCACCAGTAAAATCTTTAAAAGCTCAGCCAGGTGTCATGTCGTATTAATGACATTCAGCTTCCAGTCACACCAGGGCCATCAAACAGGGGTAAAAAATAGAGAAAAAGAGAGAAAAAGGTTTCTAGCCCCTCTATTGGTTCAGAAATGACATCACAATCTTCAGCTGTCATCACACAATCAAACAAGATGTTGTATTATATAATGCATTGTGGTTTGACTGATGTTTCATTTAATTTTTCTCTTTTGGCTTCCAGCTAACTGTTCTGACATTGTGCGCTTCGGACAGACGAACGGGCGTCGCCACTCATCAAACTAGTAAGTGAGAGCTGAGTGAAAGAGGCAGAGGGAACGATTTAAAAGTGTTGACCACCTTGTGATTATTCTATAAAGTCCTGGCGGACTGAACGTATTACGAGAGTATGAGACTGTATTATGAGAGTGTGTCATAATACAACTGAGAGGAGAGGAGAATCGATTGTTTTGCCCAAAAAGCCCTTTTTCATCAACCGTCCCCTCTATGGAAAGGGAAAGGGGGATACCTAGACAGTTGTACAACTGAATGCCTTCAACTGAAATGTGTCTTCCGCATTTAACCCAACCCGTCTGATGAGGCTTAGTTACCGTGCTCCATTGTTCCTTGGACATGATCGGAACATTCCACCCCCTTCCCCACCCACCCATCCACACACAAACACCTATCGATTGATCCCCAGTCCAGAACCATGCTCCCTCTGCTGCCTATGTCCAACACACAGACAAGCCTGACAGGGCTTCTCGCCCGGCTGAGCACAGAACACACAAACTAAGAGACACACATACACACTGACATACAGAAAGAGAGAGAGAAACACACACATACACACTGACATACAGAGAGAGAGAAACACACACACACTGACATACAGAAAGAGAGAGAGAAACACACACATACACACTGACATACAGAAAGGGAGAGAGAAACACACACATTCTTCAGGGGATAGGGTCCCATCCTTCCAAAGAGGAACAAGCAACACCGCCTAGCTGCTTTGGCCAGCATCTCCCTATCTGTGGGGTTCTTTAAATACATCAGACCTCTGTAATATCAGGGAACCCGTTTCTCTTTATGCCTCAATGAATTGCTGACTGCAGTCAGAGGAGGCCTATAGAGAGGATGGGAGGCAGGGAGACATAGTCTTAAATGTGTAAAACAGACACACACAGCTGGGCCCAGCAGTTGGCTACGGGAGTTGTATGGAAGGACTCACACTGGCCTTTATTTGTGTGTGTGTGTGTGTGTGTGTGTGTGTGTGTGTGTGTGTGTGTGTGTGTGTGTGTGTGTGTGTGTGTGTGTGTGTGTGTGTGTGTGTGTGTGTGTGTGTGTGTGTGTGTGTGTGTGTACACAGGTTTGTGCAAGTAATGCCTAACGGGGCGTGGGTGGATACAGTGAGCCTATTTCACCCAGCACGGATGTTATTAACTCACAGACACATCTCCAGTTCTATCTGTCTCCTGTTGTCTTTGTCTCGTCTCTCCACCAGATCTGCTGTCTGAATCACAACAGTCTTGTTCTCTCCATCTGTCCCTTCACACCCTCTATTTATCCCTGTCACTTCCTCTCCCTCTCTCCTTTCTCTCTCTCTCTCTCTTTCACGTCCTGTCCTCCCACCTGTCTCTCTTTTCCTGCCTGTCTCTCTCGTCTACACACGCTCCCCATCTCACTCGCTCTCTCGTTTCTCTCTCCTTTTCTCTCTCTCCCTCCTTTATTTGGCAGTGACGACTAAAAGAGAGCGTACTAGATGACAGTGCCTTTGGGGATCTCAACACTCACCAGATAGTAATTAGATCTAAGTATTAACATAGCCAATCAGTAAGATCAGAAACGGGGGGGGGGGGGGGGGGGGGGATATCAAACACACATACTATACTGTATGCAGACTGTTGAGTCATCACATTTGTCAGCTCCTCAATAGTCATCCTTTAGAGCAGTGAGCATGAAAGATCTTCTCATCTGTCTCCTTTACTCATAGTCAACTCGAGGGCAAGTGAATATGAACTATCTTTTTGGTGTGTAAACACTGGTGCTTGCAGTGTGTACAGTACGCACCATGAAGATAGTTGATGGAAACAGCATTGTGTCATTGTTTCATGTCAGATGGCATCACTCCTACGCGATGCTCGTCCCTCAACCGATCTTGTGTTCAAGTTGAATATTACCGAGCATCTGCCGCTCAGAAATGAAAACGTATTTTCTAAGTCATGATATCACTGCGCTCTCGTATGGCATTAAATAGGCAGAATAACTAGCTAAATTATTACAAACGTTGATTTAATAGTTTGAAGATGAAAAATAAAGTGTGGCTAAATAAAGGGATTTGATCAGCTGCTTAGCTTGCTTACAGTCAATAGTTAGCTAGCTCTACATGGACTGAGATTCAATTAACACACTGCTTAGTGCAGGGTTTCCCGGTCCTCGGGATCCTAAGGGGTGCACCTTTTTGGTTTTTGAACCTAGCACTACACAGCTGATTCAAATAATCAAGCTATGATTAGTGTTGGGCGAGAGAGAGAGAGAGAGAGAGAGAGAGAGAGAGAGAGAGAGAGAGAGAGAGAGAGAGAGAGAGAGAGAGAGAGAGAGAGAGAGAGAGAGAGAGAGAGAGAGAGAGAGAGAGAGAGAGAGAGAGAGAGAGAGAGAGAGAGAGAGAGAGAGAGAGAGAGAGAGAGAGAGAGAGAGAGAGAGAGAGAGAGAGAGAGAGAGAGAGAGAGAGGTGTGGCCCAAATATATCTCCTTTCTTCTGAAGCTTGCACTCGTTCACTGCTTTCTACAAATCTAAAACCATTGGATTGGTGGAGACATGGTGGAGTCAGAGTTTCCACCATACCTCTTATGCCAGTCATTTGCACACTTTGGTAGGAAGGGGAAATAATTGGGACATAGCCAGAAAGAGCTGCTGTCCTCTCCACCAAACCCTTCCTTCTTCCTGAACCGTGTTGAGCTGAAAGCGCTCTGTGAGCCAGAAGCACTGTGGGCCATCAGAGTACTCCCAGCCAAGCCCATCCACCTGCCCCCATTACATAACACTGACTTTGCCAGTGCACACACACATACACACATATGCACACACACACATATACACATACAACCCTCTACGTGCCAGGGCTGCTCAAACACACACACACACACACAGTACAAACACACACATACACACAGTACACACACCCTCTCTCTCTCACACATAACTCAGTGCCCTGCCGAACCCGATAGGGGAGCCAGGGTATGATGATACTTGGGTGGGTGTGTGTGGCATTGTAGAGGGGGAACGTGTGGAAAGCCGAATTGGGAGTGAGAAGGGGTGGGGAAGGAGGGGGAAAGAGGTGCAGGGAACATGAGGAGTTGTAGACAGAAGGCACCTCACATCATTTCACAAATACAGAGTTGACAACAGCAAAGAGGGCTAACAGTAACCTGCTGAAACCCAATACAAACACAGGCCCATTCCAACTACCTCTTCTGAGTTACCATGGTGATGTAATTATACAGAGGGTAAATTAATCCAAGCACAGTTTATCCATTATATTGACCAGATACCCTAGTGGCCACTCTAACAATGAAAATAAATGTATTCAAAAATCGAAGGCAGTCGGGAGGAGGCTAAATCAGGTGGAACAATTCTAGCCAAGGATAGGGCAGATACGCATGTGAACGACATGCTTAATGGACAACGGTTTCCACTAGTTACCACAGCCACAAAGTCAAAATTGTCTATATCGACTCTCTCTCGTTGACCTCCATACAAAAACTCTTTGGTTGGTGAGCGATTTTTTTTCTTCTGCTCAAAGTCAGGTCTCGACGTCTGCAAGTTTTCTCTCCCTGGTAAGTAATTGGTTGATTAATTAATGTCATTCCTTGGTCAGAGAATCAACCCACCTGGTGTTCTAGGTTTCAATCAGTCGCTGATTAAAGGGGAAGAATTCAAATCAGCAGCGCTACAATTTCAAAGTCTGAATATGAGAAGGTGGGGAAATAAATGTTCTATAACCCTGATACGTGCTGAGGGACACTCTTGGCAAAAGGACTTCAGGATACAGTAGGCTCAGTGTCCTGAGTGTCCTCTGAGTTTTTGCTGGAGTACAAATAAATGTGTTGATACAGACGCAAACACAAAAATACACACACGAACACCACACACACTAGAGAAAGAGATTGACCCTGGAGCCAGAGGGCAGCTCTCTGATAAGTGTCAACAACGTGCTACTACATAGATGACAGGGTGAGATACCCTCAGAGCTGTGGAATGAATGTTGACGGTTCCACTGTCAACACACAGCCAAGGTCAACGGTCCAGTCCACTCTGTTAGCTGATAACTCCCAATCACACCCTGCAGGATGTGCTCTATCCACTAAACTGGAGTCCGGGTACATCAGGAAGTCCAGGACCCAGATGCACAGGGCGGGGTTTAGACCCAGGGCCTCGAGCTTAATGATGAGCTTGGAGGATACTATGGTGTTGAATGCTGAGCTATAGTCTATAGTATTCCTACATACAGTACATATTCCTCTTGTCCAGATGGGATAGGGAAGTGTGCAGTGTGATGACGATTGCATCGTCTGTGGACCTATTGGGGCGGTAAGCAAATTGCAGTGGGTCTAGGGTAACAGGTAGGGTGGAGGTGACATGATCCTTGACTAGTCTCTCAAAGCACTTCATGATGACAGAAGTGAGTGCTACGAGGCAGGTTGCCTTCACTTTCTTGTGCACAGGAACTATGGTGGTCTGTTTGAAACATGTAGGTATTACAGAATTGGTCAGGGAGAGGTCGAAAAAAGTCAGTGAAGTCACATGCCATTTGGTCCGCGCATGCTTTGGGTACACGTCCTGGTAATCCGTCTTGTCCTGCTTTGTGAATGTTGACCTGTTTAAAGGTCTTGCTCACTTTGGCTATGGGAGAGCGTGATCACACAGTCGTCCCGAACAGCTGGTGCCCTCATGCATGCTTCAGTATTGCTTGCGTCACTAGGCAGCTCGTGGCTGGGTCTCCCGTTGTAGGCAGTAATAGTTTTCAAGCCCTGCTACATCCGACGAGCGTCAGAGCCGGTGTAGTAGGATTCAATATTGGTCCTGTATTGATACTTTGCCTTTCTGATGGTTCTTCTGAGGGCATAGTGGGATTTCTTATAAGCGTCTGCTCCTTGAAAGCGGCAGCTCGGGCCTTTAGCTCCATGCCGATGTTGCCTGTAATCCATGGCTTCTGGTTGGGATATGTACGTACAGCCACTGTAGGGACGACGTCGTTGATGCACTTATTGATGAAGCCGGTGACTGAGGTGGTATACTCCTCAATGCCATTGGTTGAATCCTGGAACATAGTCTGTGCTAGCAAAACAGTCCTGTAGCGTCGCACCCGCGTCATCTGACCTAGCGACTAGATTTCTTGATTATATGAGCAAAAAATATTCTGTGTTATTTGGAACGGCAAACCAGACAAAATATTTATATAATGAATATTAATTTGGAGGGCATAAATTATTAAATATGAAAGCATTAGACCTCTCACTAAAGGTTTCAGTCATACAAAAGTTATACTTAAATCCGGACTGGTTCTCTAGCAGATTAGTAAGAATGTCTCACCCCATGTTCAAGAAGGACCTCTTTCCCTTTATTCAGATTACAACCTCTCACTTTCAGTTATTTGAAAATGAAATAATCTCCAAAATGTTGCTATTTTTAAAACAAGCCATAGAAAATTGGTTGCAATTTCAGTTTAATCCACCAGAAAAGACTAAACAAATATTACAACAAATATTATGGTTAAACTCGAATATACTAATTGGCAAAAAAGCTATATTTTTGGATTTAAAAAAAAGAGTATAATCTTTGTAAATTGTATCAATAATAGGACTGTTGGAGTTATGTCATACATGCAGATAACAAAGATATCTGGAAATGTCTGATCTACTCAAAATTACAACCAACTAATTGTAGCATTATTGCAAAAATGGAAAAGCCAAGTGGAAGGGGGAAAAAGTAAGGAACTTGTCTGTTGGCCCTGCATTAAAGACCAACATTGGTTAAAGAAGATTGTGATCAATAAAAAAGTATACCAGTTTCATTTCAGGACCAAAAAATTGACAGCTGTGCCATATAGATTTGCAAAATAGTTGGAAGGAGATTTTCAATGGATTGATTCCATGGCACATGGTTTATGAACTGATACAGAAAACAACGCTGGACTCAAAACGTAGAGTTTTTCCATTTAAATTATTATACAAAATTCTTGCAACCAATAGAATGTTATATATATGGGGGGGATACAACCATCCCAGCTCTGCAGATTTTGCTGCGAAGAGACAGAATCATTAGATCGTTTTGGTACTGTCCATATGTAGCTTGTTTTTGGTTGCAGGTTCAGGAATGTCTGAAGAATTCCAGCATTTACCAGGAGCTAACTCTGCAAATAGCACTACTGGGTGATTTAAAAAGTCAGTGAATCGATCAATAATATAATATTTCTCTTAGCAAAAAAAAGTGATCTTTCATTTACAATCTGTAGAAACTATGAGAACAGAAATGTTCAGAACTTTTGTGACTAATGTGAAATATGCTGTTTCTGCAAAATGTATAGAAGGTCAGAACTTTTGTGAAACAGCAAAGTTAATATATATATATATATGGTCTTCAGAGATAGATGGGAGGGGTTGAGGGTAGCTGAAGGATGGGACTAAAAACAAACTAAAGATAACTATTGTCAAATGTACTGTGTCCGTAAAATGTATATAGTATGTACAAACTGGATATACTAGTCTAAGTGTTGTTATCCATTAGTTAAATATATTTTATATATATATATATATATATTATCTATTTTTACAAAAACAATATATGGGGGATTGTAAATTACGAAGACAATTACATTGATTGAAGCCACAAACTATCAGCAAAATTAAAGCTGAACTACCCCCTAAAAAAATAGAAAATAATACAGCCATGACAGAAGTGTACATTTAAACAGCATGACGAATGAACAGTGGATTTTTATGGGAAAAATATGTGGTGTAAAAAAGATTGGAACCATGTCCTTATTTGACCGCTAGGTTTTATGGGTCTTATGACTCACACTGTGGTACACTATAGGCTGCCATTTAGGACACAGATGTTGATCTGACTGTCAAATAGCATTGTAGACTATGAGGATATTCCATTATTGAAATACAGCATTATTGGTGTGGATGGCATGCCATAGAACCATTTTACCCTTGATCCTAGAACAGAACACTTCTATCGAACCGTTAAGAATTGAAGCGACAAAGGTGGCAAAGGGAATAAAAAGGTTGGTAATGAATATTACATGGACAGGAAATGGCTTTTCTTGACTCTCTCCTCTCCAATACCAGTCTATTTCTGTGTGTAATGTTTGACCCTTCGACCCCACAGTGTGGGAGGAAAGCTTTTAAGGAGTAGCGGATGTTTGATTGGAGTGACACTTTGATTAGCCAGGTAGGCTAGTTGAGAAGAAGTTTTCATTTACAACTGCGACCTGGCCAAGATAAAGCAAAGCAGTGCGACACAAACAACAACATAAAGTTACACATGGAATAAACAAACATACAGTCAATAATACAATAGAAAAAGTATATATACAGTGTGTGCAAATGAGGTAAGATAAGGGAGGTAAGGCAATAAATAGGCCATAGTGGCAAAATAATTACAATATAAAAATTAAACACTGGAGTGATAGATGTGCAGAAGATGAATGTGCAAATAGAGCTACTGGGGTGCAAAGGAGCAAAATAAATAAATAACAGTATGGGGATGAGGTAGTTGGATGGGCAATTTACAGATGGGCTATGTGCAGTGATCTGTGAGCTGCTCTGACAGCTGATGTTTAAAGTTAGTGAGGGAGATATGAGTCTCCAGCTTCAGTGATTTTTGCATTTCGTTACAGTCATTGGCAGCAGAGAACTGTAAGGGAAGGCGGCAAAAGGAGGAACTGGCTTTGGGGGTGACCAGTGAAATATACCTGCTAGAGCGTGTGCTACGGGTGGGTGCTGCTATGGTGACCAGTGAGCTGAGATAAGGCGGGGCTTTACCTAGCAAAGACTTATAGATGACCTGGAGCCAGTTGGTTCGGCGACGAATATGAAGCGAGGGCAAGCCAATGAGAGCATACAGGTCGCAGTGGTGGGTAGTATATATGGGGCTTTGGTGACAAAACGGATGGCACTGTGATAGACTGCATCAAATCAAATCAAAGTTTATTTGTCATGTACGGCGAATACAACAGGTGTAGACCTTACAGTGAAATGCTTACTTACAGGCTCTAACCAATAGTGCAAAAAAGGTATTAGGTGAACAATAGGTAAGTAAAGAAATATAACAACAGTAAAAAGACAGGCTATATACAGTAGCGAGGCTGTAAAAGTAGCGAGGCTACATACAGACACCGGTTAGTCAGGCTGATTGAGGTAGTATGTACATGTAGATATGGTTAAAGTGACTATGCATATATGAAAAACCGAGAGTAGCAGCAGCGTAAAAGAGGGGTGGGGGGGGGGCACACAATGCAAATAGTCCGGGTAGCCATTTCATTACCTGTTCAGGAGTCTTATGGCTTGGGGGTAAAAACTGTTGAGAAGCCTTTTTGTCCTAGACTTGGCACGCCGGTACCGCTTGCCATGCGGTAGTAGAGAGAACAGTCTATGACTGGGGTGGCTGGGGTCTTTGAGAATTTTTAGGGCCTTCCCCTGACACCGCCTGGTGTAGAGGTCCTGGATGGCAGGCAGCTTAGCCCCAGTGATGTACTGGGCCGTACGCACTACCCGCCTTGCGGTCAGAGCCGAGCAATTGCCGTACCAGGCAGTGATGCAACCAGCCAGGATGCTCTCGATATTGCAGCTGTAGAACCTTTTGAGGATCTCAGGACAAATGCCAAATCTTTTTAGTTTCCTGAGGGGGAATAGGCTTTGTCATGCCCTCTTCACGACTGTCTTGGTGTGTTTGGACCATTCTAGTTTGTTGGTGATGTGGACACCAAGGAACTTGAAGCTCTCAACCTGCTCCACTACAGCCCAGTCTTTGAGAATGGGGGCGTGATCGGTCCTCCTTTTCCTGTAGTCCACAATCATCTCCTTGCTGAGTAGAGTGTCCAATTTACACAATCCAATTTGCTGAGTAGAGTGTTGGAGGCTATTTTGTAAATGACATTGCCGAAGTCAAGGATCGGTAGGATAGTCAGGTTTAAGAGGGTATGTTTGGCAACATGAGTGAAGGATGCTTTGTTGTGAAATAGGAAGCCGATGCTAGAGTTAATTTTGGATTGGAGATGCTTAATGTGAGTCTGGAAGGAGAGTTTACAGTCTAACCAGATACCTAGGTATTTGTAGTTGTCCACATATTCTAAGTCAGAACCGTCCATAGTAGTGATGCTGGACGGGCGGGCAGGTGCGGGCAGCGATCGGTTGAAGAGCATGCATTTAGTTTTACTTGCATTTAAGGGCAGTTGGAGGCCACGGAAGGAGAGTTGTATGGCATTGAAGCTCGTCTGGAGGTTAGTTTACACAGTGTCCAAAGAAGGGCCAGAAGTATACAGAATGGTGTCGTCTGCGTAGAAAACCTGGGTCTGTAGTGACACCACTGCCTTAGAACGCTGCGCCACTCGGGAGGCCCCCGGCAGAAAAATGCAGCCCTCTGTTGAATTTCAAAATCTCGACGTGGCCCTCGAGCGAAAAGTTTGCCCACCCCTGGTCTATAGGCTACAACGTTGCGGAAACCATAAACCCAGGCCGGCCCAACGCAAATCAATTCTTAGAATAGATCTATCAGGCACATTTTCAAATTACGTTTTTTTAGGGGACAGGAGAATTACAGAAGCAATTTAAATTCATTTGGATTGCTTTTATTAGAATTTGTACAAAATAATTGTTCATGCCAGGAGAGGTACCTGATCCTGGCATGGAAACAGTCCAAAACTGAGAGGTGCTGGTTCCTGTTCTGACAGGATTAAGCACTGATGATGTCCAACAAGACTATGGGGGCAAATAAAATCAATTTGTGTAATTTGCAATGGATACAACTTGTACAGTCTACACTCTTTGAAAAAAGTTGCTATCTAGAACCTAAAAGGGTTCTTCGGCTGTCCCCATAAGATAACCCTTTGAAAAAACATTTTTGGTTCCAGGTAAAACCCTTTTCACAAAACCCTAAAACCCTTTTAACCCCCGATTTCTGGGGCAGTAAGATGGTACATTTCATTGGAATTTAATTGGGATTTTACACACTCATCCACACTGTAAAAAAAACGTAGTATGTGGTGAATTGTAATTGACTCAAAAAAATAACCAACATACACTTAATAAAAATATATGCAAGTAATTGAAATGCTTTGTTGATTTAATTTTACTTAAAAAAATATATATAAATCCAACTTAATATGTTGCTCAAAATGTAAGTATATTTTATGAGGATAACCAAAGATAAAGACAATTTAGTGATTTAACTAATTGAAAGTCTGGTTTAAATCTCCTTGCACTTCCCACCTTGCCACGTGGCTCTGTTTTCAGAGAATTGTGGGTAATTCCAAACTTTTTTGACTTAATGATTATTTTATACAGTGTTTCCGCAGATGAAGTATGCAGACATTTGCCAGTTTTACAACCGCAGACCACGTGTAACTACGCCAGCCCAGGACCTCCACATCCGGCTTCTTCACCTGCGGGATCGTCAGAAGCGGGGAGGGAGGGGTGCGGAGGAGTATTTCTGTCTGTAATAAAGCCCTTTTGTGGGGAAAAGCTCATTCTGAATGGCTGGGCCTGGCTCCCCAGTGGCTCGGCCTGGCTCCCAAGTGGCTGTGCCCCTGCCCAGTCATGGGAAATCCACAGATTAGGGCCTAATTAATTTATTTCAATTGACTGATTTCCTCATATGAACTGTAACTCAGCAACATCTTTTAAATTGTTGCATGGACTGTGTTTGTGCAAAAACAGTGTGGCCAGCTCAAATGCTGACCACTGCGTCAATCAAAACTGGACCTTCTAAATAAGCGTTCTAATCACACCTGTTTGAGTGTAAGCTGCAGAGACCACTGTAGAATGATCACACCCGTGTGTGTTGGTATGTGTCAAAGGGTTAACAGTGCAGAGGGTTCTACATGGAACCCAAAATAGTTCTACCTGGGACCCAAAAAGGTTCTCCTATGGGGAAAGCCAAAGAACTCTTTTGGAACCCTCTTTTCTAAGAGTGTAATGATAGAATAAGAACCAGATGTTTTGTGAAAGTGACATGCGTTAATAACGTCTGGCATCCGAACCAGAGAGAGTGACAGACACCAGCGAGTCGGGACTAAGCAATGACGCATTGAGCAACCCGTTTACACATTTCTCTCTCTCTCTCTTCACAGCAACATAGTGTGCTGTCCACTCCACCACCCCCCCTCCGTCGATTTCCAAGAAAGGTGGCTGGGGACAGGGGACAGACTAGACTTGCCAGACTCTCAGGCAATTCTCACGTCTCTGCCTCTCTCACTCCTTTTAGCTACGGAGGTGTGGAACCATTTTAATCCTCTTCATCACTCAGAGCGAAGGATGTCTCCAGAGACTGATCCAAGGTTGGTTTTGCAAACCCCCCACCACCACCCCACCCAGACAGACGAATGAAAGGACCGACAGACTCTCGTTACCTACCAACACCCCCCCCCCCCCCCCCCCCCCCAGGTACCCTAGCTGCAGCCTCCAGCCTCAGGAACAGAGGCATGTAAAATGGGTGAGAGAGGTTGAAAAAATAGAGGGAAATGAAAACCCCATGCCTAAACCCTGCATACATTTCCATCCTTCTACCGCATAATACACGTTTTCTGAAGTGAAAAGATGGGAGGCTAGGGGATGATGGAAACTTTTAATAAATCCCTGCTTTTATACTATTTGGTGGTGGGGAGAATAAATGACTTGTCAGGCACTGAACTTCCTTTGTGTTTTTGAGAAGGAGAGAAATGCAACATTGTTATACTCTTTCACAAGGGCCCTCCTCATCTCTCGCTCCATCTGTCTGTTAGGCTGCTAGGCTGTTAGGATGCTAGGTAAGACTGGGTGCTTTAGAAAAGGCCCATTACCTGCTGCCATTTGTCAATTCCTGACACAATTACATAATTGGGTCATTCTAAACTCAGCAGGGACCACTGGGCATTTGGATGTACATTTGACAGCTGTAGATGTAAATAAAGTTAGACAATTCAAAGTCAAGTCCTCACTGCTAAAGAAAATCAGTTTCAACTGCAAATAGTTCCCTTTACAATATATTGAGGAGATGCTGTTTAAGGTAACAAGGTATACTATCGTTTTGATAGATGATGAGACAGGCATCAGAGTGTAATAAAAATAATTTTAAAAAGATTTTAAAAAATGAAATACCCTTTAAAAAGGTACTGAACTTTGCTAGCAATGTCCACACACAGCAACAACAACAAAAGCTTTCAATGACAAAGAAATGTCAAAAACACATGACTCCTATTCACTTATTCTAGTATATAACCCAGCAACATGACTGCACATCTCTCAGTAAGATACCTTAACTAGCCTACGAGCTCTGTCAGAGCTCTCCATCTAGTCTCCATGGTTTGTATGTGGACTGTGGTTCGTGTGAAAGGAGCCAGCCTAACTGAGCATGGTGCAGATAGATGACTTCCGATGGGTTCCACCTCCTGCTACAGCCCTGAAGCATGCACGAATGCACACACAAATCCACTCACTCACAAACACTCACACACACTCACACACACACACAGCCTGCTACAGCCCTCATGAGATCAGAGAGGAATTCCTGTAGAAGTCTAGCTGTCTGTCTGTCTGTCTGTCTGTCTGTCTGTCTGTCTGTCTGTCTGTTTGTTGTGCATGTGTGTGTGTTGTTGTGTGTGTGTGCCTTCTCTCTCTCTCGCTCTCTCTCTCTCGCTGACGCAATCTCTGACTCATTCTCACTAATTTCTCTCTGGTAGATATTAACTCTTTGTAAAAGTGAAAAGTAAGAGTGTCAGTTTGTTCAGTTAGTGGGAGCAGAGCAGCACAGGGGGGCCTATCTGTTAGCAGCACAGATAGGCCTATCTGTTAGCAGCACTGGGAGGCATATCTGTTAGCAGCACTGGGAGGCATATATGTTAGCAGCACAGAGAGGCCTATCTGTTAGCAGCACAGGGAGGCCTATCTGTTAGCAGCACTGGGAGGCCTGTATGTTAGCAGCACTGGGAGGCATATATGTTAGCAGCACTGGGAGGCCTATCTGTTAGCAGCACTGGGAGGCCTATATTTACATTTACATTTAAGTCATTTAGCAGACGCTCTTATCCAGAGCGACTTACAAATTGGAAAGTTCATACATATTCATCCTGGTCCCCCCGTGGGAATTGAACCCTGGTCCCCCCGTGTGAATTGAACCCACAACCCTGGCGTTGCAAGCGCCATGCTCTACCAACTGAGCCACACGGGACCTATATGTTAGCAGCACTGGGAGGCTTATCTGTTAGCAGCACTGGGAGGAATATCTGTTAGCAGCACTGGGAGGCCTATATGTTAGCAGCACTGGGAGGCCTATATGTTAGCAGCACTGGGAGGCCTATATGTTAGCAGCACTGGGAGGCCTATATGTTAGCAGCACTGGGAGGCCTATATGTTAGCAGCACTAGGAGGCCTATCTGTTAGCAGCACTGGGAGGCCTATATGTTAGCAGCACTGGGAGGCCTATATGTTAGCAGCACTGGGAGGCCTATATGTTAGCAGCACTGGGAGGCCTATCTGTTAGCAGCACTGGGAGGCCTATCTGTTAGCAGCACTGGGAGGAATATCTGTTAGCAGCACAGAGAGGCCTACATGTTAGCAGCACTGGGAGGCCTATCTGTTAGCAGCACTGAGAGGCCTATCTGTTAGCAGCACTGGGAGGAATATCTGTTAGCAGCACTGGGAGGCCTATCTGTTAGCAGCACAGGGAGGCCTATATGTTAGCAGCACTGGGAGGCCTATATGTTAGCAGCACAGGGAGGCCTATATGTTAGCAGCACTGGGAGGCCTATCTGTTAGCAGCACTGGGAGGCCTATCTGTTAGCAGCACTGGGAGGCCTATCTGTTAGCAGCACTGGGAGGCCTATATGTTAGCAGCACTGGGAGGCATATATGTTAGCAGCACTGGGAGGCCTATATGTTAGCAGCACTGGGAGGCCTATATGTTAGCAGCACTGGGAGGAATATCTGTTAGCATCACTGGGAGGCCTATATGTTAGCAGCACTGGGAGGCCTATATGTTAGCAGCACTGGGAGGCCTATATGTTAGCAGCACTGGGAGGAATATCTGTTAGCAGCACTGGGAGGCCTATCTGTTAGCAGCACTGGGAGGCCTATCTGTTAGCAGCACTGGGAGGCCTATCTGTTAGCAGCACTGGGAGGAATATCTGTTAGCAGCACTGGGAGGAATATCTGTTAGCAGCACTGGGAGGAATATCTGTTAGCAGCACTGGGAGGAATATCTGTTAGCAGCACTGGGAGGAATATCTGTTAGCAGCACTGGGAGGAATATCTGTTAGCAGCACTGGGAGGCATATATGTTAGCAGCACTGGGAGGAATATCTGTATCTGCTGTAGTTAACAGACATCTGACAGGCTACTTCTACATCCTCCAGCAGGTCGATGTTGAACACGGGGTAGGAGCACAACAAATCAGGTGTCTTAGCTCTCACTAAATGCACAAAGAGAGGAGGAGGTAGAGGGGTAGAGAGAGAGGAGAGGGGTAGAGAGAGAGAGAGCGTCCTACCGATCCTCGACTTCGGCGATGTCATTTACAAAATAGCCTCCAACACTCTACTCAACAAATTGGATGCAGTCTATCACAGTGCCATCCGTTTTGTCACCAAAGCCCCATATGCTACCCACCACTGCGACCTGTATGCTCTCGTTGGCTGGCCCTCGCTTCATACTCGTCGCCAAACCCACTGGCTCCAGGTCATCTACAAGTCTCTGCTAGGTAAAGCCCCGCTTTATCTCAGCTCGCTGGTCACCATAGCAGCACCCACATGTAGCACGCGCTCCAGCAGGTATATCTCTCTGGTCACCCCCAAAGCCAATTCTCCCTTGGCCGCCTTTCCTTCCAGTTCTCTGCTGCCAATGACTGGAACGAATTGCAAAAGTCTCTGAAGCTGGAGACTCTTACCTCCCTCACTAGCTTTAAGCACCAGCTGTCAGAGCAGCTCACAGATCACTGCACCTGTACATAGCTCATCTGTAAATAGCCCATCCAATCTACCTCATCCCCATACTGTATTTATTTATTTATTTATCCTGCTCCTTTGCACCCCAGTATCTCAACTTGCGCATTCATCTTCTGCACATCCTACAATTCCAGTGTTTAATTGCTATATTGTAATTACTTTGCCACCATGGCCTTTTTATTGCCTTTATTGCCTTACCTCTCTTACCTCTCTTACCTCTCTTATCTCTCTTACCTCTTATTACCTCCTCATTTGCACATGCTGTATATAGATTTTTCTACTGTATTATTGATTGTATGTTTGTTTATTCCATGTGTAACTCTGTGTTGTTGTATGTGTCGCACTGCTTTGCTTTATCTTGGCCAGGTCGCAGTTGTAAATGAGAACTTGTTCTCAACTAGCCTACCTGGTTAAATAAAGGTGAAAAAAAGAGAGAGAGATGGAGGGGGTGAGAGAGAGAGATGGAGTAGGAGAGGGAGAGTGAGAGAGAGAAGGAATGGGAACGAGGGAGAGTGAGAGATAGAGGAATAGGGAGGAGGGTAGACAGAGAGGGAGAGAGATAAAGAGTGTTAAATGACTCTCCCTTGTCCCGGGGCAGGAGTCAGACACTGATCATTGTAACAGAGACACTATACATTTGCCATGCCGACAGAAATGCAATTCTGGCCCATTCAGACCCGGCTAATCAGGCCCCGCCTGTACGTGTCTGAGGAGAACACTTCCTGGTCTAGCACGGATATCTGGGATCGACTCGCCAACCTTCCAGGTGGAGGTTCAGACACATTCGTGTCTGTGAGCAACTGGTCTGGTCTGAGTTAGACAAGCAAGGAACAATCACTGGCCAGACCGATTGTGTCTGTGCATGTCTAGTGAAACACCATATTGATGCCTAGTATAAGAGAATATCAAAGGTTCTAGAAATGGTTCTGGATACTGTTAGGACAGGTTGTAGTCTAACCATATATGCTGTGTCCATCCAAGAAAGGCGAGTAGATTTCTGAAGTAGAGTTCTGATCCTCCTTAGCTTGACCAACTTGTTTTTAATCATGGACCAACATATCCAAAAAGTTCTTCAGATGGTATGGTATATTGATAACATTTCAGATTCAGTTTTTCCTAATGATTTGTTTTTGTGTATGTGAAGCCCGCTTCAATCAATTTACCCAATTAGAGCCGAACGAAACATAAAAACTGCTTAAATGAACATTGACCTTTTGGCACGGGGTTATTCATCACATACGTGTCTTTAAGTCTGTTGTGAACACAAAAATGTCGAGGTTGAGCCACTATATTTTAATCGATCTGTTTGTTTACTGAATCACTAATTATAGTGATCCCAAGCCATCCACCCACGTTTCACTACATGCCAAAACTAAAACCTAGCAGACTACAAATGTAGTCATTTACGCTAGATATATTCATAGCATGATTACGTCAGGATAGTACAGCTAAGAGCCAATAGTGCCTGTATACAAAGACAAATCTGCCATTACATTCTAAACTGCAAAGACAGAGATTTCAGAAACGTGGTGAATAGGTTGGCATTCGGTAAGCACACCGACATATTGACATCTGCAGCAGTCATTCGGCTTTTTTTTTTTTTACCAAACAATAATCCACCTTTTGGTTTTGCAATGTATTTTAACCATGATATTTGACCCCTTCTCTGAAGATGGTTCTACAGCCGGAGAGTAAAACTGAAGTCACTGGAGCGGAACTATGCAGCCGGTAAAGTGCTTTTGGGTCGTGCAGGCAGATTCACACACTCTTCTCTAGCGCTCTCCTGCACGTACGCACGCACGCACGCAAACACACATACAAACTCACAATAACACAGTTCTGCAGTGATGCTGTGCAAATTGGCTGTGGGGTATATAGAGGTGAACTGTCTGTGTTATTTCGTCCCGTCGCTTGAGGAGTTTGGGACGCCAGGCAGGGATAGTGACCAGATGAGGTCCCTATGGGGTGGAAAAAGGGACACGTTTCACACTGTTTGGTGTACATACGCACAGAGAAACACACAGACACAATACGCGAGTATCTATGGGTGCAGAGACTGCTGTCTGTCTGTGGTCGACCCTCTCCGTGTCTGAAAGGAAATGACGCCACACTAAACAATAATGGTTCTAAACAGTACCATATAAGGGTTCTTTGGCTTGTAACCATAGCGGAACCTTTTTTGAAGGTTCAATAAAGACCCATGCTCATAAGGTTCTAAATGGAACTTGTATTTAAAGAACCCTGTCCTATTGTTCTAATAGACATTCAAAAAGGTTGTAGTAGCACCAATAAAGGGTTCTGCTATGGTTACAACCCTTTCGGGGGCTATATAGAACCCTTTTTTATGGTTATTTGTAGAACCTTTACGGAGAACGGTTCTATAAAGAACCTTCCTCATTCTGAAAGGTTCTTTGTAAATCCTTTTGAAGAACAGATTCTGGTAAACCTTATTCTATTTACATGTTAAATCAAGTAGGCACCCTCTGGAACAGCTGGCGGTCCCTGAGAAGATCGTTGAGAAGCACTGACAGAATTAATCAACTGTTCTTAATTGAGACAAGACCACATGTGCCTCCTCAACACACATACTGGCCATAGTCATGTATACATTTACACAGCTTAGCAGAACACATGAGATGAGAATGGAATGACACTCAGACTCACGGTTTGCACAGAAAGAGCTGTGCGCAACCGACGCCCCAAAATATTCTAATGAGCCGCCTCCCCTACATTTGAATTATCACTAAAAGAGCGAAGAACCCTTCTCTGAACTGTAAAGAACCATTGAAGAGTTCTTTGAGTCATTATTGTTCCACATAAAAGCATCATCTTTCCCCCCCCCAAAAAAACCTTGAGGAACACTTGTTTTTTTAGTGTGTACACAGTCAGGAAAGCAGTGACCCAGTATCAGCACATGTTTAGACATACCAAATCACCACCTCCAACGACTGTAACAGGGTGGTACAACTGCCTTTATGGAGCTCATGTTGTTGACTTCAGTAATACTCACGGAGAAACGGGGTCATTTGATAAGAGAACTACTGTCTAGCGAACACTACAACGAACTCCACAACAACAAAGTCAAACCAGAGATGCCTGGCGACAACGGGAATGGCGGCTTTCACCTTGAGATATACAGAACTCTGCTGCGTTAATTGGTTACAAATGATTGTTTGATGTTGTTTCTCTGTCTCTGTCTCTGTCTCTCTCTCTCTCTCTCTCTCTCTCTCTCTCTCTCTCTCTCTCTCTGTCTCTGTCTCTGTCTCTGTCTCTGTCTCTGTCTCTGTCTCTCTCTCTGTCTCTCTCTCTCTCTCTGTGTCTCTCTCTCTGTCTCTCTCTCTGTCTCTCTCTCCTCTCTCTCTCCCCTCTCTCTCCCCTCTCTCTCCCCTCTCTCTCCCCTCTCTCTCTGTCTCTCTGTCTCTCTCTCTCTCTCTCTCTCTCTCTCTCTCTCTCTCTCTCTCTCTCTCTCTCTCTCTCTCTGACGATGATGAATTGCATCATCTCCCCTTGATCCTCAGAAGCCCATAATCAAGGACAAGGATCTGGGAGACTAAGGCGGGGGACATCGACTGACAGTGAAGGATAGGCCTACCACTACGTTGTCAATGTCATCCTCCTCTTTCTTCCTCCATATAAGCGCTCTACTCCCTCCATCATCAATCAACACAGAGTCTTATACGGCATATCATACAGTGCTGTGGTGTGGCATGATGAATACACAGATGAAGGCAGATGTACTGAATCTTGTCACCTGTGTTTTTGTCCACAACTGATCTGTGGGGACAGAGTAACTGAGAACAAGGTTTCCACACACACTCTCTCTCTCTCTCTCACACACACACAAACACACACACACACACACACACACACACACACACACACACACAGCTTTAGGCTGACTCAAACAATATTATGGTCTGTAAAATGAGTCAGACTTCCACTATAGTTGAGGGACAGCGAGGATTTCAGACAGAAATGGAGATACAAGTCTGGAGATTAAAACATTCAATCCTACAAAGCTAATTAAATAGCTCGTTGCGATAACCCTTTAATGAATGATTCTCAAAGAGATGTTTTGTCTTCGCTCGTCCGTCTGTGGTGCTATGAATTTCTCTCCCGTGCCAGTTGGGCTGCTATAGAACAGTCATTGTGGGCTGGTGCTGGTATCTGTTCTCTGTTCAGGGCTGGTGACTAAAGCTCGCAGTCCGTTACATTGTGGAGATGTAGTTTCCCTAATCCCTCGAGGCTCACACACACACACACACACACAAACACACAAACACACACACACACACACACACACACACACACACACACACACACACACACACACACACACACACACACACACACACACACACAGAGGCTCAGAGACCTGTGGTACACAGACACGATGGGTAGGTACCAAGGCAGACACACAGGCTACCTGACTTATCCTCTCTTCTTCACCCCAGCAGCGAAAACAGCAGGCTTGGGTGATGTAAGGCCAGGGTGTCCCTCTCCTGGTTATAATGGTTGGTTAAGGGTCAAAGCTCTACGGGTTTGTCCAGGCTGGCAGAAGGTGGTGCTGCGTAGTGGCAGGTGCTGAGCTGGGTTGGGTTGGTATCACCTGGGGGACAGAGGCTGAGATAAACTGGCGTTGCACCAGGAGAAGGTAATTGATTCGGAGCCGTGTTCATTATTGCTGGCCCAGTCAGGTACTGCCTCTCTCTGCCAGATCGGACCAGGGGTCTGGAGACAGAAGATGAAGCCTTTCTTCATGACCATGAGAGAGAAAGGTGGCTGGAGTGTGTTGTCACTGTGTCCTTTCATCAGCCATGGTGACTCATGGTCAGTACCCTCCGCTCCCTGGCAGCCCGCCTGAGGCCGGTCATGACGGGCCATAGTCAGAGCCTCTGCCTGGATCTGTCTGTCTGTGTAATTAGTTCTGATACTAACTATTGGAGAGTGGAAGAGGAAGAGAAGGGGAAATGGGGTGCAGGAGGGGTGAGGGGGTGCAGGAGGGGAAATGGGGTGCAGGGGGGGTGAGGAGAGGTTGTCGCTCTAGGCTATTCCACGAGGGCATGTGATCTCCTGTGAAACTCCTCCTGGTGATGAAGTGAAGCCTTATAGCCCTTGATGATCATGTCACTAGCCATATCTCTCCTCTCTCCTGACACCACAAACTGTACCGTTTCGGCACCGTCGTGTACTGCACCGGCCTGATCTAACCTCTAGGCACCCACTACCACACAAGAGGAATAGGATTGTGTCTGTCCTAATGTCAACATCCGCCAATCAGATCATAGGCCATGCAGTACTCCACCCCTGACATTACACATGGATTCAGTGTCATGGACTGGCCTGATCTTGCTTCGAGGTGACCACTACTACGCATGAGGGAGAGGCTAAGAGACAACGGGGTTAAATCAAGTCTGCTCCAACATCAGTGGGTCGTTCTAGACTGTCAGTCTATAGTCAGCACTGTCGTGTACTGGCCTCGTCTAGCCTTGTGAGGCATCCACTGCTACTCAAGAGGAAGAGGCAATGGGGGAGGCGTATGTCTTAACGTCAACAAACACACACACACACACACACAGAAACACACACACTAAACACGCACACGGACAGGCGCGCACACACACACACAAAAACAGACATAGACACACCATCCACTGATGCTGGTCATTCTAACTGTCAGTCTACAGCTGTCCCAGGGAACGGTTCAGGCTCAGTGAACCTACGTTCATCCCGTGTTTGCTCATCATTTGCGGTTATTATCTTTTTTGGACGCATCTCGTTTAGGAGCCCTGGTTTGTTTGCTAAATGTGAATGGAATTAATTCCAGATAATCAAAGGTTAATGAACAAATGAAACAAAGGTCAATTGGATAGTTGTTTATGAGAGGTTGTTACCAGGGGGGAGGCAGGGGAGCAGAGAAGACACACACACACACACACACAGAGGAGACAGGGAGTGTTACTTCCACTAATCAGACGCTGAAACATGGTGCTCATTGTTGCATGCCTATTGACTTTCTCATCTGACTGTCGTGTGGCGTTAGTTACTAGACTAATTGGCTGGCTATTATATCTTCTGTCTCCCTCTGTCTGTGTGTGTGTGTGTGTGTGTGTGTGTGTGTGTGTGTGTGTGTGTGTGTGTGTGTGTGTGTGTGTGTGTGTGTGTGTGTGTGTGTGTGTGTGTGTGTGTGTGTGTGTGTGTGTGTGTGTGTGTGTGTGTGTGTGTGTGTGTGTGTGTGTGTGTGTGAATCCTCTGTCTCTATGTTGTAATCCACCTCTTATCCTACAGCTGGAGGAGGAGAGTCTGTCATCTGGATGTCTGGACGGGAGAGAGAGAATACCTCCCATCTGGATCTGTCTCTCTACCTCAACATCTCTCTCTCAACATCTCTCTCTCTCTCTCTCTCTCTCTCTCTCTCTCTCTCTCTCTCTCTCTCTCTCTCTCTCTCTACCTCAACATCTCTCTACCTCAACATCTCTCAATTCAATTAAATTCAATTCAAGGGGCTTTATTGGCATGGGAAACATGTGTTAACATTGCCAAAGCAAGTGAGGTAGATAATATACAAAAGTGAAATAAACTCTCTCTCTCTCTCTCTACCTCAACATCTCTCTCTCTCTACCTCAACATCTCTCTCTCTCTACCTCAACATCTCTCTCTCTCTCTCTACCTCAACATCTCTCTCTCTCTCTCTCTCTCTCTCTCTCTCTCTCTCTCTCTCTCTCTCCTCGCTCTCTCTCACATCTCTCTGTCTCTCTCAATCTCTGTCTCCTCCCTCTCTCCTCCCTCTCTCTCAATTTCTCCCCCCTCTCAGTCTCCTCCCTCTCTCCTCCCTCTTCAAGGGGCTTTATTGGCATGGGAAACATGTGTTAACATTGCCAAAGCAAGTGAGGTAGATAATATACAAAAGTGAAATAAACTCTCTCTCTCTCTCTCTACCTCAACATCTCTCTCTCTCTCTACCTCAACATCTCTCTCTCTCTACCTCAACATCTCTCTCTCTCTCTCTACCTCAACATCTCTCTCTCTCTCTCTCTCTCTCTCTCTCTCTCTCTCTCTCTCTCTCTCTCTCTCTCTCTCTCTCTCTCTCTCTCTCTCTCTCTCTCTCTCTACTCTCTCTCTCTCCTCCATCTCTCTGTCTCTCTCAATCTCTGTCTCCTCCCTCTCTCCTCCCTCTCTCTCAATCTCTCCCCCCTCTCAGTCTCCTCCCTCTCACCTCTTCTCTCTCCTTCTTCACACACATCAATAGGAAAACGGTGTACTAAACTGTTACAACCTATAGTCAATCTTTCATTCCCTCTCCGTCTCGCTTCCTCCTGTTTTCACTCCCTCTCTTTCCCCTCCCTCACACAGGATGAGAGACTCTGCTAGTTAAAATGGACACACCATCCCCTCTCTCTACAGACATCCCCCATCACCACGTTGTTAATGGTTAGGTGCGTCTTACACGTTAAGGGGAAAACATCCTTGTTATGCCTAGAGGGAGCTGAGACGTGCTTCACAAACACAAACACACACACATAATGTCTCGGGAATCATAACTCCTCGATTAAACAGCAATTACTACAGCTGCTCAGTAGCAGCATGCGGGGAGGAGGGTAAATGGAGGCGGCGGCAGTCAACACAGTAATAATAACATTATTAAATAATAACTCAATCACTTAATAATCACAATCATTCAATCACTGGGGATGAGGACAGAGAGGGTGTGAGGGAGAGAGAGAGAGAGAGAGAGAGAGAGAGAGAGAGAGAGAGAGAGAGATAGGGGGAGAGAGAGAGAGAGAGAGAGAGAGAGGGCACTTGCCCTCTACCCAGAGCCTACTGAATGAAATATGTTAGTTTGAGTGTGTGGATCTGCAGGGCATTCTCTTTTAGCTTTTAAATGTGTTGCTCAGCATCGTATCAAATGGACAGACAGACAAACAGCTCCACTGCTGTTTCTTCCCTTCTATTCCCTCCCCCCTCCTCCACCCCTGTCCCCTCCAGCCATGTCAACATCTGCACAGCCCTAGCAAGGCTAAACATCTGAACAGCTGACTGTTCACTGTCACACCGCATAGCCCTCAGCACAGCACAGTGTAGAAACCCACAGTAAAGGCACACAGTAGAAACTAGCAGCACTGCTTGCATCAGTAGGCACAGCAGCGGCTCCAACACAAATGCTCACTGATCTATCTGTGAGTTTGGGGGGGAATTCACGTGTCTGAATTGATGGCATATTCCCCAAACAAACATTATGCATTTCAGGATATTTGGAATGAGGTGTCATTTGATGTTTCCCTTCCCACACTAAGAAAAATAGGCACCGGTGATCGCTGACAAAGCCGAGCACTCTCAACAAACACACAACGACAAGTTAAAACCACCAGAGAGTGTATCTGATGAAATACGTTTTCTTTTTTTTTTAATGCTGACTGACTGTCAATCTGTAGCTGACAGACACTGTCTGATAGTTAATATCGCTGACGTTTTTAAATATAGATATTTGAGACTGACATCTACCAGGGCAGCTACTGTTGTTACTGAGTTCCACAGAGACCCATCACTGAAGAGAGATGGCCAAACGCTCAAGAACTGTGGACTGTGTTCATGAAGATACAGGACCTCCATTCAGTACTGTGTGTTAGAGTGTGTCTGAGCATGTTCTCGCTGTGCCACGTACCTGTTTCCCGGGAGATGTGCACGAAGGCCTCGACACCGCTCTCGCCGTAGTTCCCCTCGGAGGCGAGCGTGGACACGTAGTTCCATCCCATCGCCGTGACGATGTCCATCATTGCCTGGGCCTGGTAGGAGTCCGGCGGTACGACACGGGAGAAGAAGTCATACCTCGTGTTGTCACTGAGCTCCGGGGCCGTGGACGCATAGCTGATCTGAGGGATCTGAGGAGCGAGGGAGAGAGAAAAGAAGGAAGGGGTGAGTTGGGACGGAGCAGGAGAGAAGAAGGTGTTTAACAGGTTAGAATGTGCATCTGGAGCCAAGGACACGTATAGCTAATCTGAGGGGATTCTGAGGAAAGACAGAGTAAGCAGAGAGAGAGAGAGAGAGAGAGAGATGAAGGAATGCGTTGAGAGATGAGAGTAGAAAGGGTGTCCCTCTCCAGAGGATAGGGGGACAGAATGAGAAGGTAATTACTGATAGCATGGCACTGAAGAAATTGAGATAGATTACACTAGCCAAAGGTCATACTCCATCCAAGTGGTTTATCAGAGATCAGACATCCCAGCTGAAAGAGCCTCAGAGAAGGAGAGAGCCCAGCCGAGGCGCCTGAGACAGACAGGCAGAGAAACAACGCCGGAGAGCCCCAGACAGGAGACAGGTTGGGGTGTGAAGGTAGGCAGAGAGAGGCTTGGATAGAGAAGAAGAGAGAGGCTTGGATAGAGAAGTAGAGAGAGGCATGGATAGAGAAGTAGAGAGAGGCTTGGATAGAGAGGCAGAGAGAGGCTTGGATAGAGAGGTAGAGAGAGGCTTGGATAGAGAAGAAGAGAGAGGCATGGATAGAGAAGTAGAGAGAGGCTTGGATAGAGAGGCAGAGAGAGGCTTGGATAGAGAGGTAGAGAGAGGCTTGGATAGAGAAGTAGAGAGAGGCTTGGATAGAGAAGAAGAGAGAGGCATGGATAGAGAGGTAGAGAGAGGCTTGGATAGAGAGGTAGAGAGAGGCTTGGATAGAGAAGTAGAGAGAGGCTTGGATAGAGAGGTAGAGAGAGGCTTGGATAGAGAAGTAGAGAGAGGCTTGGATAGAGAAGAAGAGAGAGGCATGGATAGAGAAGTAAAGAGAGGCTTGGATAGAGAGGCAGAGAGAGGCTTGGATAGAGAGGTAGAAAGAGGCTTGGATAGAGAGGTAGAGAGAGGCTTGGATAGAGAAGTAGAGAGAGGCTTGGATAGAGAAGTAGAGAGAGGCTTGGATAGAGGTAGAGAGAGGCTTGGATAGAGAGGTAGAGAGAGGCTTGGATAGAGAGGTAGAGAGAGGCTTGGATAGAGAAGTAGAAAGAGGCTTGGATAGAGAAGTAGAGAGAGGCTTGGATAGAGAAGTAGAGAGAGGCTTGGATAGAGAAGTAGAAAGAGGCTTGGATAGAGAGGTAGAGAGAGGCTTGGATAGAGAAGTAGAGAGAGGCTTGGATAGAGAAGTAGAGAGAGGCTTGGATAGAGAGGTAGAGAGAGGCTTGGATAGAGAGGTAGAGAGAGGCTTGGATAGAGGTAGAGAGAGGCTTGGATAGAGAGGTAGAGAGAGGCTTGGATAGAGAGGTAGAGAGAGGCTTGGATAGAGAGGTAGAGAGAGGCTTGGATAGAGAAGTAGAGAGAGGCTTGGATAGAGAGGTAGAGAGAGGCTTGGATAGAGAGGTAGAGAGAGGCTTGGATAGAGGTAGAGAGAGGCTTGGATAGAGAGGTAGAGAGAGGCTTGGATAGAGAGGTAGAGAGAGGCTTGGATAGAGAGGTAGAGAGAGGCTTGGATAGAGAGGTAGAGAGAGGCTTGGATAGAGAAGTAGAGAGAGGCTTGGATAGAGAGGTAGAGAGAGGCTTGGATAGAGGTAGAGAGAGGCTTGGATAGAGAGGTAGAGAGAGGCTTGGATAGAGAGGTGGAGAGAGAGATGCTTGGATAGGGAGGTGGAAAGAGAGAGGCTTGGATAGAGAGGTGGAGAGAGAGAGGCTTGGATAGAGAGGTAAAGAGAGAGAGGGGCTTGGATAGGGAGGTGGAAAGAGAGAGGCTTGGATAGAGGTAGAGAGAGGCTTGGATAGAGAGGTAGAGAGAGGCTTGGATAGAGGTAGAGAGAGGCTTGGATAGAGAGGTAGAGAGAGGCTTGGATAGAGAGGTGGAGAGAGAGAGGCTTGGATAGGGAGGTGGAAAGAGAGAGGCTTGGATAGGGAGGTGGAAAGAGAGAGGCTTGGATAGGGAGGTAAAGAGAGAGGGGCTTGGATAGGGAGGTAAAGAGAGAGAGAGGCTTGGGGAGGCATAAAGGGCACGCAGACAGACATGCAGGACAGAGCTGGAAGTCAGATGGCGAAGTAATGGAATCCGGGTGAGAGACTGACAGGTTGATTTGTCAGGAGGGAGAGGCTGCCCACGGCTGAATTAAACACACACACTCTCTTTCACACACTGACACACACACAGACGTGTACACACACTCACACTCGTATGCTCCCACTCCCACACACACATACTTAAACACCACATTCAGTGCATTTGGAAAGTATTCAGACACCTTGACTTTTACCACATTGTTACGTTACAGCCTTATTCTAAAATGGATTTTCCTCATTATCTACACACAATAGCCCATAATGACGAAGAAAAAACAGGTTTTTAGAAATGTTTGCAAATGTATAAAAAAAGATATGCAAAAATACCTTATTTACATAAGTATTCAGACCCTTTGCTATGAGACTCAAATTGAACTCAGGTGCATCCTGTTTCCAATGATCATCCTTGAGATGTTTCTACAACTTGATTGGAGTCCACCTGTGGTAAATTCAATTGAATGGACATGATTTGGAAAGGCACACACCTGTCTATATAAGGTCCCACAGTTGACAGTGCCTGTTAGAGCAAAAACCAAGCTATGAGGTTGAAGGAATTGTCCGTAGAGCTTCGAGACAGGATTGTGTCGAGGCACAGATCTGGGGAAGGGTACCAAAACATTTCTGCAGTATTGAAGGGGAAACACAGTGGCCATCATTCTTAAATGGAAGAAGTTTGGAACCACAAAGACTCTTCCTAGCGCTGGCCGCCCAGCCAAACTGAATAATCAGGGGGAGAAGGACCTTGGTCAGGGAGGTGACCAAGAACCTGATGATCACTCTGACAGAGCTCTAGAGTTCCTCTGTGGAGATGGGAGAACCTTCCAGAAGAACAACCATCTCTGCAGCACTCCACCTATCAGGCCTTTATGGTAGAGTGGCCAGACGGAAGCCACTCCTCAGTAAAAGGCACATGACAGCCCGCTTGGAGTTTTCCCAAAATGCACCTAAAGGACTCTCAGACCATGAGAAACAAGATTCTCTGGTCTGATGAATCCAAGATTGAACTATTTTGCCTGAATGCAAAACATAACGTCTGTGGGGAAACCTGACACCATCCCTACGGTGAAGTATGGTGGTGGCAGCATCATTCTGTGGGGATGTTTTTCAGCTGCAGGGACTGGGAGACTAGTCAGGATCGAGGGAAAGATTAATGGAGCAAAGTACAGAGAGATCCTTGATGAAAACCTGCTTCAGAGCACTCAGCACCTCAGACTGGGGCGAAGGTTCACCTTCCAACATGACAACAACCCTAAGCACACAGGCAAGACAACACAGGAGTGGGTTCGGGACAAGTCTTATGAATGTCCTTGAGAGGCCCATCGATAGCCCGGACTTGAACATCTCTGGAGAAACCTGAAAAATAGCTGTGCTGTGACGCTCCCCATCCAACCTGACAGAGCTTGAGAGGATCTGCAGAGAAGAATGGGAGAAACTCCCCAAATACAGGTGTACCAAGCTTGTAGCATCATACCCAAGAAGACTCGGGGCTGTAATCGCTGCTAAAGGAGCTTCAACAAAGTACTGATTAAAGGTTCTGAGTACTTATTTATATGAGATATTTCCGTTTCTTATTTTTTATAAATTTTATAAAAACCTGTTTTTAATTTGTCGATTGATAGATAGATTGTAGATTGATGAGGGGAAAATACTATTGAATCCATTTTAAAATAAGTCTTAACGTAACAAAATTTGAAAATAGGCAAGGGGTCTGAATACTTTCCGAATGCTCTGTATGCACATACACGCGTAACACACACACAGAAGTGTGCACACACACACATATAACACACACAGAAGTGTGCACACACACACACACACACACATAACACACACAGAAGTGTGCACACACACATACACACACAGGAGTGTGCACACACACACACATAACACACACACAGGAGTGTGCACACACACACACACATAACACACACACAGGAGTGTGCAAACACACACATAACACACACACAGGAGTGTGCAAACACACACATAACACACACACAGGAATGTGCACACACACACACATAACACACACACAGGAGTGTGCAAACACACACATAACACACACACAGGAGTGTGCACACACACAGATAACACACACACAGTGTGCACACACACACATAACACACACAAAGAAGTGTACACACACACACAGCTACATCTTCAATGAAAGACTGTTACGCTAGCTACATCTTCAATGAAAGACTGTTACGCTAGCTACATCTTCAATGAAAGACTGTTACGCTAGCTACATCTTCAATGAAAGACTGTTACGCTAGCTACATCTTCAATGAAAGACTGTTACGCTAGCTACATCTTCAATGAAAGACTGTTACGCTAGCTACATCTTCAATGAAAGACTGTTACGCTAGCTACATCTTCAATGAAAGACTGTTACGCTAGCTACATCTTCAATGAAAGACTGTTACGCTAGCTACATCTTCAATGAAAGACTGTTATGCTAGCTACATCTTCAATGAAAGACTGTTACGCTAGCTACATCTTCAATGAAAGACTGTTACGCTAGCTACATCTTCGATGCTGTCCGCTCTCTTGGAAGGTATATTTGTTTTGACGAATCGTAAGTGAACTTTTGAAGAGTTTCTACTTCCCAAAACGAGGGAATATTACAAACACAAAGCAATACAAACGTTCATAAAGTTTAGCCAGGTAGATATTAATAATGTATGCCGGTTGAAGGTAAACAAATAAAGAAGAAATATTTCAAAATATAAGGGTCAGGATGGAAAACAATGGATAAAATAAAGGTTACATATTTCTTTTTTTATGAAATAAAAAAGCGTGTCTTATTTTCCAACAGCGGAAGAATATCCACATCAAAGGAAGAAAGATGTGAGATCATATGAAGATGAAATCATAGGTCGTCCGTATCGGCATGGCGATGAGAAAGCGTCCTAGTGACCTCGGAAAGCATGCCTTTTCAGAACTCTGTTAAAGAGAAAGACGGAGAGAATGAGAAAATGAAAGACTGAGTGGGATGAGTAACATGGAGAGCTAATGAGTAATAAAGAAACAGTATACCACACACATTAAATAAATACTATACCGTCTACTGTGCTGTATACTGTGATGTATACTGTGCTGTATACTGTGCTGTATACTGTGCTGTATACTGTGTCATCTACAGTACTGTATACTGTGCTGTATACTGTGATGTATACTATATTGTCTACTGTACAGTATACTGTGCTGCATACTGTGATGTATACTGTGCTGTATAAAGTGATGTATACTATATTGTCTACTGTACAGTATACTGTGCTGTATAATGTGCTGTATACTGTGATGTATACTATATTGTCTACTGTACATTATACTGTGCTGTATACTGTGCTGTGTACTGTGCTGTATAATGTGCTGTATACTGTGTTGTATACGTGCTGTATAATGTGTTGTATACTATATTGTCTACTGTACAGTATACTGTGCTGTAAACTGTGATGTATACTGTGCTGTATACTGTGTTGTATACTGTGATGTATACTGTGATGTATACTATATTGTCTACTGTACATTATACTGTGCTGTATACTGTGCTGTGTACTGTGCTGTATAATGTGCTGTATACTGTGTTGTATACGTGCTGTATAATGTGTTGTATACTATATTGTCTACTGTACAGTATACTGTGCTGTAAACTGTGATGTATACTGTGCTGTATACTGTGTTGTATACTGTGTTGTATACTGTGATGTATACTGTGCTGTATACTGCGATGTATACTGTGCTGTATACTGTGCTGTATACTGTGATGTATACTGTGTTGTATACTGTGCTGTATACTGTGTTGTATACTGTGATGTATACTGTGATGTATACTGTGCTGTATACTGTGTTGTATACTGTGATGTATACTGTGCTGTATACTGTGTTGTATACTGTGATGTATACTGTGCTGTATACTGTGTTGTATACTGTGTTGTATACTGTGATGTATACTGTGTTGTATAATGTGCTGTATACTGTGTTGTATACTGTGCTGTATACTGTGTTGTATACTGTGATGTATACTGTGTTGTATACTGTGTTGTATACTGTGCTGTATACTGTGCTGTATACTGTGCTGTATACTGTGTTGTACACTGTGTTGTACACTGTGCTGTATACTGTGTTGTATACTGTGCTGTATACTGGGTTGTGTACTGTGCGGTCTACTGTGTTGTATACTGTGATGTATACTATATTGTCTACTGTGTTGTATACTGTAATGTCTACTGTACTGTCTACTGTGTTGTTTACTGTACTGTATACTACGGTGTATACTATATCGTCTACTATACTGTATACTGTAATGTGTACTGTCTACTGTGTTGTGTACTGTACTGTCTACTGTGCTGTCTACTGTGCTGTATACTGTAATATATACTGTGATGTATACTGTGCTGTATATGTGTTGTATACTGTGATGTATACTGTGATGTATACTGTGCTGTATACTGTGTTGTATACTGTGATGTATACTGTGCTGTATACTGTGTTGTATACTGTGTTGTATACTGTGATGTATACTGTGTTGTATAATGTGCTGTATACTGTGTTGTATACTGTGCTGTATACTGTGTTGTATACTGTGATGTATACTGTACTGTCTACTGTGTTGTATACTGTGTTGTATACTGTGTTGTATACTGTGTTGTATACTGTGTTGTATACTGTGCTGTATACTGTGTTGTATACTGTGCTGTATACTGTGCTGTATACTGTGCTGTATACTGTGTTGTATACTGTGTTGTACACTGTGTTGTACACTGTGCTGTATACTGTGTTGTATACTGTGCTGTATACTGGGTTGTGTACTGTGCGGTCTACTGTGTTGTATACTGTAATGTCTACTGTACTGTCTACTGTGGTGTATACTGTACTGTATACTGTCTTGTATACTATATTGTCTACTATAGTGTCTACTGTGCTGTATACTGTGTTGTATACTGTACTGTCTACTGTGTTGTTTACTGTACTGTATACTACGGTGTATACTATATCGTCTACTATACTGTATACTGTAATGTGTACTGTCTACTGTGTTGTGTACTGTACTGTCTACTGTGCTGTCTACTGTGCTGTATACTGTAATATATACTGTGATGTATACTGTGCTGTATATGTGTTGTAAACTGTGATGTATACTGTGATGTGTACTATATTGTCTACTGTGTTGTATACTGTGCTGTATACTGTGATGTATACTGTGCTGTAAATGTGATGTAAACTGTGATGTATACTATATCGTCTACTATATTGTCTACTGTGCTGTATATGTGATGTAAACTGTGATGTATACTGTGATGTATACTGTGCTGTATATGTGATATAAACTGTGATGTATACTGTGATGTATACTATATCGTCTACTGTGTTGTATACTGTGCTGTATACTGTGATGTATACTGTGTTGTATACTGTGATGTGTGATGTATACTGTGTTATATACTGTGTTGTACACTGTGATGTATACTGTGATGTATACTGTGCTGTATACTGGGATGTATACTGTGATGTATACTGTGTTGTATATTGTGCTGTATACTGTGCTCTATACTGTACTGTATACTGTGATGTATACTATATTGTCTACTGTGTTATATACTGTTTTGTATACTGTGAAGTATTCTGTGATGTATACTATATCGTCTACTGTGTTGTATACTGTGATGTATACTGTGATGTATATTGTGCTGTATACTGTGCTCTATACTGTACTGTATACTGTGATGTATA
The DNA here is from genome assembly GCF_016432855.1 of Salvelinus namaycush. NCBI lineage: Eukaryota > Metazoa > Chordata > Actinopteri > Salmoniformes > Salmonidae > Salvelinus > Salvelinus namaycush. The sequence goes on along the minus strand of NC_052344.1, from coordinate 6,268,862 downwards.
CTACATTGTCTACTGTACTGTATACTGTGATGCATACTGTACAGACTACTGTGCTTCATACTGTGTCGTATACTGTACTGTATACTGTACTGTCTATTGTACTGTATACTGTACTGTATACTGTGTTGTGTACTGTACTTTATAATGTACTGTATCCTGTACTGTCTACTGTACTGTATACTGTACTGTCTACTGTACTGTATACTGTACTGTCTACTGTGTTGTGTACTGTACTGTATACTGTACTGTATCCTGTACTGTATACTGTGCTGTCTACTGTGTTGTATACTGTACTGTATACTGTGCTGTATACTGTACTGTATACTGTGTTGTATACTGTACTGTATACTGTACTGTCTACTGTGATGTCTACTGTGCTGTATACTGTGTTGTCTACTGTGTTGTATACTGTACTGTCTACTGTGTTGTATACTGTACTGTCTACTGTGCTGTCTACTGTGCTGTATACTGTACTGTATACTGTACTGTCTACTGTGTTGTATACTGTACTGTCTACTGTGCTGTCTACTGTGCTGTCTACTGTGCTGTCTACTGTGTTGTATACTGTACTGTATACTGTGATGTATACTGTATACTGCTGTATACTGTACTGTATACTGTATACTGTACTGTATACTGTGCTGTCTACTGTGCTGTCTACTGTACTGTCTACTGTGTTGTATACTGTACTGTCTACTGTGCTGTCTACTGTGCTGTCTACTGTGCTGTCTACTGTGCTGTATACTGTACTGTATACTGCTGTATACTGTGCACAGCATACAGTTAAAGTCAAAGCTACTTTTATGAATACAACCCATTCTCATCACCCAAGACATATACCTAATTATGTATACATGTGGCTCTGCACACGAGTCACTAGTCAAACGAGTCACAACTTTTCATTCAAATCTTCACGTTCTGGACTAACGCAGAGAAACAAGGATAAATAACCGCTGGTCGACTCCATAATATCAGTCCTACTGTGGTGACAAGCTTGTGACTCTCTGCCATACAGTATAAATCATCTATGAACCGAGGGTTGAGAAAGCAGCCAAAGCAGAGGGAGGGAGAGTCAGAGGGAGGGAGAGTCAGAGGGGAGGGGAGGAGGGAGGAAATTAAGGATTCGTCACGATTTCGCTGGAGAAGTTGATTAGGCCGTGAATCCACCTCTAATTCCATTTGCTCTAATGAATATGCCGTTTCAATCAGAGCTGCTCAAATAATCAGCCTGCCGGTCGGAGAGAGGACAGGGAGAGGCTGAGGAGCGTGGTTCACAGCGATGCCGGGGAAAATAAAGTCACCACAATTACACATCCCACTCTATGCAGGGAAAGCACCGATCAGCATGTTAATAATGTTATACACATACAGTACACACAAGTACACACATACATGTATACTGGCAAACACAAGCACATTCATGTAATCACACAGGTTAGCATGTATGCATGTCTGAAAGGCAGACTTTACTCAGGTAATATCAAGGGAAGAAGAGGATACGGGGACCGACAGTGACTTACTGTAAAATCAATGACACATTGAGATGATGTCACTTTGTTGGAAGTACGCTACAAGGAGGCCAGCACTGATGTTGAGGGATTCTAGTCTGAACCTGTAGATTACACTTCAACTGATGTTGAGGGGATTCTAGTCTGAACCTGTAGATTACACTTCAACTGATGTTGAGGGAACTGTAGTCCCAGTGACCTGCTCACCCCTCCGAGATTCCCAAAGATTGGAAAGCGGCCGCGGTCATCCACCTCTTCAAAGGGGGAGACACTCTAGACCCAAACTGTTACAGACCTCTATCCATCCTGCCCTGCCTTTCTAAGTCTTCGAAAGCCAAGTGAACAAACAGATCACCGACCATTTCAACACTCCTTCCTTGGCCTCCAACTGCTCTTAAATGCTAGTAAAACGAAATGCATGCTCTTCAACCGATCGCTGCTCGCACCCGCCCTCTGCTCGCACCCACCCTCTGCTCGCACCCACCCTCTGCTCGCACCCACCCTCTGCTCGCACCCGCCCGCCTATCATCACTACTCTGACTTAGAATATGTGGACAACTATAAACACCTAGGTGTCTGACTAGACTGTAAACTCTCCTTCCAGACTCACATTAAGCATCTCCAATCCAAAGTTAAATCTAGAATCGGCTTCCTATTTCGCAACAAAGCCTCCTTCACTCATGCTGCCAAACATACCCTCGTAAAATTGACTATCCTGCCGATCCTCGACTTCGGCGATGTCATTTACAAAATAGCCTCCAACACTCTACTCAGCAAATTGGATGCAGTCTATCACAGTGCCATCCGTTTTGTCCCCAAAGCCCCATATACTACCCACCACTGCGACCTGTATGCTCTCGTTGGCAGGTCCTCGCTACATATTCGTCGCCAAACCCACTGGCTCCAGGTCATCTATAAGTATTTGCTAGGTAAAGCTCCATCTTATCTCAGCTCACTGGTCACGATAACAACACCCACCCGTAGCATGCGCTCCAGCAGGTATATTTCACTGGTCATCCCCAAAGCCAACACCTCGTTTGGCCGCCTTTCCTTCCAGTTCTCTGCTGCCAATGACTGGAACGAATTGCAAAAATCACTGAAGCTGGAGAGTTATATCTCCCTCTCTAACTTTAACCGTCAGCTGTCAGAGCAGCTTACCGATGGCTGCAGCTGTACACAGCCCATCTGTAAATAGCCCATCCAACCAACTACCTACCTCATCCCCATATTTGTTTTTGTTTTTTTGCTCTTTTGCACACCAGTATTTCTACTTGCACATCCTCATCTGCACATATATCACTCCAGTGTTAATTGCTAAATTGTAATTACTTCGCCACTATTGGCCTATTTATTTCCTTACCTCCTTACTTCATTTGCACACACTGTATACAGATTGTTCTATTGTGTTATTGACTGTATGTTTGTTTATTCCATGTGTAACTCTGTGTTGTTGTTTAATGTCGTACTGCTTTGCTCTATCTTGACCAGGTCGCAGTTGTAAATGAGAACCTGTTCTCAAGTGGCCTACCTGGTTAAATAAAGGTGAAATAAAAAAATACAAAAATGATAAACAAATTCTACCAAGCTCTATTATAATATCCACCCTGACCCAGGTCCCTCGGGGGGAAGATGGAAACATTTCTCCTCTCTACTGGGGCTGCTCTGTGTGTGTGTGTGTGTGTGTGTGTGTGTGTGTGTGTGTGTGTGTGTGTGTGTGTGTGTGTGTGTGTGTGTGTGTGTGTGTGTGTGTGTGTGTGTGTGTGTGTGTGTGTGTGTGTGTGTGTGTGTGTGTGTGTGTGTGTGTGTGCGTGTGTGTGTACAGTGCTAATGGAACTGTCTGGGGCAGGGATGGAGCATTAGGCTGATAGATGGGGCTGCTCTATAGCTAATTAACCCAGACACACACAAAGACAGAAAGACCAATTGTAAAACAATCTGACGGAGAAGGGCGGACATGCGTCAGGATTAAGGGTGAGGGGAGAGACCGTTACACGCACACAGTTACACACACACACACACACACACACACACACACACACACACACACACACACACACACACACACACACACACACACACACACACACACAGAGAGTTGTTGGGCTGTATGCTGCTGCAACACACAGTGGCTGGTCAGAGTTGATGATGGTTATTAGGCAGGAAATGAAGACTCAACTCAAACCGCTAACTGAAACAGAGGACATGTTTATGTGTCGCACATTTCCACCATCTTGTCACCTCCCCTTTTAAACTGTGTTACAGGTGTAGATGAGGAGCTACAGTAACAGACTGTATCCAAGGAGAAAAATGACATCACCAGTTGTCCTCCTGCCTAATGAGAAGCACTGCACGACACTCAGTTCCCATCCCAGCACGCCAATCTGCACCGTAGCACCCCAATCTGCCACTTAGTCAAGCCCAGGGTTAGTCAAGCCCTATGGAGTGTGTGTGTGTGTGTGTGTGTGTGTGTGTGTGTGTGTGTGTGTGTGTGTGTGTGTGTGTGTGTGTGTGTGTGTGTGTGTGTGTGTGTGTGTGTGTGTGTGTGTGTGTGTGCGTGCGTGCGTGCGTGTGTGTGGGGGTGTGTGCGTGGGTGTGCGTGTTTGAGAGAGAGAGAGAGAGAGAGAGAGAGAGAGAGAGAGTGCGTGAGTCCTGTGTGTGTTCCTGCATTAATTCACGTTGCTGAGGTGATTCTGAGAGATGTGGGTAGCTATAATCTCTATGTAAATGCCTCAAATACCCTCAGCACAAACAAATAAAGGATATATCAAAGAAAATAAAAACAATCGCCTCATTCTGTCAAAGTTCATCCTTCACTCCTGACCCAGGATCCCAACAGAGGTTTTCATTGCTTCTAAACAACATTACTATTCTTGACTGTATGGAGAGGAGAGCTGGATGGATAGAGGGAGAGGAGGAGAAAAACAGAAAGAACAGGGATGGGGGAAAGAGGTGGGAGAGAGGAGGAAGACGGGTGGAAACAGGGAGGATAGAATAGTAAAGAGAGATAAAGGGGGGTAGGGGGAGAGAGGGATGAGAGAGAGGAATTGTTCCCCAACTTGGCTCCAGCCAACTTAATCAATCCTGGATAACATCCACCTCTCCTCAAGCCTGCAGCGATTCCTCACCCCTGATTACAGCCTCACACATACGTCTGGCTGGCATCCAGACCTGGCCAATCAAATTACCAGCACCTTCCAACACAGGGTACTAGATAACAAGGTGAACTAATTAAAAGAGAAAGACATACAGTAAAGTAGAAATAAAATATGAAAACCTTCAATTTATAGACCATGAAAGTGAAATGGAATATTCATCAATTTATGATATTGACATGCTAGTACCACAACCTGCAGTGCACTCAGCGTGGTGATGGTAACAAACATTTCATCAACAGGTGTGGGTGCCAGTGGCTAGGTACTGTGACTATATACTTAGAATGAGTTAAACAGTCAAAGTGGCAAGTTTAGATGTTGATAGGGCAGGTCCTTTTTCCTTTCCTTTCCTTTCCTTTCCTTTCCTTTCCTTTCCTTTCCTTTCCCTTCCTTTCCTTTCCTTTCCCTTCCTTAGTCCTCATTCCCAAAGAGCTATTGGTGAGGTAGTATGTCGTTACAGAGCTCTGCCAGCTGTAGGCCAACTCAGATGTGTGAGTTCATGGGTGTTTGGAACTGTGTCAAGGTAATATTGTTATTGTCAAACTGTTTAGGAAAACAACTATTTTTTATCATTTTTTTGGTATACTAAATAATGTATCTGGTTTCAGTTCTCTCATCACCTGCACTGTAAATTAAATACCACCTATTTTTGTGCCTGATCTTCTGACTGACACAACTGTTGCTGCTCCAACCTACTAGGCTACCGGGTGCCTGTGCGTGTGCGCCTGTGCGCGTATGCGTGTGTGCGCACGTGTGCGTGTGTGTGTGTGAGACAGGTGAGACAGGTGAGGCAGCTGTGGTGCCTGGGCAATAAAGTTTGAATATCTTTGTCAATATGACCCGACCCCGCTCTACTTTTTTTACCAAGGATCACTGTAGAGACTTCCTTATTTGAAAGAAAAACAGCACACATACATGCAATATATATAAACTCCATGACACCTAAAAATACAATGAATGAATACATACATTTATTTATGGTTGTCTCAACTGACATGAATCATCTGACATAGATTGGTATACTATGTCAAAGTCAATTGGACACACCTGTCATAGAAGCATCATGTCAGATCTACATTCAAATTCCTCCTCCGTACACGTCGATGAACCTGTCTGAGCCCATGGCTTTATGAAGGAACATTTTATGTCAAAATCCATAAATGAATTTGTGTAATGAAGCATATGTGTAACTGTATGATGCGAAGGTCTTGAGTTAAAACATTCTACTGCAATGGTTTAATAGGTAAGAGCTATGGAAACAACCTGAGTCTACAGATCCCTTGTGTGTATTCTAGATTGTACAACCCAGAGTGAAGGGTTTCGAAAGAATGAAGTGTCTGATTTTATGTGTTGATTTCGCTTACTTTAATAGAATAACCTCCTTTTAAAATAAGCTATAATCTAATGCGTACCTTAAAAATGTATCGATAATTATCGTAAGAGGAGGGAATGTGAAGAAAAGTTTTTAGTTTGTGCTTTTCTAATAAACAATTCGACTGGGTTCATGCAAGTGACTGATTGATCGTGCCTGGGAGGAATGAGTATAAGCAATGTGGCAGTACGCCCAGAACATTGTTTTGAGAACCGAAAAGTGTCTCAGTTTCAAGGTCTCAGCTGAACCAAACGTTAATGATGAAATAATTATGAATAATGAATAAGCTAAATCATGCAAATATAACTTGTCTGTGCAGTATATAAGAGAACTAACGGAACCCCAAAATTTGATCATATTACTCCAGTGCTAGCCTCCCTACACTGGCTTCCTGTTAAGGCAAGGGCTGATTTCAAGGTTTTACTGCTAACCTGCAAAGCATTACATGGGCTTGCTCCTACCTATCTTTCCGATTTGGTCCTGTCGTACATACCTACACGTACGCTACGGTCACAAGACGCAGGCCTCCTAATTGTCCCTCAAATTTCTAAGCAAACAGCTGGAGATAGGGCTTTCTCCTATAGAGCTCCATTTTTATGGAATGGTCTGCCTACCCATGTGAGAGACGCAGACTCGGCCTCAACCTTTAAGTCTTTACTGAAGACTCATCTCTTCAGTAGGTCATATGATTCAGTGTAGTCTGGCCCAGGAGTGTGAAGGTGAACGGAAAGGCTCTGGAGCAACGAACCGCCCTTGCTGTCTCTGCCTGGCCGGTTCCCCTCTCTCCACTGGGAGTCTCTGCCTCTAACCCTATTACAGGGGCTGAGTCACTGGCTTACTGGTGCTCTTCCATGCCGTCCCTAGGAGGGATGCGTCACTTGAGTGGGTTGAGTCGCTGACGTGATCTTCCTGTTTGGGTTGGCACCCCCCCTTGGGTTGTGCCGTGGCGGAGATCTTTGTGGTCTATACTCGGCCTTGTCTCAGGATGGTAAGTTGGTGGTTGAAGGTATCCCTCTAGTGGTGTGGGGGCTGTGCTTTGACAAAGTGGGTGGGGTTATATCCTGCCTGTTTGGCCCTGTCCAGGGGTATCATTGGATGGGGCCTCCAGTATTTATGCTGCAGTAGTTTATGTGTCGGGGGGCTAGGGTCAGTCTGTTATATCTGGAGTACTTCTCCTGTCTTATCCGGTGTCCTGTGTGAATTTAAGTATGCTCTCTCTAATTCTCTCTTTCTCTCTTTCTTTCTTTCTCTCTCTCGGAGGACCTGAGCCCTAGGACCATGCCTCAGGACTACCTGGCATGATGACTCCTTGCTGTCCCCAGTCCACCTGGCCGTGCTGCTGCTCCAGTTTCAACTGTTCTGCCTGCGGCTATGGAACCCTGACCTGTTCACCAGACGTGCTGTTTTCAACTCTCTAGAGGACAGCAGGAGCGGTAGAGATACTTTCAATGATCGGCTATGAAAAGCCAACTGACATTTACTCCTGAGGTGCTGACTTGTTGCACCCTTAACAACTACTGTGATTATTATTATTTGACCATGCTGGTCATTTATGAACATTTGAACATCTTGGCCATGTTCTGCTATAATCTCCACCCGGCACAGCCAGAAGAGGACTGGCCACCCCTCATAGCCTGGTTCCTCCCTAGGTTTCTTCCTAAGTTTTGGCCTTTCTAGGGAGTTTTTCCTAGACCTGCATTGCTTGCTGTTTGGGGTTTTAGGCTGGGTTTCTGTACAGCACTTTGAGATATCAGCTGATGTAAGAAGGGCTATAAAAATACATTTGATTTGATTTGATTGTCAAGATGTGATTTGGTGTGAGAGGTTCTGGACCTAATAGATCATTCAGATATTCAGTAGTTAAGGGCCTACTATTTAAAATCGCCATGACTTCATAGAGAAAAGTACGCAGAGAAGCGCTGTTGAGTCTTCTGTCTGACTGATCAAGAACGGATGTTAAGACACTTCGTATAGTGCAGATTTGCCTTTCCTAAACACCGCCCATGTGACTTGAAGATGGGGTGTTCATGATAAACTCGCATCCAAGTCCCTTCAGTCGTTCTTGATCCATTTCTTTCAAGGCGTCCACAAACTCGTGTTTTGCGCCAATGAAGTTGCTGCCTTGATCACATCTGATTTTACGAACATTACCATGTATGGCAATGAATGAACGCAGGGCATTGATAAAGGCATCGGTGGTTAAGTCATCAAGCATTTCAATGTGAACTGCTCGAGAGCCCATGCAAGTGAGTAGGAGCCCATAACGCTTTAACTCTCTTCTTCCGTCCTTGGCATAGAAAGGTCCAAAGCAGTCCATCCCGCAGTATGTGAAGGGAGGCGTGGTCTCCATGCGTTCCTTTGGAAGATCTGCCATCCTTTGCCCTTCTGTACATCTTCTGAATTTCCTGCATTTCACACATTTGTAGATGTGAGAGGAAACTGCATTGCTGCATCCTAGGATACATATACCGTTGGATCGCAGCTCATTGATCGTCATTCTACGCCCTTGGTGTCGTACTCTTTCATGATAGTGCTTGACGAACAGGATTGCAGGATGCTTCACATGGGAATGAAGAGTTGCATGAGCCAAGCGACCTCCCACCCTGAGGATACCTTGCTCATCCAGAAATGGACTCAATTTATGCAACTTGCTTGCTTTATCTTTGGTCTTGATGTCTTTCTGGTGCCTAAGGTTGTGTATCTCATGGGAGAAGGCTGCTTCTTGAACCATCTTTATAATGGTGAGCTCTGCCTCAATCCTTTCTTCTATGCTTGTAGCTTCACTGGACCTCAGTTTTAAGACTATGGCTTCCTTGACACGTCGTTTGAGACTAGCAATAGCTTTAACCACTCTTGCCCAGTGAGAGAACTTGTGAAGGTGATCTAGTAATGATCTTTCTTCCTTTGTCTGGGTATCATGGATCAGGGATTTCTGCAGGTCTGGGTCATTGTCTGAGATCTCTCCCACCTTGACTTGTCCTTCGGGAAGTTCTTCTTGCCAAAGAAAGTCTGGACCTGTGAACCAGTTGGAAGCCATGAGCTGTTCTGATGTGAGACCTCTGGAAGCGTGATCCGCAGGATTCTCTTCAGAGGTTTGTTCGGGATCTGTGCTTTGCTTAATGCGTTGAATGCAGTTAGGTACAAAGATGTGGAATCTTCTGGCTTCATTGTTGATGTAGCCAAGAACTACAGTTGAGTCTGTCCAGAAGTATTCCTGTAGACCTTGTATCTCTAGCTCCTTTTTGAGCATGTCACTTGTTCGAACAGCTACCACCGCTGCTGAAAGTTCCAGTCGTGGTATGGTCGTAACCTTGGAAGGGGCGACTCTTGACTTCCCCATAACTAGGGAGCAATGAACTTCTCCTGCTGTGCTGATTGTTCTGAGGTATGAGCACTCTCCATAACCTGAGGTACTAGCGTCGGAGAAGTGATGGAGCTCATAACTCTGCACCTCCTTGAAACTTGATGGCAAGTAGGCTCGTTGGATCCTTAATTCAGACAAGTTTTGTAGACCTTGGAGCCAGAATTCCCACTGGGAACGTAGGTCATCTGGAAGGGGGTCATCCCAGTCGATCTTGTCACGACACATCTGCTGCAAGATCTGCTTCCCTGCCAGGACATATACAGAGGCTACTGTAGACAACACTCCTCTTCTTGTGAGTGGGCTCTCTTTGACAACTACTCTAAACTGGAACTTGTCTGATGCAACACACCACAGTACACCAAGTTCTCTCTCCATGTGTTATTCACCCAGAGCCATATCCAGGTCTTTGGCACGTTCTATGCTGCAAGGGTCCCTTGCTTCTTTCACCAGCTGGGTCGCTTCAGCTTCAGACGATATGCTCGTCAACCCATCATCAACATAAAAGTTCCTTTCTATAAACTGGATAGACTTCTTGCTGAAGCTTCCTCGTAAGATGTTTGAGACCATAGTTGGCGCAACCAGGAGATGAAGCTGCGCCGAACAAGTGGACTTTCATACGATACACTGAGGGTTGAGACTCTAGATCTCTGTTCTCTCACCAAAGGAAGCGCAGTTAACTTCACTAGGGTAGGGGGCAGCATTCGGAATTTTGGATGAATAGCATGCCCAAATTAAACTGCCTGCTACTCGGGCCCAGATGATATGATATGCACATAACTAGATTTGGATAGAAAACACTCTAAAGTTTCCAAAACTGTTAAAATAGTGTATGTGAGTATAACAGAACTGATTTGACAGGCAAAAACCTGAGAAAAATCCATTCAGGAAGTAGGTTTTTTTGTTGGTTTTGAAGTTTTCTATTCAATGCCATTACAGTATCCATTGACTTAGGACTCAAATTGCAGTTCCTATGCTCTCCACTAGATGTCAACAGTCTTTAGAAATTGTTTCAGGCTTGTATTCTGAAAAATGAGGAAGTAAGAGCAGTCTGAATGAGTGGAGTGTCACAGAGCTTTTTCATGCGCGGGACCGAGAGTGTGCCTTTCTTGTTTACCTTTTATATTGACGACGTTATTGTCCGGTTGAAATATTATCGATTATTTAGGCTAAAAACAACCTGAGGATTGAATATAAACATTGTTTGACATGTTTCTATGAACTTTACGTATACAATTTGGATTTCTTGTCTGCCTGTTTTGACTGCGTTTGAGCCTGTGGATTACTGAAGAAAACGCGCAAACAAAACTGAGGTTTTTGGATATAAAGAGACTTTATCGAACAAAAGGAACATTTATTGAGTAAATGAATGTCTGCTGAGTGCAACCATATGAAGATCATCAAAGGTAAGGGATTCATTTTATCTCTATTTCTTACTTGTGTAACTCTTCTACTTGGCTGGTTACTGTTTGTAATGATTTGTCTGGTGGGCTATGTTCTCAAATAATGGTAAGGTATGCTTTCGCCGTAAAGCATTTTTAAAATCTGACACCGTGGTTGGATTCACAAGAAGTTAATCTTTAAACCTATGTAAAATATGTTTTGTTTTCTGAATTTGTATAATGAGTATTTCTGTATTTGAATTTGGCGCCCTGCAGTTTCACTGGCTGTTGAAGAGGTGGGACTCACGTACCCTAGAGAAGTTAATCTTTGGGTTCTGCTTTCACATGAAACTGGTGGAACATGCACTCTACGTCACACATGATTGCGACTGGACCCTTACGAAAACGGCAAAAGACACCCAGCAATGTGTTTGTCAACTCTGGACCGGTAAGGAGATGGTCATTCAAGGACGTCTCTCGAAAATTCGCTGAAACAGCTGAAGCACAATTTATTCTCTTGAACAAACTTCTGTCGCTCTGCGGTGGGCTTATCCAAGAACTTCCAACATTTGTGGAGACTGTGACCTGACTTCTCACAGAAGATACAACTAGTAACAATATCTTTCTCATCAGAGTTAGTTGCTTTGAACCCTTGGCGTCTTAGGTTTTCCATCTTCACTTGGTTTCAAAGCATGAAGGGATGTTACAGGGTTGCAAGCGAGGTCTATGACCTTTCTATTCCATCTTGAAGTTAGCCAATCTGGAAGTTTAGCGAGGATCTTTTGGTTTTCATTACAGTCATTAAGCACCTCCAGGCCCTTATTCTGAGACATAGCAGCCTCACAGCTGCGAAGAAAGTCTACAAGGTCTCTAAGTTCAAGACTGTCCTTGGATCCTATCTTAGGCCATGCATTATGCTTATCTCTGAAGGACTTGGCAACGAAGAATTTGTTTCCGTACCTTTCTTCAAGAATGGTCCACGCAGCATGGTAGGCTGACTCTGTTCCTAACAGAAAGTAACTTCGATGGCTTTCTTGGCAAGCCCATTAACATATTTTCTTAAGTAGTATATCTTCTCAGTTGCTGGTATGTTCTTCCTGTCTATCAGAGTCTGAAAGAGACCTTCCAGTCAGTGAACGAGAGTGGTTCTCCATTGAATGTTACTGGTTCTGGTATGGGGAGGCGGCTTTCACTGATGGATTCTGCTAGTAACCTGACCACGGTCTTGGTGCCATCTTCTTGTTGTGTGCTTGTCACAACATGTTGTGGTGAGAGAGTGTGAAATGAGCCACTTCTGTGCATGACTTCTTTCACAGATTTGCAGTTAGAGAGTAGTTCTCTCTTCTCGTCCTCTGAGTTTTCATCTTGCTCATACACTTGCATCTGCGCCTTGGCAGCATTTAGTTTCTTGAGCACTTCTAGGCGCTCTAGCTCTCCACACATATCTCAAAAGTTACCTATAAACTTTGCCAAAACATTTCAAACTACTTTTGTAATACAACTTTAGGTATGTTTTAACGTAAATCATCGATAAAATTGAAGCCGGTATGATCTGTGTTCAATACAAGAGGAAAACAAACTGTAGCTAGCTTTCAGGTCACGCGCCTCTAACAAACAGTACACTTCACTGAAGCCTCTTTCTGAACAGTGTTACTTCTTCATTTCTCAAAGGAAAAACCTCAACCAATTTCTAAAGACTGTTGACATCCAGTGGACGCGGTAGGAACAGCAAGAAGGTCCCTTAGAAATCTGATTCCCAATGAAAACCCATTGAAAAGAGAGTGGCCTCAAAAAAAGAAATCTGAATGGCTTGTCCTCTGGGTTTTGCCTGCCAAATAAGTTCTGTTATAGTCACAGACATGATTCAAACAGTTTTAGAAACTTCAGAGTGTTTTCTATCCAATACTAATAATAATATGCATATATTAGCATCTCGGACTGAGTAGGAGGCAGTTTACTCTGGGCACGCTTTTCATCCAAACGTGAAAATGCTGCCCCCTTTCCTAGAGAAGTTAAATGACACCTTACAGTCTTGATAATAGACCTTGTGACTGCTTCACAAGTATCAACTCTGCGGCGTATATCATTGTCGGGAATGTCGATTTGACACAAACTTACATAGGCAAGGTTTAGCTCTGTAGAGGTATGGCTAATCTTGTTTAAGAGGTCTTTCTAGTAGGTCTTCAGAGCAACAGCCTGTCAGTAACTGTTTTGCCTCCTTTACCAGAGCCTTCCAGTTCTCATAGCTGACCCTGAAACGATGTTCAAGCTGTCTCCACTTTTCATCGCGCAGTTCTCTGCCTTTTTCAGTTAACCTGATGACCCTCTCACCTCTTCATGGCTCTTGTTGTGATGTCTCATTAGCAGCCTCTGTATCATCATTCGCTGGCAGCCGTGACTCCACAAGAGTCTGGGTCTCTTCCTGCTGCTCTGTTTGTTCTGATGAAGGCTTGAAGTTCGCGAGGTGTCGCTGCAGCTGCTCAACTTGACCCATCCCATCTTTATCACCTTTAGTGAAACTACCTCTTTCTGACATTCTAGGTAAGGTTTGGACAAGTGAGTAGGTAATTTATACTCCAATTCACTGTAATTTAAACCTTAGTACATGGTATAAACATGTATAATGCTTGTAACAAAGGCTTGAACAAACACCTTACCAAACAATTACACTATTAACTTACAGTTGAAAATAGAATGAATAGGTGTACGCTGACCCTTAATGTTTGTAACTACATATATATATATATATATTTTTTTTTTTTTGTAAGTATCAAATTCTATTTTTCCAGGAATGCACATACCAGCGATACATTAAGATAGAAAGAGGAAATGCATAATACCAGCGTCTTGATGGAATACACAATTATCTCCAGTCCTTACGAATTGTAATCTTAAAGTCTCTTATTAGCTGTTCACAAGGCTAGGACCACCTTCAAACACCTCGACTTGTACTTGCGTGTCTGACTTTCCTGTTAGCCTTGACCTCATGTTGCTTCACGAAGCTTCCTTATGTTTAGATTTTCTTCTTAGGTTGCAGGTAGGTACAAAACTCTTATCTGGCAGATGACAGGGCCTACCAGGATTTGGGAATCTTGTAGACGTTTTACAGCTGGGTGAGATTCTTCTTTCTCTCTTGCTCGTGAAGAGCACTGAGTTCTCACTGTAGCTTCCTCCAGTAACCACGAGCACAACCATTCCTGGATTTTAACTGGTGGCTTTATTCTGTAGTTTTAGTCAGAATTATCACCTTCCGTGAGAACTACAAAGTAAATGAAAATACAGTTAAGCACACTCTTACAACCTTCTTGTCTTACGAGTGACTTATTAGCTTGATATAACTCTGAAGTGCTTACATACATAAACAGTTTAGCTGGAGCTATAACAGTATCAGATTAAACACATGAATAAAGGAAAAATACCTCATTGGCTGCTTATTACAGAAGGGAGGAAATCAAAAACTTCACAACTAGACTGTTGTGATGTGGTTGTCACTGAGCAGCAGATAAGGTGGTTCCAATGATACAGCTGGATGGAACACAACAGATTTTTAAACACAGAGACAAACAGGCAGAATAGAGCAGAGCAGAGCAGAGTAGAACAGTCCTCCAGTATACAGAATAAACACGAGAAGGAGGGAGAGTGAGCACGAGAGGGAGATGGAGAAAGAGAGAGAGCAGGAGAAAGAGAAGGTAAGGGCAGCAGAAAAATAGGAAAGTTCTGTATATGGTTTTACCTCGAACCCTCTATGAACCCTTTGTCTTCCAAAGAGGGTTCCTCCGATCAAAACGGTTCCTGGTAGAACGCTATCCCTCCACAAAGAACCCTTTTGGAACCCTTTTTTTTCGAATAGTGTTTTTTTTCTTCACATAAACTATCAGCATTTTAGCAAGCAGGAAACAGTGGAGCGATTTCTGCATATTGCACCTTTAACATTCTGTCATTAACAGCACATGTTCAACTTCATAAAGAACATGTTTTTCCATCTCAAGAAGTTAAATACAAAGAAAATACTACAGTAAGTGCATATTAAGTGCCAACTAAAATAACAAGGTTGATCATAATACGGTTGAGCGTAACAGGGTTGACGATTTCATAATACGGTTGAGCGTAACAGGGTTGACGATTTCATAATACGGTTGAGCGTAACAGGGTTGACGATTTCATAATACGGTTGAGCGTAACAGGGTTGACGATTTCATAATACGGTTGAGCGTAACAGGGTTGACGATTTCATAATACGGTTGAGCGTAACAGGGTTGACGATTTCATAATACGGTTGAGCGTAACAGGGTTGACGATTTCATAATACGGTTGAGCGTAACAGGGTTGACGATTTCATAATACGGTTGAGCGTAACAGGGTTGACGATTTCATAATACGGTTGAGCGTAACAGGGTTGACGATTTCATAATACGGTTGAGCGTAACAGGGTTGACGATTTCATAATACGGTTGAGCGTAACAGGGTTGACGATTTCATAATACGGTTGAGCGTAACAGGGTTGACGATTTCATAATACGGTTGAGCGTAACAGGGTTGACGATTTCTTCTTCCAGTAAATCGCCCATAAATCCCCTTGTGACAGGGGGAATGGAAGATTGTTGTGTGCAACAGGGAGCGGCAATTGAATGAAATTGCCTGTCTATCTATGGGTAACATGGTTGACATGTTATGCTCGACCAGCTCAATTTTCTCCACAAAATTCCAGAAAATGGCAAACATAGCAGAACCAGCTCATCTGCTTTTACACTATGATTTTACCATTCCATGTTCAACGTGTCTTTAGAGAATATTTAAAAAGGAATAGTTTCACCAAATTTAAACAAGAGTTCAGTTCACGTAACAGGGTTGACCTTAAAATGAGGGACAGATGTAAAAGATTCACTAATCACATGAAATAAATAATCATCTTGTCACGTTCTGACCATAGTTCGTGTGTGTTGTGCTTGTTTTAGTGTTGGTCAGGACGTGAGCTAGGTGGGCATTCTATGTTGTGTGTCTAGTTTGTCTGTTTCTATGTTTGGCCTAATATGGTTCTCAATCAGAGGCAGATGTTTTGTGTTGTCTCTGATTGGGAATCATATATACAGTGGGGCAAAAAAGTATTTAGTCAGCCACCAATTGTGCAAGTTCTCCCACTTAAAAATATGAGAGAGGCCTGTAATTTTCATCATAGGTACACTTCAACTATGACAGACAAAATGAGACAAAAAAATACAGAAAATCACATTGTAGGATTTTTTATGAATTTATTTGCAAATTATGGTGGAAAATAAGTATTTGGTCAATAACAAAAGTTTATCTCAATACTTTGTTATATACCCTTTGTTGGCAATGACAGAGGTCAAACGTTTTCTGTAAGTCTTCACAAGGTTTTCACACACTGTTGCTGGTATTTTGGCCCATTCCTCCATGCAGATCTCCTCTAGAGCAGTGATGTTTTGGGGCTGTTGCTGGGCAACACGGACTTTCAACTCCCTCCAAAGATTTTCTATGGGGTTGAGATCTGGAGACTGGCTAGGCCACTCCAGGACCTTGAAATGCTTCTTACGAAGCCACTCCTTCGTTGCCCGGGCGGTGTGTTTGGGATCATTGTCATGCTGAAAGACCCAGCCACGTTTCATCTTCAATGCCCTTGCTGATGGAAGGAGGTTTTCACTCAAAATCTCACGATACATGGCCCCATTCATTCTTTCCTTTACACGGATCAGTCGTCCTGGTCCCTTTGCAGAAAAACAGCCCCAAAGCATGATGTTTCCACCCCCATGCTTCACAGTAGGTATGGTGTTCTTTGGATGCAACTCAGCATTCTTTGTCCTCCAAACACGACGAGTTGAGTTTTTACCAAAAAGTTATATTTTGGTTTCATCTGACCATCTGACATTCTCCCAATCTTCTTCTGGATCATCCAAATGCTCTCTAGCAAACTTCAGACGGGCCTGGACATGTACTGGCTTAAGCAGGGGGACACGTCTGGCACTGCAGGATTTGAGTCCCTGGCGGCGTAGTGTGTTACTGATGGTAGGCTTTGTTACTTTGGTCCCAGCTCTCTGCAGGTCATTCACTAGGTCCCCCGTGTGGTTCTGGGATTTTTGCTCACCGTTCTTGTGATCATTTTGACCCCACGGGGTGAGATCTTGCGTGGAGCCCCAGATCGAGGGAGATTATCAGTGGTCTTGTATGTCTTCCATTTCCTAATAATTGCTCCCACAGTTGATTTCTTCAAACCAAGCTGCTTACCTATTGCAGATTCAGTCTTCCCAGCCTGGTGCAGGTCTACAATTTTGTTTCTGGTGTCCTTTGACAGCTCTTTGGTCTTGGCCATAGTGGAGTTTGGAGTGTGACTGTTTGAGGTTGTGGACAGGTGTCTTTTATACTGATAACAAGTTCAAACAGGTGCCATTAATACAGGTAATGAGTGGAGGACAGAGGAGCCTCTTAAAGAAGAAGTTACAGGTCTGTGAGAGCCAGAAA